>NC_141137.1:137712187-138019187 GCF_053477565.2 Lygodium microphyllum | reverse complement strand
AGCTCTTGACAAGTAGCCAAAAGAATGAGTGACTGCATGCTTCCCCCTCATGGCTATAAATATAACCCCTCTCCTTCACAAAGAAAGCAAGAAGGAAGACCTCCTGATGATGGAAAATTTTCTCTACATCTCTTTTCCATTCTAGCTTGAGCCTTGAAGAAGGAAAATACCCCTCTTCTACCTCATTTCCATTTTCTCTACCCCATGTTACACCTTTCTTCCATACAGCCATATCGCTAAGCAAAACAATGGCAAAATTTTTCTAGACAACCACCAACTCTCCTTGAGCTACCACGTTAATTTCACCTGACATCCATGGCTCCAGGAGGTTGTAGAAATTCAAGAAGCCCATTTGAAGTAAAAGAAGCAAGAAATGCAGTCGATGGAGAAAATGACGCGGTAGGAATTGGTGAAACCCCAGTTACTACAAACGTGAGAGGTAACATCTCGTCAATTTGGAAAAAAATAATGTTTTATAAGCTTATCGCTATATTTGGCTTTAAATGATTATAAACGTATTTAAAAAAGATGCATATGAACTGTCGCTTAGAAAAATGGCCTAAGTAATATAATAATAAACTATTCAGTGAAAATATTCTTTCACTTGAAAAAGGATTATATGTCTATCATGAATAAAATATAGTAATTATGATTTATTTTATGATATTTATTATTATTTTGTTAATGATGCGTGTGATTATAATAACTAAAAAAAAGGTAGATGGTGTTAGGAAAGGGAAAAATTTATAATTTTTCCTAAAAGTGACTATCTCTATTTCATTTAGCTAATGATAAAGAGATGCATATGAGTCTTATAATAATTTATAGAAAATCATTTAGATAATATCATGAAATAATCAATGCATTAAATCAACAAAAAATTGTATAGGAAAATATATACTAGATGCACATAAATTAGGTGCGTAGTAATATAATTTGATGTCTGAAAGATGAAAGAAAAATTACACTTATGATTTTTACATTTCTTAGAATAAAGTTCTCAGAAAAACAATTAGCATTGCCTTTATGACATAGCTAAATGAAAATTGATCTTCCTAGATAATGTTGAAAGTTCGATAAATGGTCGGACATTGTCGATAAAAGCATAGAATACAAGCATAATAAAATAAACATTATTTTCTTGCTGAAAATACACACAATGTTAATATTAATTGTTATATTAGCGAGAGCGTCAATATCATGAGTTGACCCACATATGAATCAGCAAGAAAACCTTACCTAAAATATCAAGGATGTTGAAGCAAAAACAACTATGAAATACTTGATAACCCTGAAACTATCAGTATCAAGAAATTAAATAAATATCGAAAGTCTGTAAGACTTATTGGACATTTATAAGAATTTTTTGATACAAATTCTAATATCTAAACGGACTTGGAAAAGCATTTGAAATCCTGCTAAGTGTGGGTTAGGGCAGGGCAGCGCATGAATTTCTTGCCATAGGTAGAAATGCACATATTATCTTTTAGGGCAAAAATACAAAGTTCTCATAAGGATAAAATAGACTTCAGATTCGCGAAATAACTTGCGGATCCGGAAAAAAGAGTTGCAAGTAGGAAGTGAAACCCTAAGAATAAGGTGGGACCTTGATAGAGAAACCCTAGAATTGGGTGGGGCTGCTTCCTATGCTGAAAACACTTGCTGTCATTTCTTTTTTTTTATTTGTGCATGTATTGATGGTTGCACAAGAATGATTAATTGTGCTTGTAGCAGTTAGATTTGATTGTAAATATATAATTAGGACAATAACAGGAAAGATCATGCTCTGCCTCCCCCACGGCTAGACATAGAACCCTACTCCAAGGGGGATTGTTTTGTACCGCCACGAGGAGTTTTGGACCGGCCTTGATGGTGAGAGATCACTCGGTGAGGAATCCATTAGGCAGGATGAGATGGGAGTGCTAGGGGGCTCTAGCCATAAATCTCTCAATCGCTCCTAGGAAATGCCTGACCCTCATGCGAATCAGATGGGATCCTTGAGTCCTTGGTACTAGTGAAGGGACAGAAATCTTGGAGGGTTTCCTTTCTTCTACATAGACAGAAGGGATTTTTTGATGGACGGAGGTTTTATCTTCTGCGTAGGCAGAAGGGGAAAAGTATTGTAAATAACTTTTGCGAAATAATAAATAAATATGTTTTTCCAAAAGATTGTTTTTCTTTGTCTTTGTGTTCTATCCTAAAATTACGCAAAGGAACCTATGATAAGGGGTTAATTAACAAAGCTGCTTTTATATATCATAACTTAATTTGATATGTAATTAGAAAACTAAAGAAAACCTTTTGTGGGAAGCGGGTGGGCGAGATCCCTGATGGATCCGTCCTATGGATGGGTGATCCCGGTAAGCTAGAAGCTTCTTTTAAGAGATTGAATGAAACGTTAAATAGGAGAAATTAGGTAGAGCCGAGCATTGACTTACCTAGGGTCGGGTCCTAAAACCTTGATCCATAATTATCTCAGGGGAAAGGTGCAGTGGCTGTGCCGGAACTCCGTTAAGGTTCCATGAATTCTAACTATTTGTTGGACAAAAGTATTGCACTCCATGAACCAAGGGTAACTACGATCACTCCAATCGGACAAGAAGCCCTTGTGGGACACCTCCGATGGAGCTAGCTGATGCATCAGGACCTCAATTGTCAAATTAAGACCCCGAGCTTGCAAGTTGATGCTCATAGGGACGGCCCGTACCTTCCGTTACGGGGTGGACTTTGGGAAACCTAGACGATAGACCCTGTACATTCTCACGTGCCGGGCGAAGCCATGTAGGATAGTTCCCCACCAGTGGACCACTAAAACGTGCTACTAGGGAACTGTTAGGTAGGAAGGTGACACATGGTATCAGAGCATAATTGAAATTGAAAATATTTATGGTTTTTAAGACTAGCTATTCTAAGTAATAATTAGTGTTTTAATTGTTAAAGAATAAACTTTGGCAAAATAATGAATCCTGAAACCAGTTCCTTGTTTTTCGAGCAATGTACACATCTGCAATGAACTGCACGAATGACGAGTGGAGAAGAGAAATGATGAGGATACTTGATTGCCTATATGATCCATCCCTTGTGAATCGTGAAAGAAGATGGTTCTGGGATGAGCATTATTGTTACATCAAGACCGATTGATTCTTCGACATGCAGACTAATCTAAAACGCCTTGAATGGATGGAAAATTTAAAAGTAGCTGAGGCATTTATCTTTTGTCTATCCATAAGGAATCCACTTATGATTACTAGTGGTCGACAAATACGTCTAGACTGTTATGTCTATGACAAGGTACCGAAGGTAATCCCAACCGACAAGATTATAATCCAAGGACGTCGGAAGAATCAAGATTACCGTGTCCATGGTTTTCCAGATCTACCATTTCCACAATATAGGTTTCTGGACATAAACAGCAATTGGCCTACTTTCTTCTATATGAATGTAACTGATATCCATCTTTGAAAAATAAAGATATAATGATATCCTATTTTGGAAATTGTACATAGCATCTAGTCTATCCTATCGATGTTGATGTATATCTACTTGTAAACATTTGCCATTTGTAAATATTCCTTACTTGTAAAAATCATAACACATATGGCTACTAATTATAAAAGATAACATCGACTAGATTTTGTAAAAATATTGTCCTCTTTGGACCATCATTGTTTTACAAAATTAGTAAGATATGTTTATGTGGAAACAAAGCCGAAAATTTTAAAGCACTGAACAAATTTGTGAAACTTATGATAACCCAAGGTAATACAACTATCGCTAGGCCGATTGAAATTCAGGAGAAGAAGTATCTCCTTAAGTAGGTTAAGCCACCAGAATTCGATGGCAAGGGCAAATACGTTGAAGCCGAGGCAAAGATTTGGATTGAGACCATGGAGGACTAATTTATCTACCGTGAAAACTGGCCCTGCTAATTAGGCAATGATTGCCAAGTTGAAATTGACCAGTGAGGAACGCCTCCGGTGGAAACAATGCTGTGAAGACCAGGGACTTACTGAGACAGCTATCACTTAGGAAAATTTGAAAGAAGCTGTGAGTGGTCGATATTTTCCACCAGCTTATCGCACGCTAAAAATGAATGAGTTCTTTAACTTAAGACAACTGGGAATGAGCCTGGAGGCATTTTACTCAAAGTTTATCTCACTGTTTAAATATGCACCGTCCATGACTATTGATCAGCAGGTGTGTAAGTTTTGTCACAGATTGAATGCTCCTCTGAGCACATGCCTTGAATCTATGCACCCAACTGATCTGCAAGATGCTTTGATTCACGCAACACCTCTTATTTAGGAGATTCAATCAAGACAAGGAATAATAAGCTCTGGAATCAAAACAAAGGGACTTCACGAGGCTATGTTAAGTGATCCCAAGGTCAATATCCACTTGGTCAAGGAAAGAGGGCCAAAAAAAATGTAGTCGGGAACTTCATACCTATGGGAAGTAATTCCAGAATACCTAGGTGTTTCCACTGTAATGAGCCCAGGTCACTTTAAAAGATAGTGCCCAAAGCTTGGCCAAATTCCTCGCCAAGGACAGTATAGAGGTCATAACCAAGCTTTAATTGCAAAAGGAAAAGCATCTACTATAATTCTTAAAGATCTTGAAGAAGAGGGAAATCCAACTATGGAAGCCGATATGGAGAGGACATAAGTTCATATCACCCTCCATAAGAAAGGCCCAAATCGCCAATTTTTAGTGATTCACCAGTAGAATATGAGGGTAAGTCCTTAAAAATTTTGATTGATTGTGGAAGCACACACTCTTTCATATCACCAAAGTGTGCCAAGAAATTAGGTATAAACACAGTACCTACATCTAGGTTACTTGTGGAGCTTGCTAATGGAAAAGAAAGCACATCTGCTCAGCAAACTTGCAAAGTGACATTTAGCCTGGGAAGCAATCTCTCTGAAATGGGATTTAGGATCATGAGTTTAGGGGCCTACGAATGCCTACTGGGTATGGATTGGTCAATCCCCAATGACGCACATATTCAGTGCAGAAAAGGCCAGATGACTTTTCAAAACCTAAAGGGGGAAACAGTGATGACCCAAGGTGAGGTAGGAAAACCCAAGGTTCAACTAGCCAAATCATCTCGCATAATAAAAGAGGAAAAGGACTACTAATGTATCTCATAAAATTAAATAAGGTTGAGCAGATTAAACAAGATGAGGGGGAGCCATATTGGCTGAAGGAATATGATGACATGTTCCCAGAAGAGCTGACTAAATTATAACCTCGCGATCACGAGATTAGACTTGACCCAGGAGATGCTCCAATTGCTAAGAGTCCATATAAAATGTATATCCCTAAAGCAATTGAGCTGAAAGAGCAACTCAAGCTGTTACTGGATCAAGATACATTAGACCCAATAATTCGCCATGGGGAGCGTTAGTACTGTTTCAAAAGAAAAAGGACGGAACTCTCCGTCTTTGCATTGATTACCGAGGTCCAAACCAAGTAGCAATCAAGATTAAATATCAATCCCAAGAATAGACGAGCTACTTGATAAGCTACAAGGGGCGAGAATCTTTTCCAAGATTGATCTCTGATCTGGTTACTACCAAATAAGAATCAAGAAAGAAGATATTTCCAAAACTACCTTCAATACCAAATATGGTCATTTTGAATTTATTGTAATGTTCTTTTGGTCTAACTAATGCCCCTGCTACATTTAATAGATTAATGCAATACCTTTTTTGACCTTATTTGTAATGAACAGGGATCATGGGAACATGGCATGGGAACATACCAATCACACTAACGGTATATAAGGTGTAAGAGGGTATTTTGAGGCATCACAGAAATTATCAAGAAACTCTCTTTTCACCTTCTCAAGCTTCCATCGCTTCTTCTTCTTCTTCTTCTTCCTTTCTCCCTCTTTCTCTCTCTTCTTCCTGCCTTTCTCTCTCCTCTCCCTCTTCTTTTGCAGTCCTTCTCTCTCTCCTTTCCCTTAGTTAGGACAGTTAGGTCTCTTTCATTACAAGTGGTATCAGAGCTTTGTCCTTGATCCTTCTCTTTTCCCATAGATTTAGGGCTCTCACAGTTTCCCACAGCTAGAAAACCCCAGTTACATCTCTTTCACAGTTACACAGGAGTACTCAGGCAGGCGCTCAACCCTCTTGAAGACTATGGCAACCTTTCTTCAATCTTTCCCAAGAACCATGGACAGATCTACAAGCGGATAGACAAATTTGACAGGTCGTCACTAATTTTCATGCCAGTTCTTTTTAAAGGGTTTTGGGAAAAAAAGAGGGTAGCATAGTTAGAGAAGGCCAAAAACTCAGTTTCTTTTCAAGAAGACCTTCTCTCTCCTCCTTCCTCCAAGCTGCCATGGAAGCTCCAGCCCAAGAACCTCAGGAATCTTGCTTCCTCCCCTCTTCCTCAGCAAGAAGGCTTTCCCCAATGCTTTCCCCTCAGCTGGAGCAGCAACAACCCTGATCTACCCAGCCTGTAGCCCCCAAGAGCAGCCCCAAAATTTGCGATGCAAAAAATGGGCTGATTCCTGGCCTCCTATTATAGAGCTCATGCTCAGTCACATAATAAGGCTTTGCTAATCAACTTTTGTGGGCTGACTGTGTAGGACTGCTGCCTTGTCCCACAGTACCTCAGAGCACAAAACTGAGTGTATCTCCCAAACCGTAAGGTAGAATGGGGAGGTTTTTAGTTCAGATCAAAGGGGAATATTCCCTCTTAGAATCAAGCTATAGAGCCCGCACTCAATTGCACAAGAAGGCTTTGCTATAATCAACTTTCGCGGGCTGACTGTGTAGGACTGGTTATTTGCAATACCCTGCAAAGACACCCTCAAGGAGCATACCTTATCCCGATGGTGAGGGTCTGATCCCAGACATCCAGAGCCTCAACAATGGCTCTCAATGCCACATAAAGCCATACATCCTTTGCATCCATATTTCATTGCTAAGACCATTTCCATAACTGCATACCCTGCCCTTCTTGCATTGCATCCACCATACATTACCAAGTGGTTCGTGACATTACCAATGCATGTAGGGGCTTGTAGACTCAAATGATCAGGGTTCGGGCTATTCCATCAAATGTACCTGCACCTGCAATAATTCTTGGGCTCTGGATCACCGGGAGGTGGGCAAAGTTCCCCCTGTGTCGGGTTGTGCACCCCTTCAGGGTCTTTGATGGCAAGGGGGGGTCACCCCTCTTTTGTCTTGCCACCTTGCTTGGCATCGGGCTTTTCATCACCCAGAATATACATGGCAGACATTTATTAATTAAACACCCAGCATGAGATGCATTTCAGGAATCAAAATTTTGGGCTTTTCATAAAATGCATGGAATTAGAATGGGGAATAGGGATAGAGAGCTTACCGGTAGTGACTCACTGCCTACTCACCCTTATACAATGGATTTTTTTACCACTTCTTGGCTAAGCCAATTCAAAGAAGCCAAAGGGGTTATGGGTAAGCAAAAATATAATCACAATGAAGCTTCAGCATGAGTAAAATCCATTTAAGTACCATAAAATCAAAGGGAAATCGACCCAAGGAGTATGTCCCTCCCCGTGAGGCTAACCGCCCTCCCCCCTTGGAGACCGGGCATAGCCCACAAGGTCTCGGTGGTACCCATGGCATTCCCCATAGCACTTATGAGACGGGTGAGCCCTCCACTTGACATGATGAGCCCCTCCTTCCGTCCCCCGTTACAAATCCCTCAAGCCCATCCTTGGCACCCCAACTTCCTCGTAAACGGAAGCTACTTGCATACTCAAGGGAATGGCTCCAATGCAAATCTTGGGTAGCATGGAATGCACGGAGTGCATGGACAGCATGCACGGAGTGCATGGGCAGCATGCATATGGCAATGGGCAGCATGCATATGGTAATGGGCAGCATGGACATTTTGGACAAAAAAAAATCCTAATGTGCAATTTGGTCCTCACGTAATGCACAGGCAGCATGGCCCCCATGGGAATTTTGGATAGCCGGGGATTGGACAGCAAGGCATGTATGGGCAACATGTAGCACATGGCATTCATGGGCAGCCAGGCCCAAATGAGCTGTGTGACAAGATTATTGTATTTACTAAGTTTAATGGGTAGTCCTCATCCCCAACTGAACTAGAGGAATGGACCTCTAAATTGGAAGCCTATTTTCTCATCTACCCCTGTACCGATGAGGCAAAGATAATTTTTTTCTCCCTTCATTTAGAAGGTTTTGCCCACACATGGTGAAGATTCATTCAAAGAGAAAACCAGCAGTTTCGTGATTGGGAAGAGTTCAAGATGCATATGATCCAAGTTTGTCTCCCCGGTGGAAAAAGAAGGCTTGGCTAGGCAATGGTATTAGTTTGATCAGCGAAATCTCACCATGAGGGAATACACCAAACCAATTTATGAACCTATCCATGTATATTGAGGCAGTTGGTGATGAGGCCAAATTGCATAAATACATTTATGGGCTAGATGCGCATCTCTCAGCTGATGTAATGGCTTAAAAGCCAACCACCTTGTTTGCAGCCATAGAATTGGCTAAACGCTATGGTCGGAAATACCGTCACAATGAGGGCATGTAGCCCATTGTAGAGGACAGCAAAGATACCCTATCAGGTAACCCCCATATGCTAATAATTATTGCAGCAACAATGCAGGGAATAGCAGCCCCAAAATCCCTACTTACCCCACTTTTAATGCTGAAAGAAAATATGGCAGTTTTGGGACAACACCACCCTCCAAAAGTGACCCAAAGTATGCTGAAAATAAGACAAGGAATGGCAGTCCTAACGGTCAAAAATTCATTCCTCCCGAAGTTGTCAAGGATAGAAAAGCCAAAGGCTTGTGCTTTAAATGCGGGGATAAGTACACGACTGATCATGCATCCAAATGCCCCTTTAAGAATGCCATTGTCAAGTTTAATAGCATGTACGTGCTGAAAGATAGTGACAAGTTGGAAGAGGACTTGCATGACAACTCTCCAATGATGACACTTGCTGAAAATGATGAATATGAGGAGGATCTTGATACCGATCAGTTTTATGACTCACTGGACAGGTTCCCTTTTGACCCCGGTGGTTGCCCCATTGATGACATGCTTGGGAATGACCCTTGGCACCCCTCATTCACCACTATATCAGCATGCTCGATCTCCATGGATGCATGGACCGACTCTAGGAGCCCGAACACCCTATGAGTGCATGGTAACATTGATGGCAAGAGTGTATACATCCTCATAGATAGTGGCAGCACACATATTTTTGTGAATAAATCAACTCTTGGCCGTTTGACATGTGTTCCCACTGAATTACAACAACCTCTTCGGGTTCAAGTGGCCAATGGAAATGAGGAAGCGAGCTCCCATGTATGCACACAAGTGTCTCTTATGCTGGCTGAAAATTACACAGCAAAGGTGGACTTAATTCCCCTTGATATGGGCCCCATGGATGTTGTTTTGGGATGTGATTAGCTTCAACAATTGGAAAAAATCTCTATGGACTTCTCTTAGCTGTATATGGAGTTTGTAATGCATGGGCAGCTTGTACACTTGGAGGGAATCGAAGAAAATGCAGATTTTCAACTTATAATAGCAAGACAACTCAAAAAAGAATTCAAGAAACGCTCCCAAATCTTTGTCTTGCATTTGCATAAGGATAATGATGACCAACACACCTTGGGGAAGCAAAATGCAGCACTAAAAGTGCTTTTGGTTGAATATGAGGACCTATTTCAGCCCCCTACTACCCTTTCCCCTCAGAGATTGGTGGATCACCCGATTGACTTGGAGCCCCATGCCAAGCCCATCAATAAACCCCCATATTGACACTCTAAATGTGAGAGAGAGGAAGTAGCAAAGCAAGTCAAGGAGCTCACTGAGATGGGATTCATAGAGCCTAGCTCTTCCCCTTATGCCTCCCCAGTTCTATTGGTTAAGAAAAAGGACGGATCTTTCGGGTTGTGTATTGACTACCGTGATCTCAATAAGATCACCGTAAAAAATAGATACCCCATCCCTCGAATTGATGACTTGCTTGATGAACTCAAGGGAGAACGCTACTTCACCAAGATTGATTTGTGATCCGGTTACCACCAAATCAGAATGAGGGTGGGTGATGAAGTCAAAACAGCCTTTCGGACTGACCGTGGCTTGTACCATTTCCTTGTCATGCCATTTGGGCTCACTAATGCACCCACCACATTTCAGAGCTTAATGAACAAGATATTGCAGCCATGGATTTTCCAGTTTGTGTTGGTATTCTTTGATAATATACTCATTTACGGCAAGTCACTGCATGAGCATATGAAGCATGTCAAGCAAATTTTTGATGTACTGAGAGAGCACTGGCTATTTGCCAAAGAAAGCAAGTGTGTCTTCATGCAAACAGAGGTTGAGTACTTAGGACACATCGTTAGTGAAAAAGGCATCCAAGCTGATACTAAGAAAGTGCAATGTGTCTGGGAGTGGCCCACCCCCACTACCACTACCTCCTTGTGTGGTTTTCTTGGCCTCTCCTCTTTTTATCGGAGATTTATTTGCCATTATGCCACAATTGCAGCCTCGTTAATAGAAAAGCTGAAAAAAGAGGCTTTCCTATGGGATGAATTGGCTGACCGCAGTTTTCAGCAGCTGAAAGACTTGCTCACTTCAGCCCCCATCCTCGTATGCCCTGAGAGCGGAATTTAGGAGACGGCAAGTGCTTAAAAATAGCTAAAAATTATGAATATCAAGGGAAAAATATTCACTGTCAAAGGCGGCGGCTCGATCTAGGACGATTTTAAGCGCCAAAGTGCTTTAAAGGCGCCCGAGCGACACTTGTTGATTTTTCATAATTTTTCAGACAGTTGTGCGGGTTGACACAAGCTACTGGCCAATGCGGGATGCTAAGCCGGACGCCCAGGATTTTTCAGAGCTCAATTCGGAGTCCGGACAGGAAAATGGCCAAGGAAACGGTCAAGATATGAAAAGGTGGACACTTGGGAGGCCAAATTTGAGCATGCCTTTTGAGTTTGGACCCCCCCCAAAAAATTTATGCACCTTATGAAGCAAAAAACGTGGAGAGAGAATGAAGAGGCATGAAAAAACGTGGAAGAAGATGGCACCCGAAAAATGCGCCATGAATGGATGAGAGGCATCATGGCTGCTGCAAACAACCCCCCCAATGGATTATGGGGCTTCATTCCCCTCTGTCTGTGGACTCTATCGCCGCCCTTCGCCCGTGGAATGATGGCCTGGTTTGAAATTTCTGATTCTAGTCTTTCTCTCTCCTCCCTCTCTCTCTTCTAAGAGGCAGTTCATGTGTGGGAAGGAGCAATGAAGAAAGAATGATGGAGACTTGTCCGGCATGGACCGGATTGCTACACGGGCTGAGAATGGTGATTTGGGATGTTGCTGGACATGAAGTGTTGCTGTTTTCCAAATCTACAGCCATGGACACAAAACCCGAAACACGCGTTTAAGCGGTAAACCAAAAAATTACAAAGAAAATTTAGTGTTTTATGCTTTTGATTGATGGAATGCCGTTCATATGGACTAAGATTTGATTATGCTGCTGATTCTTCTGAGTTCTTACTGTTTATAACCAGAAATTATGAAAAACATGCATTTCATGGCCCGAAATAATGTCAAGAAACCCGAAAATGCATGAAAAATGGGGAAAAACAAGGGTTTTGGGCATATAAATGGGGAAAACCGTCGATACACATCAACTAATCTTTCAATTTTTTTGCAAATGAACTAAGGGCCACAGCCCACAAACTGGTTTTCATTTTCAGCAATTTAAAAAATACAAGAAAATGAAGAAAATGGGGAAAAATGATAAAAACACCATGAAAAATAGGGGAAAAATACATTTGGGGCTACGAAAAATATAGAAAAATAGGATTTATGTTTGTTGATGTATAGCAAGGCTGGGGCATGAAGTTATGCTTCAGTTCAGCCTTGTTTATATGTTGTAGTGTGTGTTTCCTTCCTTTCTCCACATAAAAATGGCAAGGAAACCCTGAAAGAAATGAATGCAATGATGCACTATCAACGGGGAAGGGTAGAGTTGTGGAAAAATGGTTAAATGCCGTTGAGCATGAGGAATAATTTGCTGATTTTATATGCATTGCAACTAGGACGGAATAATAATGATAAAAATTAAAACCTAGTAGCACGAAGATCACTTCGGTGCTAGGTGTTGCAGCGAAGCACAAAGCGGTTAGAAAGAAAAGCATGAAAGAGATGTTTTGCACTTGCACGCTGCTGGTTTTTAAAATGTTTGAGCACTAGGCATCCACCTCTTTGCATGATCATTTAGAGGAAATTAAAAGTATCAGAGTTAGCTCCTGGATACGCATAGCAATTGTTTTCAGTAGGCCTGTGACCCACCGTTGAGAGTGTGAGGTTCCTATGCTGTAGGCTAGTCGTGGGATCCTAAAGGGGAAATTAAGTAAGGACAATGGTACATTCCTGGATACGTTTATTTGGTACCTTGAGTGACGTTTGTGCGAAATGTCTAAATGTTGAGCGGCGCATCGATGGGCCAATCCCCAAGGTGTAGGAGAGTCGCAGAGGGTTGACGGCATTCAGCCGTAGGAGGAACCCCATGTGTATGTGATTCGAGCCTTTTGGCTATGTGAAAGGGACTCCCTCTGAGGAGCAATATTGGGTTAGGATCAGTTGGACTACAACGTATTACAAACGCAATGTTTAGGAAGGCAGAGATTTTGATAGACGCTCCTGGCCGCGAGGCCGAGGGGGTTGTCTTGCGCATAGTGACGAGGTCCGGCTAGTGCATGAGCCAGTGCCGGCCCGTTTTTAGGTCCATCATGCCCCGACTTTTCAAAGGATTTTACCATCCAATGTGATGCTAGTGGATGGGGTATTGGTGCAATCTTGCTGTAAGAACACGGGATAATAGCATTTGAGAGCTGAAAATTGGATAATAAAGAGAGAGAGTTGCATGTCTATGATAAGGAGATCTTGGTAGTCATTCATGCTATCAAAAAGTGACATCACTACTTGTATGGCAGCAGATTTAAGGTGAAAAGTGACCACCGTGTGCTCAAATTCTTCTTGACTCAGTCCAACCTCACTCCCAAACAACGTAGATGGGTGGCTACCCTACAAAACTATGACTTTGAGATTACCCACACCCGTGGCAAGGACAATGTAGTGGCTGATGCACTCTCTCGCATGTGGGCATGCAAGGTTTCATCCATCACTGAACTCCACCATGATTGGATTGAAGAGCTCCAAGAGGCATAGTTGCTTGATGCTGAATTCAGCCCTCTTTTCTAGAAATTACAGCAAGGTGTCATGGATGACAATTCCCAATATCAGCTCTACAATGGCCCCATTTGGATCCATGGCCGTATTCTGATTCCTCATGCTCTCCCTTCACCCAAAAGATCCTTGAATAGATGCATTCTTCACCGATTGTTGGCCATTTAGGGGTCTTCAAAACATATGACCGAGTTTCAAAAAGCTTCCATTGGAAAGGCCTATGGCGGGATGTTAAAGACTTTGTGTCTAGATGTGTGCCTTGTCAACAAAATAAAGCTAGCACTCTTAAACTGGGTGGATTGTTGTAGCCTTTACCTATCCCTGAAGGAAAATGGACCCACATTACCATGGATTTCATCACTGGTTTACCTACAACCAAGAAGGGTTGGGATAGCATATATGTGGTAGTTGATCGACTCACTAAAGTAGCCCATTTCATCCCTACAAAATCCCAATTTACAGCATCTCAAGTTGCCACTCAGTTTATGGAGCATGTTTTTAAGTTGCATGGCTTACCCCAAGTCATAGTACATGACCGGGAAACCAAATTTATGAGTCAGTTTTGGCAGACAATTTTCAGCTCCATGGGGACCAAATTGGCTATGTCCACACCCTATCATCCCCAAATGGATGGGCAGACTGAGAGAGTCAATGAGTGGCTTGAAACTTATTTGAGAAAATTTTTTCATGATGTGCAGAATTCTTGGGACGTATGACTGCACTTGGCTAAATTTTCTTACGACAACTCCACTCATTCGAGCATTGCAGTCTCTCCCTTTGAAGCATTGTATAGTTATTGAGTGCCCCTTCCTACTGTGATCTTCAATGAAAAGCTCAACCCCCTTGGAAAAGAAAAGTTGGACCGCATGCAAGCTTTACTTCAACAATGCAAGGTAAACCTCAAAAGGGCTCAAGAGCACATGAAGCTCTATGGTGATGCAAAAAGAAGACCCCTTTACTTTCAAGAGAGTGAATTGGTACTCCTCAAGGTCCCCAAGTCCCGTTATGCCACACTAAAGGACGGTTCTTGCAACAAGTTGGCACACCATTACTATGGGCCCTACAAAATCATTAAGAAGGTCGGGGACTTGGCTTACGTCTCCAACTCCCTCCCACTACTAAGATCCATGATGTATTCCATGTGAGCCATTTGAAACCTTTCATTGGCACTCCCAAAGATCATGTAGAGGAGCTACCACCCATAGATGAGGAGGGCCTTATTCAGTACATTCCTGAAGCGGTCATTGGGCAACATAAAAAGCAACTCCGCACCCGTTCCATACATGAATACCTGATCAAATGGCAAGGACTACCAATAGAGGAAGCCTCTTGTTGGCGCCCATCATCTATATTGGATGAATTTCTACACCTCAAGGAGGCCGTATTGGCTGGAAATTAACCATGACACCTGTTTCGGGTTGCAGTCTACATCTGGACAACCACCTATTTTGTACCAATTTTGGTCTTGGTCCATTTTCAGCCCCATCCTCCATACATGGGCTGAAAGTACACCTCGTGGGCTCCGTGTCAACACCTTACTTGCCACGATCGGAGTTCCCTAGTGGAAGTTATGGCTGTTTTTCTCTAGCCATACCATCTGGGGGACAACACACTAGTAATTCCTGGACAGCCCTTTATTTTGTAATAGTTTTGGTCGTGACTTGATTAAAGCCCCACCCCACCCACATGGGCTGAAATTACATCTCATGGCTCCGTAACGACACCTCAACTGTCCCATTCGGAGTTTTCCACACAAAGTTATGGCTGATTTCCTACAGCACACCCTTACAGTCCATGACTACATCCCTTGTTTTTGAGGACAAAAACTTTATGAGACGGGATGGTTTGTAATGAATGGGGATCACGGGAACATGGCATGGGAACATACCAGTCACACTGACGGTATATAGGGTGTAAGAGGGTATTTTGAGGCATCACAGAAATTATCAAGAAACTCTCTTTTCACCTTCTCAAGCTTCCATGGCTTCTTCTTCTTCTTCTTCTTCTTCTTCTTCCTTTCTCCCTCTTTCTCTCTCTTCTTCTTGTCTTTCTCTCTCCTCTCCCTCTTCTTTTGCAGTCCTTCTCTCTCTCCTTTCCCTTAGTTAGGATAGTTAGGTCTCTTTCATTACATAATCTTGATGAGTTTGTCCTAGTTTTCTTTGATGACATTCTAACATACTCCAAGAGAGATGAAGACCATGAGCTCCAATTGCACATTGTGCTGGACACCATGAGGATGCACAAGCTCTATGTGAAGAAAAAGAAATGTGCCTTTTTCAAAAGACAGATGGAATATCTTGAGTTCATAGTATCTACTGAAGAAATCTTTGTAGATCCAGCCAAAGTTAGAGATGTTCAAGAGTGGCAACCTCCAACGACAGTTAAGGAAGTGAGAAGCTTCTTAGGACTGACAAGGTGGTATAGAATTTTCATATAAAATTATGCCCTAATAGCTGCACCTCTCACTGGTTTGCTGAAAAAGTAAACTGCTATTGTGTGGATACCCATTGAGTAAACCAGTTTTGAGCATCGCAAGAAAAGTTTGGCAACATTACCCATTTTAAAGCTACCTGACCTAAGCCAAGAGTTTGAAGTTGTAACAGATGCAAGTTCTCTTGCACTAGGTTGTGTGCTTATGCAACAAGGTTATCCAATAGCTTATTCCTCAAGGAAACTGAAAATCCATGAGAGGAATTACACCACCCATGATATTGAGCTGCTAGCTCTGATCCATGCTCTCAAATTCTGGCAACACTATCAGCTTGGAAGCAAGTTTACTTTGGTCATTGACCACAAAAGTCTTAGATCTTCACTCAACCAGACCTCAACATGAGGCAGCATCGGTGGATTGAAGTCTTGCAAGAATTTGATTTTGAAATCAAGTTCAGACCTGGGAAAGAGAATGTGATTGCTGATGCATTAAGTCGTAAAGCTTTTTTGAATGCATTTATCATGGAAGATCCATCTAAAGGAGAGACTTTAGCTACCATGATATCGATGCCTAGCAATCCACTCATTGAGCTAGCCAAAGAAGAAGTAGACAAGGATCCTAAGTATCAGTTAATGCTTAGAGAAATCCTAGTTAAAGACACTGATTCTAAGCTGAGAGTCAAATACCAAAATTTCATTGTGGATGATGGACTTGTCTATTTCAGGACAAGGCTCTGCATTCCCCTTAGTCAAGTGCTGAAAATGAAGATATTATGGGAAGCCCATGACTCCCCATTCTCAGGACACCTTGGCTATGCAAAAACTCTTAATGCAATTAGGAAAAGTTGCTACTTGGAAAGACTAAAGCATGATGTACTCAGATATGTCACTGAATGCCTAAGTTGCCAGCAGGTGAAAGCTAAGCATGTCAAAATGCTAGGTAAGCTCCAGCCACTTGACATTCCATAGATGAAATGGGAGTTCATCAGTATGGATTTTGTAGTTGACTTACATTCTGTTCAAGGAGGGTATAATTCAATCATGGTGATTGTGGATATACTGACAAAGGTCACTCATCTTATCCTAGTCAAGAGCAACTACAAAGCTTCAGATATTGCACAATTGTTTGTGAAAGAAATATTTAGGCTTCATGGATTGCCTAAACGGGTCGTTAGCGACCGCAACTCTCTACTTATGTCACATTTCTGGAAAAGCCTATTTGAAGCAATTGGAACCCAACTTTGCTTTAGCACAACTTACCATCCCCAAACTGATGGTCAAACAGAGCGAGTTAATCAAGTCATTGAAGATATACTGAGAGCTTATTGTTCTAGAGAACCAACAAAGTGGATACAGTATTTTCCCTTAGTAGAATTTTCCTACAATGCATCATATTACCAGAGTATTCAAATGACTCCATTTCAAGCATTGTATGGACAAGATTGTTTGACGCCATTGAATTTCTCTGATCCAACCCTAAAGGTTGAGGCTTCTAAGAAAATTCTAGAAGACATGGATGATCAAGTCAAAACTATCAGAAAAGACATCCAACCTGCCAAAGATCGCTAGAAATCTTATGCTAATCTAGGACGGCAAGAGCATATCTTCCAAAAGGGAGACATGCTTTTCATCCATGTACACCCAAAGAAGAGTTCTCTGTCATTGGAAAAGTTCAAAAAGTTGAGTCCAAGGTATTGTGGACTATACAAGGTTCTCAAATTCCTAGGAGCTAATGCATACAAACTGCAACTTCTTGATCATGTGAAAGTCCACAGTGTATTTCACGTTAGTCTTCTGAAAGCTTATGTGGCAAATCAATATCATATTCTTGATGAACAGCAAATTGTAATGCCTAGTCAAGGAGCCCTTGAACTCCAGCTTCATAAGATCCTAGATGTAAAAGAGAAACCTCTTAGAAATATAACCATTAGAGAGTATCTTATCCATGGAAAGACATTCCTGAGGAGAATGCTACTTGGATAGAAGAGACAATTCTAGAAAGACAATTTCCCCAGTTCTTTTTGAGATGAGGACATCTCGATTCCTCTAAGGAGGGGAGGATGTAATATTTCCGCCATAACACTTCATAAAACAAATTCGGGCTTAAAATGTTTTAAAAATTACTTGTTGAGTTATTGCATAAGTGTCCGCGTGTAATATCAAATATTGCATTAAATCAATTCTACAATTCGACACAAGAAGATGCCTCAATGAATCCAGCCAGTAAAAAAGAAAATACGCATCATAAATAAAATTACGATGGCTTGATCATAATATTTCCTGCATTATATTTGATTTAGCATTTCCAATTCCATTTAATGCATCAAAGATTGCATTGATTTTGCAATGGCAAGACAAATTGCAAAAGCCTTAATCGGCAGACAAAGAACGCACAAGAAGAAGCATGATATTGAGTAAGTTAAGTATCGAAGAGTATGGCATGACTTTATAAACTAGATAAGTCATGAAACACCATATTGGGGAATATGGGAATTTTCCATAAGTTTGAGACACGTGGTCAAATCTTTGGATTTGTCATAACTTGAACACTATAACTCCAAATCGAGCACTCTATAGCTCAATAGATTCCAATTTTCAAGTGCTTTCCAATTATAGGTCACATCATATGGTTTTGAGAAACTTATGGACATGCTATCCGAACAGCACCTTTTTAGTATTCAAAAAATGAGAATTGGGAGATTCCCAAACTCACTAATATTGTGTTATGAGGTAACTTGGCCAAAAACTACCACATGAAGTCGTTTTGATGAAAAAAATACATTTTTTAAAACATAGGCAAAAAATCATGACGTTTTTTATGCCTGGAGAGAGAGAAAGCATTTTAAAATCATCCCCATGTCACCATCCAATAGGTAGGCAATCAAAAAGTATTTTTTTACCAAGCTTACTTAGCTCTTGACAAGTAGCCAAAAGAATGAGTGACCGCATGCTTCCCCCTCATGGCTATAAATACAACCCCTCTCCTTCACAAAGAAAGCAAGAAGGAAGACCTCCTGATGATAGAAAAATTTCTCTACATCTCTTTTCCATTCTAGCTTGAGCCTTGAAGAAGGAAAATACCCCTCTTCTACCTCATTTCCATTTTCTCTACCCCTTGTTATGCCTTTCTTCCATACAGTCATATTGGTACTTAAAATGATGGAAAAAAATTTCTAGACGACCAGCAGCTCTCCTTGAGCTACCATATTAATTTCACTTGACATCCATGACTCCATGAGGTCGTAGAAATTCAAGAAGCCCATTTGAAGCAAAAGAAGCAAGAAATGCAGTCGATGGAGAAAATGACGTGGTAGGAATTGGTGAAACCCCCGTTACTACAAACCTGATAGAGGTAACATCTCGTCGATTTGGAAAAAAATAATGTTTTATAGCTTATCACTATATTTGGCTTTAAATGATTATAAACGCATTTTAAAAAAGATGCATATGAACTGTCGCTTAGAAAAATGGCCTAAGTAATATAATAATAAACTATTCAATGAAAATATTCTTTCACTTGAAAAAGAATTATATACCTATCATGAAGAAAATATAGTAATTATGGTTTATTTCATGATATTTATTATTATTTTGTTAATGATGCGTGTGATTATAATAACTAAAAAAAGGTAGACGGTGTTAGGGAAGGGAATAATTTATAAATTTTCTTTGAAAGTGACTATCTCTATTTCATTTTGCTAATGATAAAGAGATGAATATGAGTCTTATAATAATTTATAGAAAATTATTTAAATAATATCATGAAATAATCAATGCATTAAATCAACAGAAAATTGTATAGGAAAATATATACTAGACGCACATAAATTAGGTGTGTAGTAATATAATTTGATGTCAAAAACATCTTGGAATAAAGTTTTCAGAAAAACAATTAGCATTGCCTTTATGACATAACTAAATAAAAATTGATCTTCCTAGATAATGTTGAAAGGTCGGACATCGTCGATTGAACCATAGAATACAAGTAAAATAAAATAAAAATTATTTTCTTACTGAAAGCACACACAATGTTAATACGAATTGTTATATTAGCGAGAGCGTCAATATCATGAGTCGACCCACATATGAATCAACGAGAAAACCTTACCTAAAATATCAAGGATGTTGAAGCAAAAACAACTATGAAATACTCGACAACCCTAAAAACTATCAGTATCAGGAAATTAAATAAATATCAAAAGTCTGTAAGACTTATTGGACATTGATAAGAATTTTTTGATACAAATTCTAATATCTAGACAGACTTGGAAAAGCATTTGAAATCTTGCTAAGTGTGGGTTAGGGTAGGGCAGCGCATGAATTGCTTGCCATAGGTATAAATGCACATATTATCTTTTAGGGCAAAAATACCAAGTTTTCATAAGGATAAAATAGACTTTAGACTCGCAAAATAACTTGCAGATTCGGAAAAAAGAGTGCAAGTAGGAAGTGAAACCCTAAGAATAAGATGGGACCTTAATAGAGAAACCCTAGAATTGGGTGGGGCTGCTTCCTTTGCTAAAAACACTTGTTGACGTTTCTTTTTTTTAATTTGTGCATGTATTGATGGTTGCACAAGAATGATTAATTGTGCTTGTAGCAGTTAGATTTGATTGTAAATATATAATCAGGACAATAACAGGAAAGATCATGCTCTGCCTCCCCCACGGCTAGACATAGAACCCTACTCCAAGGGGGATTGTTTTGTACCGCCACGAGGAGTTTTGGACCGGCCTTGATGGTGAGAGATCACTCGGTGAGGAATCCATTAGGCAGGAGGAGGTGGGAGTGCTAGGGGGCTTTGGCCATAAATCTCTTGATCACTCCTAGGAAATGCCTGACCCTCACGCGAATCAGGATGGGATCCTGGAGTCCCTAATACTAGTGAAGGGATTTTCCGATGAATGGAGGTTTTATCTTCTGCATAGGCAGAAGGAAAAAAGCATTGTAAATAATTTTTGCAAAGTAATAAATAAATATGTTTTACCAAAAGATCATTTTTCTCTGTCTTTGTGTTATGTCATAAAATTACGCAAAGGAACCTATGATAACGGGTTAATTAACAAAGCTGGTTTTATATGTCATAACTTAATGTGATAGGTAATTAGAAAACTAAAGAAAACCATTTGTGGGAAGCAGGTGGGCGAGATCCCTAACGGATCCATCCTACGGATGGGTGGTCCCGATAAGGTGGGAGCTTCTTTCAAGAGATTGAATGAAACGTTAATGAGGAGAAATTAGGTAGAGCCGATCATTGACTTACCTAAGGTCGGGTCTTAAAACCTTGATCAATAATTATCTTAGGGGAAAGGTGCAGCGGCTATACTAGAACTCCGTTAAGGTTCCCTGAATCCTAACTAGTTGCTGGAAAAAAGTGTTGCACTCCATGAACCAAGGGTAACTACGATCGCTCCAATCGGACAAGAAGCCCTTATGGGACACCTCCGATGGAGCTAGCTGATGAATCAAGACCTCAGTTGTCAAATTAGGACCCTGAGCTTGCAGGTTGATCCTCGTGGGGATGGCTGGTACCTTCCGTTACGGGGTGGATTCTGGGAAACCTAGATGATAGACCCTGTATATTCTCATGAGTGTGGGGTGAAGCCATCTAGGATAGTTCCCCGATGGACTACTAAAACGTTTTTGTGCCGCTACGCTCACACCGTGTACAAAAATCTAGAGTGTGGCTTCCTTTTAGATTTAGAGAGCCAATGCCACTTTAGTCATTAGTATAAGTCCATGGTTCAAAATATTAGATTTTTTTTGGACAAGTTTTTAGTCAATTTTTGATATTCTAAATATTATCTCTTGTAAAAATCCATAAAACTATAGATAACTTCTAGATTAGGACATGTAAAAGAAAGCATGTAGCTTTCAGCCAAATTTAGAGGATTTTATGTAAAAAAAGAGATTAGCAAAATCGCGCGATGTGTGATCGCTGTTTTCAGGCAGTGAACAACACTTCGAAAGTGGGAGATGAAGAAGGAGTGATCCGACAGGATTTTGGTTAGGTGTCCTGGTATTTAACCCCCCTTTCGGAGCCATTGGAAGCATCAGATTGGTGATCTGAGTAGCATAGAGGAAGGTATTATTTTGTACACATTTTTTTCTATTAGAGTTATATTTTCTCATAATGCTGAAAGAAACTGACAAGCTTCATCTCTATTAGTATTCTTTTATATTTTCTAATTCTTTTTGGGAGTATTCTTCTACATCTTCAATCTCTTTGAACCCCTTCTCTTCGGTCTATTCCTCTCCTTGAATCTACCTACACCCTGCTATCTCTTATCTTCAAGAACTTGGCTTGAAACCTTTAACTCTTCTCTTATCTCTACCATCTCTAAGTCTAAGCTCTTGAACCCCCATACATTCTTCTCTTGCCAAACTCTTATGGTGACCTTCAACCCTATGCACTGTGACATTGGTGAACCCGACATGAAGGTCGGTGTAAGAGAACTCCAAGATAGGGGATTCTTCAGGGGATACTCTACAACAATTGGTGAGCATAGTGCAGCAAACTCAGCAACAACAAATCCAAATGTTACAACAACAACAACAAAGGCAAGATGAAGAGAAGATTGATTCCACAGCTATTAAGGCCCTAGAGGAAGTTGGACGTGAATTAAAATAATTTAATGGTCAAAATGTCTTTGTTTTTATTCGCTTGTATGTTGAAAAAATGCTCTTCTTTGGTGTACCACAACATGCATGGAGCTATTATTCTACTAGAGTAGCCAAGCATGGTCTTCAAGAAAGAACTCATGGTCTTTTTCAACAAGATGCGGATTGGGATGCATTCAAAAAAGCCCTACATGAAGAATTCTTCTTAGAAGACTCTGGCCTAATGACAAAGAAAAGTTTCACTGAATGGGTTGAAAAACCCAACAAATGTTTAGCTACAACAGCTCTATACTATGAGTTTGAAAGTAAATTTGGACAACTTGATGTTGAAGACCAATAAAGTATGGAAGGTCAGAAGATTGAATTATTCCTTAAGGCTACAGATCCCATTCTATAAGAGAAGCTTGCTAATCGCCTAGAAAATGCTACCTCCGAATCAGGAGTCATGATTACATGGACAGATATTACTAATGTAGTTAACATGATTGCTCGAAGAGTGGATGGAACTAAGATTGGGCTCTACTTCAACAACTCCATTGATGGAGCTTGTTCCACCTTCAAAATCCCCTATTCCTTTGACTAATCAACCAACTCTTTCTTCTTCTGTTCCTTCTAAAAATGATGTAATGGATAAGCTTATTAAAAGCATGCATGACCTTCATCTGAATCTTACAGAAATTAGTTCCAAAGTAGAGAAGCTCGATGTCAAAGTCGAAGAGCAAGGACGAGTATCAACTCAAAGACCCATGAGAGAAGGCTGTAAGAGGCGATGTATTTGGTGTGATAGGCAACAACATGACAAGGGGGAGTGTTCTGCTTTTCGTGAGGTTGAAGTATAGAAGCTTGTCTTTTGGAAAGATGGAAAAATTCATGTGGCTGAAATTGGTCTTCCACTGGAGCCAAATTTTGGCAATGGTGGAATGAAGAAAAGATTAGAAGATTTAACTATAAAGAATGCATATGCAGCAATTGATGCAGCTACCTATGGGCTGCGACCTGCATCCACTTGTCACTTCATGAGAGTACATGCACGGTACATACCGCAACTATAGTAATCCAGTGCAACGCAAGGAGACATCACTTATTTGAATTCCATGGTGTTGACTTAGATACTTATCACTTGTGCTTGATTATCTTTTTCTTTTTCTAAAGCTGTGAAATATATTAAATGCAGATATGAAAAGTTTGTACATTTGGGGAACCTGTCAGCACTTAACCATTTAGAGACAAAAAATCATGGCCAAGTAGCATTTGATAAGCCTTTTATACGACATGGGGCTACTCTATTTGTACGAGGCGGGACGAGTCTGGGTGATCGGGCGATTGAGGCTCTGATGGTGAGCAACTCCTGTGAGGTTGGGAGGGGAAGATCTCGGCTGGGACCTAAATGGTGTAGTCCCTGGCCACAACTATTTTTAGAACGCTTTTGAACAATGCATCAAATTCCTACTTGTCTCGAGCTTCCCTCTCCTCTTTCGAGCACATGGTGCCCGAGCATCTGGTGGGGGCCCGCATGACCGGTGTTACCATGCCCCGTGTGCTCCCTTGAGCTTCTATTTCCCTAGCCTAGGGATTTTTGGCCTATGTCTAGGGAGGTGTCACTTAAGGCCTCGTTTCTTTGCATACCTTTTAAGGGTAGGTACGTAGCGTTTCGGCGGAGGAGCTTGTGATGCATGCTCCCTCAGACGAGAGATAGCGTCCTTGCAAGATAGTTACACTTGATGCTCCATGTCGGCTACCATGGGGGGCCCTGCAAATTGGGAACCAAGGATTAGGCCCTGAGGCAAGATAAAACTATTCGGATGGAAGGGATTATACAATGAGTTATCTAGCACATATGACGAGGAGGGGTGAGGTGAGGCATGCAGCATTTGTTGTAGAGGGATAGCCCCTTGTTGATGTTTATTTTGCCTCTAGCCATTAGCATATCTTGGCTTATGCTAAGTTGCATGGAGTGGTTGTCATGGAGTGGAGCAACGCTCATCCCTGGAAGGATAGACCGAAAAAGGCGAAAGATGTATAGAAAGGGACGGTGCCCCATCTA
The DNA here is from genome assembly GCF_053477565.2 of Lygodium microphyllum. NCBI lineage: Eukaryota > Viridiplantae > Streptophyta > Polypodiopsida > Schizaeales > Lygodiaceae > Lygodium > Lygodium microphyllum. The sequence continues at coordinate 137,994,848 of NC_141137.1, read as the reverse complement.
CGCTATCAGAGATATTGGTTAGAGCTTTGTATGGTGGTAATGAGGGTTGCATGCCCTCCTCCTGGAGGTGGAAATGGTCACATGACTTCTAACTGTGTGGTGAGAGGAGGACCTGAGGAGCTCAGCTTATCAAACCCAACTCTTCTCCTTGCGCCCAACTATCATTGTGTGTTGATATTATCTATAGAGGGTCACAAAATTCATTGTGTATTTATGTAAATGTTTATGAATCCATGTCACTTCACGAGGATAAAAACCAATTATAGAACTCTGGATTGTACGGGAGTGTGGAACATGCATCCAGTACTCATGGCAGCTTACTCAATAATGATAGATATTTTGCAACATCGAGTAGCATGGTGCCTTCTCCGAGTCTACTGGCAACATGTAACTCCTCCTCAGTGAGAACCTTATCAGCTAGAGAGTTCTCTTGGCTAGTTCCAGCTAAGTCCATACCCCGAATGGCAGTCAACACTTGAAAGGAAGTTAGTGACACATAGGTTGGTTCTCTTTGAGACCACCATTTGGCCAATCGCTCCTTTGAGACTATCATAATTTGGGCTCCTAGTTCAGCCATTGCAACACAGTTTTCAAACTAACGTTTTTCAAATTGACTTTGACCCTCTGATAGTTACTTTAGTTGCTCTATCTCTAAGAGATTTGGTTGGCAGAGCACATCATTGAATGTTACAGTTAAGTGTAGTTTGTCGGCTTCCTCGTAAGCGGTGAGTCACATGCATTCATGCAGGAGCCTATCATTGAGCTCGTCAAGATGTTCTTGCTCTTCCCAGGATAGGGGAAATGGCAAGTATTCTTCAAGCTTCTCCTTAGGAAATGCATCCATGTCTGCTAGGACATAGACACGTGCAAACACTTTGAGCTTAGCATCCAACTTAGTTAAGCATTCTGCGACACTTCTATGCTCAATGAGGGCTTTCTCGGTTGCTATCTCATGCAAGGTTCTAGGAGTTTCCCTAGGCTTTAGCATAGCTCAGGGCTCAGGCCTAGATGAGCAAGATTGGTCAACACTAGGATTGCTTATGCTCTCAGGGTTTCCATATTTCTCTTGAGGCTTTGTTATTGTGTCATGGTTCTCCTTGGATGTGACTAGTATAAATTTGTCACCCTGTTGTGACAGTGTTGTATCCACTCTTGATTGGTCAATGCGAGTTCTATTGTTGGTGGATTGAGTGTTGCAAGCAATCGTTGATGGTAACGACTACTTTGATTTTTCAGAAAACATGGATGTTTCTGAGGTTTCACTGCTATTAGAAGAGACATCAATGGGTTCATTGGTGGATGGACTTGATGCTTTATTCCTTAGCTCTTCGGCACTCTTGGTTTCAATCTTTTTGGGGTCTATAGCCACTTGCAACTGCCATTGTTATTTTCGTTCTTTTCTCTTCTTTTTCTGAAGCAATCGAGGTGTATCCCTTGAAGACTCTGGACCTTGAATTAGGTCAGTCGTCGTCGATGTGCTTGACTGGGCCTCAGCATTCTCTTTCTCTAGTGTGTCCTCATGGGACATAGCCGCGGCTAGTTGACTAGCCTCGCTAGGTTGTGAGGGTACAACTACCTCTCTTTTTGGAGATTCTAGCTCTTTAGCCAATTCCCTTCTATTTAACTCCTCTAGCCTAGGCTTTAGGTGCTTTGGAAGTGCTCGAGTTTTCAAGGAAGTTGATTGCGACACCTCCTCCATAAGTGAACTACTAAGGGCATGTTCTGCAAGGGGCATTGTTACGACCAAGGGCTGTGACTGTTGTGATCCCTAATTGGAAGTAGTAGTAGCTAGTTTAGTGGACTGGCTACTATTGGTGGATTGTGGTGTTAAGTCCTTAGACCGATTGAAAGTTGTTGTGTCTTTTGTTGCCCTTCGAGCATTCACTTGTGCAGGTTCTGTGTAAATGAGGGGGAAGTGTCAAGATTGTGGGAGAGAAGGAAGGAGTCTCACTTGTAGCTTTCTTGCTTGCACAATGGGGGAATACACACAAAGGTGGAGGCTGAAAACACTTTTCCTCTTCTTAGTTGTGTAAGCCAAAAGAACTCGAATACAAAGAAATAGAAGAACCCTATATATGGGTCTCAAACCAAACTCAACTAACTAAGGTGGCATACTAACTGAGCCACGAACTAGAGTAGATAAGGATAGCTATCATGTAGCTATTATTCATGGGTGGTGTACCAACCGCGTCTGCACTGACAAGTCGGTGACATAAATACACAACGGTCACCCTGGCATATCACGAGTGGAGCTCGATATCTCAACACTCCCCCTCGAGCTCAATCCCAATTCCTGCACACCAAGCAGGTCTCTGAACTTGCGCAGCTTCTCTGCGCCCAATGCCTTCGTGAATATGTCAGCTACCTGATCCTCTGTGCTGACATAAACTAGATCAATAAGACCTAGTAAAACCCTCTCTCGCACATAGTGATAATGCACCTCAATGTGCTTTGTTCTAGCATGATAGACTGGGTTATTTGCCAAGTGTATACTACTCATGTTGTCACAATAAATGACAACTGGTCCATCTGTAGACTGATGCATATCATAAAGTAGCTTATGCAACCAAGCTACCTCACATGCAGCCATTGCTGCACACCTGTACTCAGCCTCTGTGCTCGACAAGGCAACTGTAGGCTATTTCTTGCTACTCCAAGTGACTGCAACACTCCCAAAAGAGAACACATATCCACTGGTAGATTGTCTATCAGAAATACTACCAGCCCAATCAACATCAGTGTATCCATGCAACTGTATCTAAACCCCAGTCTCATAAAATAGTCCATACTGCAATGTGGACTTCACATACCTGAGTATGCGTCTAGCCGCATCCAAATGTGGTTTCCTTAGAGCCTGCATAAACTGACTTACCAATCCAACAGCATAGCTCAAATCTGGCCTGGTAATAGTCATATAAATCAAACTTCCTACTATGCGTCTGTACATAGTAGGGTCTTCTAGAAGCCCACCTGCATCTGTGCTCAACTTCACATTCTGCTCCAAAGGAACTGAAATAGGCTTACAGCCTGTCATCCCATATTTGGATAGCATGTCCAATCCATACTGCCTCTGCAAGAGCTGTATCCCACTTGGTGATCTAATCACCTCAATGCCCAAGAAATAACGCAGCTCTCCCAAATCTTTCATCTCAAACTTCTGCTTCAATAGCATTTTCACATGAAGGATATCTTCATCAATGTCACGTGTCATAATCAAATCATCAACATAAATGACAAGTAGCATAATACCTTTCTCTGTTTTTCTCACATAAAGTGAGAAATCTGCCTTGGAAATCTGAAAGCCAATAGTGAAAAGATATTGTCCTATCATGTCAGACCATGCTCTAGGTGCTTGCTTCAAGCCATACATGGCTTTCTTCAACCTACAAACAAACTCAGGATGAACAGCATGCACATAACCTGGTGGCTGCTCCATATAGACCTCTTCTTGCAAATCACCATGCAAGAAGGCATTCTTTACATCCATCTGATGTAAAGACCATCCCTTTGATGCAGCCATAGCAATGACTGCTCTTACGGTTGCCATCCTTTCAACCGGATTGAATGTTTCTTCATAGTCAATGCCATATGTTTGTGCATACCCCTTGACTACTAATCTTGCCTTGTATTTGTTCACAGAACCATTTGCATTGTGCTTCACCTTATAAACCCACTTACAACCAATTGCATTTTTACCTTTAGGCAAAGGTACCAATTCCCATGTAGCATTTGCTTCCAAGGCATCCATTTCTTCATCCATGGCTTTCTCCCATTTTTCTTTTCCCATGGCTTGCTCAAAAGAAGTGGGTTCTGGTTCCTGTATCACTTTGACCATATATGCATAATGAATGGCTATAAATCCATCATATTTCAGCCTATCCACAGGATACCTAGCTCTCGTAGACCTGCGCAAAGTAGTTTCACTCCCAGGTGCTCTCAAAACATCCCTGGTCTTCCTTACTCCACGTGTAACAATAGAAGGAATACCCAACTCATCATCAATGCTCTATTCTGAGCCACTGGATTCACCATCCACATAAGAGTGACCTGCATTCACATCAAACATGGGCTGATCAACCTTCTCTTTTCCTTTTCGTGATACCTACATACCACTATCTGCATTACTTTGAGAAGATTCTCATGATCTCAATCTGCCTGTCCATGGCGAAGAATGTGAACCACTGCTAGAGGATGCTCCAGGTCCACTAATATTTTGTGACTGCTGCTGTGAATTCTGTGCAGCATTACCATTTTGTGCATCTACATCATCAATCACATTTACTGGTTTATACCAGCTACTCATCTCATCAAAAACAACATCTCTGCTCACTATAAACTTACGAGTAGAAGGGTTATAGCATCTATACCCTTTTTGCTGCAGAGAGTAACCAATAAAGATGCATTTCTCAGCTTTTGGATCCAACTTGGATCTCAACTCATCTGGCACATGTACATAGGCAATGCAACCAAAAATTTTCAAATGAGAAATATCTAGTTTCCTACCAGTATACCTCTCCTCTGGAGTCATCCCATGTATTGCTGCAGTGGGAGTCCTGTTCATTATATAGACTGCTGTAGCAACTGCCTCAGCCCAATAAAAATCTGGCAAGTCTTTTTCATTGAGCATGGCACGAGATACCTCTCCAATATGCCTGTTTTTCCTTTCTGCAACTCCATTTTGTTGTGGGGTATGACTGCATGAATATTGCTGCTTTATGCCATGCTCCCGCAGGAACCTTGCAAACTCATTTGAGAGGTACTCTCCCCCTCCATCTGACCTTAGGCATTTTATTTGTAGGCCTGTTTCTTTTTCAACCATATCTTTAAGAGTTTTGAAATGCCCAAAAACTTCACTTTTCTTTTTCATAAAATACACCCAAACTTTTTTGCTATAGTCATCAATAAAACTGACAAAATAATAACAGCCTCCAAGAGATGTAGCTTTAGTAGTCCACACATCAGAGTGGATTAATTCCAATGGCTTCTCACTCTCTTGAACATGTCTAGGAAATGGTTTCCTTGCCTGTTTTCCAAATTGATAGGCTTCACATATCTTATGAATTTCTGCAACCTTGAATTTAGGCAAACCTGCAACAATATTTTGGGCCTGCATTGATTTAAGTCGCTGTACATTAACATGACCAATGCGTTTATGCCAGATATCAATATCTGCAACTACACTGGTCCCATGTGCAAACATTGCTGCACTCAATTCAGACATGTCTACATCCAATGTAAACATTCTGCCCTTCTTCTTTCCTTTTGCTATCAAGCGACCTTTATTTTTCATATCCTCAACAAAGCATCCATGAGGATTAAATCTGACCTGCAAGCCCTGCTCAACCATTTGACCAACAGAAACTAGATTCTTGGTGATATTCGGGACATGAAATACATCGGACAGGTATTTCTTTTTCCCATCCTGCATAGACAAAGGAATTTTTCCAATCTGCACAATAGGATGTGCAGTATCATCACCAGTCTCCACAAATCCTGGTTTTTCCATTTTCCTTGTATCCTCCATCCATTCTGCATGACCTGTCATGTGGTTTGATGCACCTGACTCAACATACCATACATCATTGCTTTGTTCTGCACTTGTCACATAATTGTTCATGTGTTGCACCATAAACAAGTGCTCATTTATGTCATCACTCTGTCTACTAGAAGATGCATAATTCCCTTGTTGCAATTTTCCATTCATGATGTCATTCTGCTTTTTATAGCAGTCTTTAGCCATATGACCCATTTTACCACAGTAGTAGCATTCAACATTATTGTTTGCATTTTGGCCTCTTTGCCATCCACCACGACCTCTTTGGCTCCCCCTGCCTCTAGAGTTACCACGTCCTCCTCCATAGGACTGGTTTTCTTGAGTTTACTACATATTCTGATTTCTACCACGGCCTCCATATCGGCCTCCTCTACCTCTGCCTCTACCTCTTCCAGCATTTGAGTAGAAGACAGCTTCTTTTGAAGTTCCTCTTGAAGAAGATGCACCACCATTTCTTTGCTCCTCAGAAATTAGAAGAGCAATCAACTCCTTAAAATCAGGAAATCTTTCATGAACGGAAATGGATGTTCTGAACTGTGCATAATCCTTTCCTAGACCATTCAAGGTCACAGAAACTAAATCATCATCTTCCACTGGCGACCCAATGGAAGCAAGTGCATCTGCAATCTTCTTCACCTTCATGTGGTAGTCATTGATGCTCATATTTTCTCTTTGCACATTATGCAACTCTTGCTTGAGCTGCATTTTCCTGGCTTGCGTATTTGTGCTATACATTTTTTGACAAAGTATCCCATGCCTCCTTTGGCGTACTTGCATCTTGAATATGCACAATCATAGAGTCTGAAATGCTGACAGACAGCCAGTACATAACTTTCCTGGCTCTCTCATGCCATGCTTTAAATGCCTGCATTTGCTGTTGATTGGGAACATCAGGAAGAACTGGTTCTTCTTCATTTCCTGCAACAAATTCCCAATATCCTTTTTCCATAAGGAAATTCTTCATTCTAAACTTCCATGCTTGGAAGTTGTTCTTGTCAAGCTTTTCAGTGACAATCTGTGAGAGAGAATCAGACGCCATTACAGAACACTGCAAAAAATTCTGTCACTGCAAAGAACACAGCTTCAGCCTCACAAAGGCAAATCTGCAAAACTGACGAAAGTGGTATTTGACCACACAGTTACTTCCTAGTGACGATTTTGCATCAACAGGCAATAGGGATGATTCTGTAACTCCCAATGTCTCTGCGCACAAGCATACGATACAATTTCTACAGTAACTTTTCAGCGACCTGTAGAATACTGGCTACACAGCATAAAACTAGGCCTTTTCCTGAGTGCGTACAGAAAACTTCCGCCTCCAAAACAGGCCCCGAAATGGCCCCGCAGCATATACTGCCCTCTTGCTTCACCGCGAAGGGCGTCTCAACCTGAGACAATGCACTCCTGCACTTTTCGGCTGTGCTACCTGCAGAGATCTGCTCCCACAACAGAAAATGACAGCAACACTGCTCCTCTTACCAGAACACTGCGAGCTTGGCTTGCTTTCTTGAGCTCCTTACCACGAACAAGGCTCTGATACCATGTCAAGATTGTGGGAGAGAAGGAAGGAGTCTCACTTGTAGCTTTCTTTCTTGCACAATGGGGGAATACACACAAAGATGGAGGCTGAAAACAGTTTTCCTCTTCTTAGTTATGTAAGCCAAAAGAACTCGAATACAAAGAAATACAAGAACCCTATATATGGGTCTCAAACCAAACTCAACTAACTAAGGTGGCATACTAACTGAGCCACGAACTAGAGTAGATAAGGATAGCTATCATGTAGCTATTATTCATGGGCGGTGTACCAACCGCGTCTGCACTGACAAGTCGGTGATATAAATACACAATGGTCACCCTGGCGTATCACGAGTGGAGCTCGATATCTCAACAGGAAGACCAACTTCAGACTTCCTTTTCTTCTCTTCATCGCTGATCTACATGAAAGGAGTAACCTTGAGAAGAGTATACCAGAACATGTTCACATAACTAGTGAGCTTCTCATGCTCATCCTGGCCTAGCCAATCCCACTCCTTCTTGATATCATTCTCAAAATCATGAGGCAAGAACTCAGCATAAAACTTCTTCTTGAACTTTTTCCGAGTCATAGGTTTTTTTCCCTCCAAATTAATGAGAGTTAAGCACCAATTGCTAGTGTTGTCTTTCAAGTGCATCCCTACATGCCTAAGCTTGGACTTTTCTAAAAAATTACCATCAAAAAAATAAAATTCAAATTTCCTGACAAAGGCTAATGTCTTAGCAGGATCTCTCTTACTAGAGTAAGAGTCAAAATTTATGTCCTTATCCCTAGACTTGAAAGTCTTAGTCTTATTAATCTTGCTCCTCTTATGGTCCCTCTTCGTCCATTTGCGGATTGCATGAGACTTAGAACCAAGAGAGTAAGAACAAGAAGATGATGATGAGGAGGAGGAACTTGAGTAATCAAGGGAGTAGTTGGTTGCTAAGGGAGATGACTTCCTCCTTATCTGCTACACTCGAGGTGAGGTCTTTTCACTCTTCTTGACCCAAAAGTCCTTCTTCCTTCTAGGAAGCTTCTTCGCAATTGGATGCTTTGTAGCTTCACCATCAATTGGTGCAATGGTGTCTCCTCCGGTATCACCATATTTTGGAGGATCCGATCCTTCATAAGTAGCTTCTTCCCTTGCCCTTAAGATGTCAATCAATTGACGTACTTTGGGAACCTCCAACAAGCTATAATACTGTGCTAATTGACCCTGTAATTGCTCACGTGTAGGCACTTCATCAATTGCCATCTTTACCTTCTTCTTGCAAGGATTGCCTTTACTTTGAGAAAAGCAAAGAGACCTACTCTGATACCACTCTCATAAGATCAGAGATACACACTCGACCTTCTTATATACTTCAAAGATATATGGTGAATATTATGGTAGCGAAGAGAGAGAACATATAAGAGAAAAGAAAGATGTAGAGAGAAAGAGAGAGAGATAGAGAGATTGATAACACACTAGGGACTGGAAGATGGGCTAGTCCTTCCCCTTTTGGAGTTATATTATTGACAAGGAGCAAGTTCCTCCGTTACACATAAACTAGTTCTTAACTTGTAGATCTTGAGAACAAGATCATGGTTCCTTGCATGGTATACAACCGGCTAACACTTGCATAACTTGGAAGTTGGAACCTTTTGATCCTTCTTCAATCTCTCCTTCTCTCCTACAGAATATGTGTAGGGATCTCCTCTTGAAGCTTGATTTGAGAGGAGATTCCGTAGCACTAGCACAACTCGAGGATTGACGAGCTTGAACTTACACAGATCCTTGCATGGTATACAACCGGTGAGAACTTGCATAATTAGGAATTTGGCTCCTTTAATCTTCTTGATTTCTCTTCTTCTCTCCTACACAATATATGTAGGGTTCTCTTCTTGGTGCTTGATTTTTGTAGAGCTTTTGCTGCACTTTGTGAGACTCAAATTGCCTTCTCTCCTTCTCTTGCATGTATGCATAGTGATGCTTCTTTCACCTCCTCCACAACTTAGGAGAGCCTCCCTTTTGTAGGCTTCTAAGAGCTTCTCTTCTTGGAGAGAGACTTGAGTGCCAAGATTGGAAAGGTTGATCTTCATGCAAGATGTGGCTATTACAGGACCTACTCTATAGCACCAATTTTGAAATATCTCTCTGTGCATTACTCGAATGGGAAAACATCTTACACAAAAGTTGTAGATCTCGTTGTTTTTGATAACCCTCGCAAGTCGTTTTTAGAGATCCGATTTCTATCGCTAGATATTTTAAAATGGATTCACCATGTCTATTTTAAGAAAATCAGCTTTTAAACTCTATTCCTAACTTATGGTCCATGCAACCACCTTGAGCCATAGATAAGAAGAGTTCATTATATTGCATTGGGCCTCAACCTTAAGATTGACTTCCACATAAAAGCTTGTGTCATCTTAGACCTTAGAAAGAGAAAATCACTTCTCTCCTCACTTCTAGAGAATCACGTCTCTTGTCTTTCTTAGTGAGAGTTACCTCTCTCATTTTTCTTAATAAAAGAATTACTTCTCTCCTTAATTCATTAAAAGAGAAAAGACCTTAAACCTTGACTTGTAAGGGAGAGGATGATCCCAAATGAATGGAATACTCATTACACACAAGTAAACTTTCTTAGGCATCCTCGGATGCACACATAAATACATATACACAATGCTAATGCACTTTCTCTTCTTAGAACTCAATGCATCTTCATTTATGTATAACTCCTTCGTTCTTGTGTATACTCTTACACTTGGCAGACACTTCCTTTCCTCTTCATAACTTGTACTGCCTGTATCAGATATCCCCATTATAGTGCTCTGATCACCCCATTAAGTGATGCACTAGGAATATTGGTCTCTAAATGGTCTCATGGCCATGCTAGATCATCATCAACAATTCAAGAAAAGCGAGTCATTAATTTATTGACATAAATTGACTAAATAGAGAATGTGTTATGAGCAATCAATTTAGTGACATCCCTTTGGCTTCTAAATAGTTGACCTCAACTGTAGAGGGGATATATAATCCTTAAGAAGATCCAAAAAGTCTTGTAGTTCTCTCTTAGTCATAAACTGAGCATCCAATAGGGGATAATTCTTAAACTTAACCAGATACTTTTATCATACCGTACCTGACCTTAGAGTATTGTCTTGATAGTGTTAAATTCTTTCAAGCACAAGGAACTCTTCTATTTATTCTATGTCAAGTAAATCTTCCTGGATTGATTCCATTGGTGGTTCTCCAATATACAGATGTAGCAAACTTATATGGAAAGCATTATGAATGTTCCAGTGACTTGGTAGATCCAAACAAAAAGTCACATTGTTTATCTTATCTGTGATCTTAAAAGGGCTAATTAGAAAGCTTAACCACTTTACCCTTTTGACCTTTCTACTTCTTCAAGCGAGCCTTACCAAACTTGAGAAGAACATACTATCCCAATTTGAGATCTAATTTACGACGATGCTTATTAGCTTCGTGTTCATGCTTCTTTTGTGTCCTTTGGATAGCATCTTTTACTTGAGTGAAAGTTGTATCAATGTCTCTAACAAACTCATTTGTTGCAAAGATCTTATTCTTCGTAAGAAGAATAGGTGGTAAATGAGACTTACCATAGATGATCTCAAAGGGTGCCTTACCAGTACTAGAGTGCAAAGTGTTATTGCATGCAAACTCTACTAAAGGAAAATAATTTTCCCATTCTTTTTTACTATTAAAGACATAGGATTTCAAAAGATCTAAAATAGTAGAATTAGCTCTTTCACTCTGCCCATCCGTTTGAGGATGATAGGAAGATGAAAACTTTAACCGAGTCCCGAGGTTCTTGAAGAGAGCTTGCCAAAATAGGTTGGTCATGTGGGGATCTCGATCACTTATAATGGACTTAGACATGCCATGATGCTTGAAAATATGAGAAATGAATATCTTAGATTAGCTTTGACTGTGTTTCACATAGGTATAGAATGTGCTTGCTTACTAAATCTATCAATGATAGTCTACATTGCCTCATTGCCTACTTGTGTGTGAGGAAGCTCCATGATAAAGTCCATGGCTATACTTTCCCAAGGCTCATTGGGAATAGGTAATGGCTTCAGTAGACCAGGTGGTTTATGCCTGTCATACTTTACTTTTTGGCAAATCTTGCACTTGTGGACATACCTTTCAATGTTAGCTCTAAGAATGGGCCAAAAGAAATATATTTCCAATGCTTGAGTAGTGGGTAGAATATCCCTATGTCTAGCATATGGATATGAATGTACTTCATCCATTACCTTATGTTGCAATGGTAACACTACACAAATTGCTTGATGATGATACAAATAACCATCTCGAATTGAGTAAGGTGTAATCAAGTTGATCCCATATGGTTGAGAAGTCAAAATCAGTTGTATATATTTTGGGTAAATCCATAAACTTGTTATGGTAAACAGTTGTGATTGCATTCACTCAAGGTCATCGTGATAAAGCATTTGCTTCCTTATTCTTAGTTCTAGATGTGTGAAGGATTTGAAAGTGAAATATAGATATGAAATTTGCTCAACGCATCTATTTCTCTGAGAGCTTCTTCTGAGTGAGGAAGTATCTTAAACTTTGGTGATCTGTTTTAATAATAAAATCTACACCAAGTAAATAGCATTTCCATACTTGAAGAGCTTGTGTCATCTTAGACCTTAGAAAGAGAAAATTACTTCTCTCCTCACTTCCAGAGGATCACATCTCTTTCTTTCTTAGTGAGAGAATTACCTCTCTCGTTTTTCTTAGTGAAAGAATTACTTCTCTCCTTAATTCATTAAGAGAGAAAAGACCTTAAATCTTGACTTGTAAGAGAGAGGATAACCCAAATGAATGCAATGCTCATTACACACAAGTAAATGTTCCTAAGCATCCCTGGATGCACACATAAATACATATACACAATGCTAATGCACTTTCTCTTCTTAGAACTCAATGCATCTTCATTTATGTGTAACTGCTTCATTCTTGTGTACACTCTTACACTTGGTAGACACTTCCTTCCCCCTTCATAACTTGTATTGCTTCCTATACCAGATATCCCCATCATAGTGCTCTAATCAACCCATTAAGTGATGCATTAGGAATACTATTCTGTAAATGGTCTCATTGATGCCCGGAGACATATTCGACGGTGGATTTTGTGAGGTTTTGCGGTGGATTCCGTAAAATTTTATTTATTGACAAGGCTCATACACAAGGTGGATTCCTTGTGTGAAAAGTCAATGGGGATGCCTGTCCTTTTCGGGTGTTTTGTTAATTTAATGTGCAAGTGGGTGATTCCATAGTGGGTGATTCTGCAAACTACATATTTAAATTAATAGACGTTTATGAGTTTAGAGTGCACATTCATAATAAATTAAGATTCGGATTGATCTCTAACCAATTTATTTATTTTGTAGTTGAAGACGGCTAGGTATTCACTTTTGTCAGTTTAATTTTATTATTTTCTAACAATTATGAATGCTTCAGTTGATGTGTAGAGCAGGCAGCGGGGGTGGCGTTGGGAAGCACTATGCAATAGCATGTATTCAAGTTATTTAGAAGAAATTATCATTTTTGATGGGCGCGCATCTTAGGTGTGGCACCAATATTTATTTTGACACGCTTATTTATTGAAGCACTTGACATTTATTTATTATGTGCATGGGCACACGATTTAAATATTTGTATTGGACATTGTATTTGGGCACCACCCGACTCTTTGGGTGCCCAATAGCTCTAATTCTTAGTGGGACAAAAGCAAACACAAAAGCTAAAGCGTGCTAATTGTAACTTGGGCTATTTTTTGAGCTTGGAGATGAATAATATATCAAATACATGCTTTGTGGAGTGCTCACACAAGGCATGGGGGGAGATTGTATCCAATTAGTCTTTTGTTTCATGTCGTGCAAGCCTTCTCTCTTTTTTTTTGTGCAAAAGTAGAGTTCTTTTGTTCTCGAGGACCTTCCAGTGCTCACTACGTGCGCATACAACATCCGATCTGTGCACTAGTGGTATCAGAGCAAAGCTGAGATCGAGAGCTTTCAATCGCTTACCATCTCGCACGAAGGTGGAGCTCCTAGAATGATCGATCTCTACAATTAGTCTCGTGGCAATCTGTCAATACCAGCATGTTCGTGGCAGTCAAGAACCCCCTGCTACGCACTCAGATCGTGAAGGACCAGCCTCTGCAAGGCGGAGGAACACACAGGAAGCTTCTTCAACAAGACATTTTTTTTCTCTCAGAGCAGATAAGTAATTCATCATTAAGTTTGGATTAGAAGCTTATTAATCTGTATAAAAAGTTTTTATAAAGCTTAAGGCCCATAATTTTTTCATCGACTGCGACAACATGTATTGCACGTCGTCAAATCCGCCGTTGATGTCCTCTTGTCCTAGATGCTTCAAAAAAAATTCGTTAAGTTTTTACTAAAGCCTAAGGATTTAAAAGCTTAAAGCTTTACTAAGACTCAAAATCCAAATTTTCAACTCTCTTCCATAGCAACAGTTCCCACCGGCAGACTAAGCACGAACCTGTCTTCAACTCTCTGGAAGCCCCTGTTCACACCTGTGGATTGACAGAGCCAGATTCTAGCAAACAGTTTGCAACACATAGTCTACACACAAGATTATCTTCTTGGAAGATGACCGTGATATCAAATTCCGCATCCACAAAGAAAAAATACTACAAAAAGATATAAAAGAAAAAAAAAGAGAAATAAGCCTTATAAACCCGACTTTGAGCTACACTCATCCCGCTAACAAGATTTCGAGTGTGTGAGGTCTTTTGGAATTTTGCAGGATGTCTGATCAAACCATGGAAGATTTTATGGCTGAAGGTGATCTACCTGAACAAACAATGGAGGAAAAACTGGATTTGATTATGATGCAGCTTCAAGAGGAATGAAGAGCACGTCAAACCTTGCAAGCTCAATTGGCCAATCTGCAATGATCTACCACCGACCAAGATGGACCACAATCTGAAGATATTATACGACGTACGATCGATGCAACACTTGAAGCGCAATTTATTCGGAAAGAAACAAAGATAAGTAAAAGAAATTTCAAATTTCATACGTTCAATGGGTCATGCGATGTAAAGGTTGTACTTTCTTTTATCAGTCAATTTGATGATTATTTCCATGAAGAATAGTATGCTGAGAAAGACAAAATTAAGCATGTCACTAATCATCTAATGGACCAAGCATCCCTATGGTGGACTGTTGTCCGCAAGAGCATTGATTGTCCTACTACTTGGGAGACTTTTCAAAAGAAATTTTTGTAAAATTTCCTTCTATCTTAATTCCACGAAAAAGCTGTCAAACAATGGGATCTTCTGCAACAAAGGGATCGTGAGCCTATTTCACAATATACCAAGCGTTTTTGGAATGCTTTATTGTAACTATGAATGCTTGAAGATGTACCTGAGGCAACCCATAAACACAAGTTTATATCTGGCTTACTTGGACATTTTTATGCGGAGGTCAACATGTTCAAGCCAACGACTCTCGAAGATGCAATTTCCTTGGCCCATGACACTGAAGACAAAATTCGAGGATGATAGAAGCGACCACAACAATTTCAAACTAATGGTAAATTTGGTTCAAAAGAATTCAATTCAATTTTTTGAAGATTCAATCAAAGTCGTTTCCTTCCATCTTCATTCCGTAAATCTTAGACACGACCACCTACTTTACCATCAAACACAAATCCAAACCCTAAGCCATCTCTCCAGCCAAATCCCAACATTCCTAAATTACTACAAGGGAATGGGGCAATAGCGACACCGATTAGCGACGGCGGATATCGGCTTCGCTATAGGCGTCGCTATTGGCGTTGCAATTGGCGTCGCTATTTGCGTCGCATTTGCGACGCAAATAGCGATGCCGCAGGGAAAAAAAGTGCGGCCGAAACCAGAGCCTCGTTTTCATTTTGTTTTCTTCGCCTTTTGAGAGCGAGAGCGAGGGAGAGAGCGAGGGAGAGAGCCAAGGCTTTATGAGAGAAGAAGAGGAAGAGACTTGCTGCCGCCGCCGCCGCCGCCGCCGCCACCGCCGTTGTTCGCGAGGGAGAGGAGGAGCCCTCGTTGCAAAGAGAAGCCGCCCACGCTCGCCATATCTCATTGGTGAGTCTCCCTCTCTCTTTGTTTTACTTGTTGAAGGTTTAAATCGTTCTCTTTTGTTTGTTTAGGAGAGGAAATGAAAGAGAAGGAGAGGGAGAGGGAGAGAGAGGGAGAGAAAGAGAGGGAGAGGGAGAGGGAGAGGGAGAGGGAGAGGGAGAGGGAGAGAAAGAGAGCGAGAGTGCATTCTCTTTCTCTCTCTCCCTTTTGCTTATTTAATGTTTAAATTACTTTCTTTTTTGCTTGTTTAGAAGAGGAAACGAGAGAGTAAGAGAGAAAGAGAGGGAGAGGGAGAGGGAGAGGGAAAGAAAGAGAAAGAGAAATAGAGGGACAAGGAGAGGGAGGGGGAGGAAATAGGAGAGGGAGAGAAAAAGAAAGAGAGGGAGAGTGCATTCTCTCTCCCCCTCCCTCTCCCTTTTGCTTGTTTAATGTTTGAATCACTTTATTTTTTGCTTGTTTAGGAGAGGAAATGAGAGAGAAAGAGAGTGAGAGGGAGAGGGACATCTCATCCTTAGCTTACTTGTCAACTACAACATTCCTCCATGGCTTTCTACGAAGAAAGGACATCTCATTCTTAGCTTGCTCGTCCTGGGCCACTACAAAGTAAAAAATATGGACGTGTATCTTCGTCCATTAGTCGATGAGCTTAAGATTTTGTGGGAGGAGGGGGCCACGGTGCAAGATATAAGCAGGCGCAATGGTCGGCAGTCAGCCAACATTCGAGCCATTCTCATGTGGACGATGCATGACTTTTCGGGATTGGGAGAGTGCTCAGGTGAGCAGACCTTTGTTCTCGCTGGTAATATCTATATTTTATTTCATTCAATCAAGTATTCACTAGGTCGTGGATCGCCTTGCAGGTCTCGTTACGTCAGGTTATCATGCATGTCCATTGTGTGGGCCAGAGTTAGACTCCCGAAGGTCACGAACCATGAAGAAGATGGTATATCAAGGACACGCCGCTTTCTTGCCAGAGGATCATGAACTCAGGGAAGGTTTTCTTGGACGACCTCCAACACGTATGAACGCTGCAAGCTGGTACGAGCTAAAAATGGTAAACCCGGAATCACATCCAAATGGAATGCGACGGTTCTCAGTTTTCTACGAGTTGCCATATTGGACCCACTTACAGGTCAACCACTTGTTGGATCCCATGCATATTTTCAAAAATGTGGGCAGCTTGCTATGGGACCACATCACAGGAAAGAGAGACACTATAGGGTCACAAATGGATTTAAAGGAGGTAGATAAGATGGAGGCGCTTTGGCCGCAGTCGAGTGTTGAAGGGGGAGTGCAGCTTCCTCGCGCTCCCTGGGTTTTGTCTACCAAAGAAGAGCGCATTGTGAAGCAAGTAATCAAGTCTATCCGCACTCCGACGGGTATGATGCGTTCTCTCAGGTCCGCATTTTCTAAAGATGACCAAATGTCTGGGATAAAATCCCATGATTGGCATAAGATATGTCAGGTTTGTGAATAGAATGGATTTTAATTAGCGTGGACATTTTGAAATTTGAAAAGTGACCATTATTCTTAATGCTTTATCATTTGTGGCAGTTTGTCCTACTGATCGCGATCGCGGGATGCCTAACTCCAGAAATTCGCGGGGCCATTTACAAGCTGTCGACTTTGGTGCGATGGATCTCACAGAAAGAGATTAAGACATCCTCTATTGAATCCGCAAGGCGGGGAGCAGTTGAGACGGTCTATCTCTTTGAGAAATACCTGCCCACTAGCATGCTCACGATACAAGTTCACCTTCTTGTGCATCTTGTGGACGAAGTGGAGATTGCTGGACCTGTCCATACGCGATGGATGTTCTTCCTGGAGCGCTTCATGAAAACCCTGAAAGGCTTTGTGCGACAATGAGCTCGACTGGAAGGTAGAATGGCCGAAGCTTGGTTGGTGTCAGAGGCGTTAGTGCATATCTCACAATGGCTACCAACGGTGGAACCAGACAATGAAATGCTATGGATGTTGAAGGACGATGACAGGCTGATTGGAGATGTGGTGGTTGGAAATGGGGTAGAAAAAAGAATGGATGTCTCAATGGAAGAGAAGGTGAATCACTTTTGTATGTTGCACCATGCCTCCATGGAGACGTGGCTCGCCAAGTACCAAATTGCAAGGCAAGATCGAGAGGAAGCGCGAGCTGAATTTTGACGCAGTACGCATCACCGACCGATTCGATATCCCGAAGGCATGGAGGAGATGCCGCGGTTTATGTCAACACGATGGTTGCATGGAGCCTTGACCGCAACATCCAACGAAGGGACAGAGGTCTCAATGGAGGAGTGGGAGTTCTCGAGGGGATGTAGTCCAAAGGTAATGAGGGGTTTAGAATGTGTCGTATCTAAATTTGCTTGCTACATCTAATTTGAGTGTTTCAATGTGCAGTACAAAATATATAGTGCAGTGTGGTCGCGCGGACGGCATTTTCGGGTGGAGCGTATTGACCAAATGCGCTCCACAATGGACTGTGGTGTCATGGCAAGGTTTGAGCAAGAGAGCCGGCGACGAGCAACGGATCCGAACACGGTTGTGGATGAGATGGAGTATTTTGGGAACTTGCAAAGTATTATTACGGTGGATTACCGTAGCTTCTCCATGATAATATTCGATGTGCAGTGGTTCAAAGTGGTACTTGGAGGAGCTGGCGCAACAGTTCGACAAGGTCAATCTCGATTTCTCGAAATAGATTCCGAAAAAAAATGGATGGATTTGCGCGATACCTTTGTGTTGCCGGCCCATTGTGAACAGGTACAACTAGTCATTTGCTTGCTAATTGTAATACGACATGGTTTATGTCACAATGGTTTGAAGCCGCTTTGTAAGTGTTTGTGAACATGTAATCTTCTATCCAAATCCCCGACAACCTCGATGGTGGTATGTTATACCTTCAACTCCTCGAGGTGCGAGAGTATACGATCAAAGTGATGTTCCAGGCATAGATGAAGAAAATATGCAAATAGAGGGATCGAAATTACAAGGGGTGGAGGCCACCGCAAGCTTGGAGCCCGCATCTGCTAACAATGATGGAAATACAGAAGTCATAGAATTTTTTGAGAACGAGGCAGACTCGTTCTTTTGTGGTGACATGTCTATCGACCTTCCAGTGTATGCAGAGTTGTGTCAAGAAATTAACATGGGACCATAGAATACTTCATTCTTGGAGAATTGTATTACTCAATTCGTTGTTTAGATCTTCCATAAAGGTAGATAAGATATGCATTTTAAGAGGGATTTTTCAAAAATGATTTATATTAATGTGCTTTGTATAGTTTAAATTGATTATTCTAACATCATTTTTTATTTGTGTAGGTATCGACATTTTCAGGATGAGTCGAGGGATGAGCGATGAGGAGTTTCAGGAGATGATGGTACGCATGTCTCCAGATCAGCTCACGAGATTCAGAGAGATGGCAGATCAGGAGCTGTCTTGTTCTTCGTCAGGGCGCTCTGCTAGATCAGCTTCAGCGCGATTAGATGCTTCAGCTTCGAGCAGACGATCTCGACGCTCGCGACTTGGGCCAAAGGGAGGGACTGCGACTCCAGGAGGATCAGGGGGGTGCTGCTGTGGAGACACGGACGCGGTGTCTCCATCTCGTCGTTCAGCTGGAGCTCGGTCACCTCCAGGATTTGTCACACCTGTGGGGACGTCCACTCCAGTTACTCCGACTTTTGCGCAGCCATCGGCAGATGGCACGCCTTTTGGTGGCACTCCTTTTGGTGGCACCCCCTTTGGTGGCACCCCTTTGAGTGGCACTCCGGGAGAGGGTACCCCCGTCGGTACATCGGATGTACAGGGGTCTCCTGGATATGCCTAGGAGCGTGGACGGAGATGGGAGAGGGCCCATACAAGGCACACTCCTAGGGATTATGGATACCTAGTGGATGGCAGGTCAGGAGCCATCATCATGAATGATGAGGGGAGGAGGGTGATTGCTCGCATGAGGGAGTTGTGCCAACGAGTTTTTCGGCACAACGTCCTGGATCATTGGAGGAACATACCGAAGGGGAGCAAGGAGTACATAGTAGCATCCTTGCACGAGGAGTTCCCGGTGCCAGCCGCAGTGGATAGATTCTCTACGGGCTGGATGATGGATTGCATGCGTGCATACATGTCACATAGACGATCCGATGCACTCAAGGCAATCAAGAGTGGGGCTCCAAAGCCCGAGTGGTTAGATGCAGACGAATGGCACCAACTGAGGGAGCAGGCTACAAATTTGCCAGGACGTTGGAGTCAGCAGCGGGAGGCGGCGAGGGCACGAATCGAGGCCGGATCGGTACATCATCTTGGGAGTGGTGGCCACAGGACATATTTGGAGGACTTTGTAAGTTTCTCTTTTGTTTTGCTTTTTTTTTTTTTGAGATATTCTTTGTATTGACAATCATGTTTCTAACAGTTAGCATTTTGTTTTGTTTGCAGCACTCCATTACAAATTGCGATCCGCAAGGCCTTGAGACTCGATATGCAGAGAGGCACGGTCTTAGATCATTGATCGACCGATTGTATAGACGCGGCGGCCCAGTAAGTCACTCATCTTTCTTGTCCGTAGTTACCATGAGATATTTGAATGCATTATTGTATGGTGGATTGATATGTTGTTTCTTTTTCTGCAGAATCCGTTTGATGCTCCTTTGCAGCGGGAAGAGCTTTCGGGGGACGAGGATTTGTAGCTCGCCCTTGGATCCTTAGAGCTCACATATCTTTAGTTTTTAGTCGCCTGATCTATGTAGACATTTTCTATGTATTAGTGATATTGTTTTATGATTGTACCAATCGCATTTTATGCGATATCATGTATTTATTTCATCTATCAGTTTTATGATTTCAGTATACATTCTTTTTGTTTGCAAATGCTTTGTATGCAGCAGTGCAGAAACTATTTTGTATGGCTCTCATACAGCACACAGTGCTAGCTGCCCTGCCACAATTTTTTTTTTCTCTGTTACCGTTGCTATTTGCGTCGCTATTGGCGTCGCTATAAGCGTTGCAAATTCTCTATAACCGTCGCTATATGCGTCGCATTTGCGACGTATATAGCGATGCATATAGCGACGATTCTATGGGGTCATCAATAACGACGCTTTTTGCGACGACGGGGGAAAATTTTGTTGTTTGTATTTTCGTCGCTTTAAACGTCGCTATAAGGTCTATATCTTGTAGTGAAACTTCCTGCTATTACCAATTATGTATCTAAAGCCAAACACGTAGTTTGTTACAGATGTTATCAACCTGGACATCTAGCGGCGAATTGTGAATCCAAAAAGACAACTATTCATATCAATTATTTGGGAGTGACAGAAGATGAAGAACATGAAGAGATGCCAGGTTTCACAGAAGATGATGATGATATCGATACTACTTCAGATACTTTACCAGGTATGCCAAATCCCCATTCTTTATTAACGATGAAATGTCTTGTGCATGGTAAAGAAAAGACCGTTTTACATGATGATGGGAGCACACATGACTTTATTTCTGCAAAATTGGTCAAAGAATTAAATTTAGAAACTGTTTCTACACATTATCGTATTAAGGCTGCATTTTTAAGCACTAGATACAATGGAACACAAGAAGTGCACGACTTAGAAATTAAAATTGGTGATTATGTCGAACGTAGAAATTTCTTAGTTGTGCCTTTGCAATCTAGTGACATTATCTTAGGAATGCCTTGGCGTCATCAGTACAATCCTAATCTAGTGACATTATCTTAGGAATTCCTTGGCGTCATCAGTACAATCCTAATATAGATTATTCCACGCATTCAATGAAGATTCATTCTAATGGGAAACAAATCACATTGCATGGTATGCACACTTTCGATAATTTTCCATTGCTTAGTGATACACAGGCTAAACATGCATTACAAAAAGGTAGCAAATCCTATTTAATATGGGTGAATGAAATTGAAGCTAAAGAAAATCAAATGCATCCTAGGCACGCACAATTTCTTTCACAATTTCAAGATTGTTTTGCTGCTTACTTACCACCTGGCTTACCACATATATGTCTTGAAGATCACAAGATAGACCTAATTGTTGGATCACAACCACCATGTAAAGCACCATATAGACATAACCAAATTGAACAGAAAGAAATTCAAGCCCAAATTGAAGAATTGTTAACCCAAGGACTCATTAGACCTAGTAATTCTCCATTTGGTGCATCTATCCTATTAGTGAAGAAGAAAAACAATACCTATCGCATGCGCATTGATTATCATGCCCTAAATAAAATCACCGTTAAGAATAGATATCCGATTCCTAGGGTAGATGATCTTATGGATAAGCTACAAGGGTCTGCAATATTTAGCAAGATAGATCTTAAATCTGGATACTATCAAGATTGGACACATCTGATATATTCAAAACTACATTTAGAACACAATTTGGACACTATGAATTCATTGTTATGCCTTTTGGTTTAACTAATGCACCAACCACATTCAGTTGTATGATGAGTCACATAGTTTTGAAGCATCAGCATTGTGTCATTGTTTTCTTTGATGACATATTGGTTTTCAGTAAGAATGAGAATGAGCATTATGAATATTTATATTTGGTTTTCAAATTATTGAAAGAGAATCAATTATATGCTAATCCAGAAAAGAGTGAATTTTTTCAAACACAAATTGAATACCTAAGACATATTGTTTCATCTGAAGGTATTAAAGTTGACCCTAAAAAGATAGAAGCAATTTTGAAGTAGCCGATACCTAAAAATGTGCACGAATTACATTCTTTCTTAGGACTTGCTAGCTTTTACAAAAAAATTGTAAGAAATTTTTCATTGCTTGCATTACCTTTGACAAAATTATTAAAGAAAGGCATTATGTATCATTGGTCCAACAATCAACAAAAATCCTTTGATTTATTGAAACATGCTTTAACTCATGCTCATATATTACAATTACGTGACTTCAATAGACCATTTTTCCTAGTAGTCACTGACACTAGTGGATCTGGAATAGGAGTAGTCCTAATGCAAGATTCTCATCCCATAGCCTACTCTAGCTACAAACTTAAACCCTCTGAACTTAAGTATTCTACCTATGATAAGGAATTGCTAGCTGTAGTACAAGCTTTATGTCAATGGAAACACTATTTAATGGGATCTGGATTCATGATCAAAACAAACCAACAAAACATTAAACATCTCCTTAGTCAACCACAAATATCTAACCGACACATTAAATGGGCTACTTTTATTCAAAGTTTTCATCCACTCATACGATATCAACTCGTAAAAGAGTGTTGTTGCTGATGCTTTAAGTAGAAGACCGACTATACATAATATTTATGTGGTATCTTTTGACTCTCTTCTCCCTATAAAAGATACTTATGACCAAGATCCTACTTTTCAAGCTAATTGGAATAAATTAGTTACAAATAACTCGATTTTCATTGATTCATTGTCTTACACTAATGGATTTATGTTTTATGGAGAAAGATTATGTGTAACTGTTCCATTTCGATCATTTGTTTTGCATGAAATTCATTGTCCCCCATACCAAGGCCATAGAGGAACTATTTCTACTTTATGTACACTGATTGAAGATTTTTATTGTCCACACATGGAATCTGATGTATCTAACTTTGTATATGAATGTTTAATTTGTCAAAGAGTTGAAAGACACCATGGTAAGCAATATAGTTTATTAATGCCTTTACCAATTCCAGAACGACCATGGGAATAGATCTCAATGGATTTTATCACTGGTTTGCCTACCACTAAAGCTAATCATGACATGATTTGGACTATTATTGATAGGTTTAGCAAACAATCATATTTCATTCCATGCAAGAAAACATTAACTGCATCTCAAGCTGCTCAATTGTTCTTGAAAACTGTTTTCACTAATCATGGTTTGCCAAAAGTTATTATTTTTGACCGTGATTTTAGATTCTAGAATAATTTTTGGATTACTTTGTTTGCTAATTTAGGAACAAAGATTGATTTTTCATCTACATTTCATCCTTAAAAAAATGGGCAAACACAAGCTACTAATAGTACCATTTTATATCTTTTGCGTGCATACACAATTTCAAAACCACAAACAGAGGATACACATTTACATTTACTTCAGTTTGCATACAATAACACACCACATACAGCTACACAGAAAGCACAATTTGAAATTATTTATGGATATAGATTACCTACACATGTTACATCATTGTCAAACAAAGGTTAAGCTGCAGATGATATTGCTAACATGCATGCTACTATTTTTGATGAAATTAAAGATATAATTGCCAAAGCCCAGCAATCATACACAAAACAAGCCAACAAGAAAAGAAAAGATACGAGTTTCAAAGTTCATGATTATGTTTGGTTACGTATTGAAAAGGGAAGATTACAAAGTGTTGACAAACACCCTGTTGTAAAGTTAGCCCCTAGATTTTATGGATCTTTCAAGATCATTTACAAAATAAGTGACAATGCATTTAAACTAGAATTACCACAACACTAGAAAATCCACAACACTTTTCATATCAATTTATTATGACCATTTAGAGGCCAATTACCTGTACACCCTGTTTATGAAAACTCTCCTTTGCTAGAAGAAGAAATTGAAATCCTTGAGCCTGAAACTATTCTAGATACTGACTTTATGACCACTAGAACTGGCCATAGATATTCTAGATATTTGGTTAAGTTTAAAAATCATCATGTTGAAGAGGCCCAATGGATGCACGCTCGAGACCTAAGTGATTACCCCTCACTACTGGCTCCACATTGAGCTAATAGAAATTGAGGACAATGGCTATCCCATCCCGGGGGTATGATGCTAGGAGGCATATTCCACGGTGGATTTCGTAAGGTTTTGCAGTGGATTTCGTAAAATTTTATTTTTTGCCAGGGCTCATACACAAGGTGGATTCCTTGTGCGAAAAGTAGATGGGGATGCCTGTCCTTTTCTGGCATCTTGTTAATTTAATGTTTAAGTGGGTGATTCCATAGCGGGTGATTCTGTAAAATACATATTTAAATTAATAGACATTTATGAGTTTAGAGTGCGCAGTCGTAATAAATTAAGGTTAAGATTGAGTTCTAACCAATTTATTTATTTTGTAGCTGAAGAGTGCTAGGTATTCACTTTTGTCGATTTAATTTTATTATTTTTAAATAATTGTGAATGCTTCAGTTGATGTGTAGAGCAGGCATGGTGGCATTGGGAAGCACTGGGCGATAGCGTGTATTCAAGTTATTTAGAAGAAATTATCATTTTTGATGGGCGTGCATCTTAGGCGGCATGGCACCAATATTTATTTTGACGTGCTTATTTATTGAAGTGCTTGATATTTATTTATTATGGGCATGGGCGCACGATTTAAATATTTGTATTGGACATTTTATTTGGGCACCGCCCGACTCTTTGGGTGCCCAATAGCTTTAATTCTTAGTGGGACAAAAGCAAACACAAAAGCTAAAGCGTGCTAATTATAAATTGGGCTATTTTTTGAGCTTGGAGATGAATAATGTATCAAATACATGCTTTGTGGAGCGCTCACACAAGGCATGGGAGGAGATTGTACCCAATTAGTCTTTTGCTTCATGTCGTGCAAGCCTTCTCTCTTTTTTTTTGTGCAAAAGTAGAGTTCTTTTGTTCTTGGGGACCTTCCGACGCTCACTACGCGTGCATACAACATCCGATCTGTGCACCACTCATGGCCATGCTAGATCATCATCAACACTTAAAGAAAAGTGAGTCATTAATTTATAAATATAAATTTACTAAATAGAGAATGTGTAATAAGCAATCAATTTAGTGACACCCTCAAAAGGTTCTCAGACACTTTTCACTTATACCATTGTTTTATCACATGTTTCACATGTCAAGCATGGCGAGCTTGACAATGTGGGATGGACAAAATGGATCCGCAGATGAAATCCAACAAATAGTAGTAAACTCAAGAGCATAGAATCACATTGACTCCACCTTTCTGGCTTTATGCAAGAGCTAAGTAATCTTTATCTTGATCTTGCTATGGATGGTTAGAATTCATTTTGATCTCCGCTCAATTTCTTATAGTTTGTCTCCAATAGTCCTTGTAAACTACAATATCCCACCATTTCTTTCTACAAGTAAAGGATACCAAATCCTTATCTTGCTTGCCCTTGGGCACTATGACATCAAGAACTTGCGTGTCTATCTCCATCCATTAGTTGATGAAGTCAAGATTTTGTGAGAGAAGGGGATTGCTTTGGAAGACATGAGCAAGCATGTTCGCAGGTGGCCTGTTAATATACAAGCCATTCTTATATGGACCATGTATGACTTTTTGGTGTTTGGAGAGTGCTCAAGTAAATGAGCTTCCATTCTCATTGCTAATATCTAACATGGCTCTTTTATATTTGTATTGACTAGATAGGGAGATTGTGACAGGTTTGGTTACCTCGAGGCATCATATACGTCCATTGTATAGACCATAATTAAACTCTTGAAGGTCATGGACCATTGAGAAGATAGTATATTAGGGACACACCACATTCTTGTTGGAGGGCCATGATTTGAGGGTGGGTTTTCTTGGATGATGTCTGGCACAAATGAATGCCCAAAGCTAGTATGAGTGGAAGATGGTCCATGAGGAGTCGCTTGCAAGAAAAATGCAATGGTTCTCAATTTTGTATGAGTTTCTATATTTAACCCACTTACAAATCAACCATTTTGTGGATCACATGCATATTTTCAAGAATGTGGATAGCTTGTGGAACCATATCACATGAAATAGAGACATTCTGGGGGCATATATGAATTTGTCAGAGCTTTTCCATGGAAACCACCTCATGCTCTGTGGGTCTTTTCCACTAAAGAGGAGTGCATGGTGAAGCAAAGTATTAAGTCTATCTGCACACCAATGGGTCCTAATGTGCTCTTAGATCCGCTTTTTCTAAAAAAATGACCAACTAATAGGGGTTTGTCCCGACCTTGATAGTAAGTACAATCACTATTTTACTATTTTGTGTCAATTTGATGTTTGTAATGCTTTAAATTTCTAACAGTTCATACTATTGATCGTGATGGAAGGATATCTCACTCTTGAGATACTTTTAGTGATTTATAAGTTGTTGAATTTAGTATAATGGATCTCACAAAACGAGATCAAGACATCCTCCCTTGAATCCACAAGGCAAGGAGTAGTGGAGATAGTGTGTCTCTTTGGGAAGTACTTACCCACGATCATACTCATGATACAAACTCATCTCTTAGCACATATTGTGCATGAAGTGGAGATTGCAAGACCCATTCATATCTGATGAGTGTTCCTCTTGTAGCACTTCATGAAAACACTAAGGGGTTTTTTGCGATAACGACTCGAGTAAGTTACTCATGAATATATGTTTGCATCACGTGAGTTCAAAATAAGGTATTTTTAAAATATCATTTTTATACATTTTTTACATACAGAAGGGTATAATGTAAAGGGGTTATTTACAGATTGAATAGATAAGGGTTATGTTTTATTGAAGAAAAACTCACAGATAAGGATTTCAGTAAATAGGCCTTGAACGCGGGTGATGTAGAGGATATACATATAGTAACTTCCCTGAGGATAACGAGCTCGTTTAGAGGGCATCGTGATGGCTGATGACTAGTGTCAGAGACATTGGTGCATATTTCACAGTAGTGCTAATGGTGGATTCAGATAACAATATGTTGTGGATGCTAAAGAACGATGATAGACCGACAACAGAAGATGTGGTGGTTGGAAATGGCATAGAAAAGAGGATGGATGGTGCCATGGAGGAGAAAGTGAATCATTTTTATATATTGCACCATGCATCCATGGAGAATTGGCTCGATAGGTATGAGCATGCTAGAAGGGAATGTAAGGGAGAGATAATAATTTTATCATAGCATACATAATTGAACTATTTGATATCTCGAGGGCATGGAGGAGATGTTGCATTTCATGCCTATGAGGTGGTTGCATGATGCATTAACTGTGCTTCACCCAAAGGGGTAGAAGTCTCTAGGGAGGAATAGGAATTCTCAAGGGGATGTAGCTTGAAGGTGACCCCATGCTTTCTTTGTTGTTTCGATGTACAATAAAAAATCTACAAAGCAACATGGTTATGTGGATGACATTTTTTAGTTGAGCACATCAACAAAATGTGCTCCGTTATGGACTCTGATGTCATGGCAAAGTTTGAACAAGAGAGTTGATAATGTGCCATAGATCCAAATACTGTAGTAGATGAGATGGAGTATTTTGGTAACTTACAAAGTATTATTTTAACAGATTACCATAGCTTATCCATGATCATATTCCATGTACACAGCTTTAAAGTGATAATGAAAGGAGCAAGGGTAATCATTTGGGGAGGTCCGTTTGGATTCCTAGATGTAGATCCCAAGAAAAGATGGAATGATCTCTATGATATGTTTATCTTGTTAGGTCATTGTGAATAGGTGCATGATATTTTTTATTACTTTTTTCACAGAGTACAAAATAGTTACAAATGTTGATTCACTCTTTGTGACACACTAGTTATATGTGATATTGAACATGTAATCTTCTACCGTAATCCTCGAAAACCTTGTTAGTGGTAAGTTTTTCCATCAATACCTTAGAGCACTTGAGTGTGTAATGAAAGAAATGTCCCTATTGTGGATAAGGAGAGTATGCAAGTAGAGGAGTCGATATTGTAGGGGGTGGAGAATGAGGGGGGCTTGAAGTGTGCGAAGGAGACAAGCATGGGTAAGGTAGACAAAGAGACACGAGTACAATAATTTTTTGAGAATGAAGTGGATTCCTCTTTTTTGTGGAGACTATGCATAGACCTTTTGGTGTAGACTGAGCTATGCCAAGATCTTGACATGGAGTCATAAGACTGGTTGTATTTGTGTTCGCTTGTCAAATTCATTGATAATTCACTTTTACCAGTACTTTAGTATATGCTTTCAAATAACATCATTTTTTGAAAAGTTATGTTATTGTGCTTTACCTAAACTCTTATATTGATTATGCTAGCATTGTTTTCTGATTGTGCAGGTTACTATTGATGATGGAAAGAGCAGGATGAGCTAAGAGATGACAAATGAGGAGCTACATGAGATTTTCATGTATATGTTTTCGGATCAGATGGCATGCTTCAAAGATATAGTAGACATGGAGTTGCTCGACATTCTATGCATTCTACCTCAATACACTCTAACGCATCGATCTCCAATAGCTGGAGTCGATGCTCTAGACTAGCCACCATTGAGGGAGGATCATGGATGCCTCGTTTGACTAGTAGAGAGGCTGGAAGTGGTGGATACTTAGGAGAGCCACATACTTTCTCTCCTTGTCATTTTGGGGGTTGGTTTTGAGGGGTGCTATAGAGACACACATGTTTTGACCCCACAATCGAGTGCTACTACTCACTCTCCTATTGGTTCTAGAGAGGGTGGCTCATGTGGGTGCTATTATGGAGACACCAATATGGTGTCTTCATCTCATCAATTGAGTGGATAACTAATCACCTCCATGATTGGCTGCAATTTTGCTCAACCATCTATAGGTGGCACCCTTATGAGTGCTACTCTAAGAAATACCAGCCCTACAAGTATGCTAGATGGACAGGGGTCTCTTGGTAATGCCCAAGAGTGTAGTCATAGGTGGGAGAGAGTGCACCCTAGAGATACCCCACCAAGGTACAAATGCCTAGTGAATGATAAAATTTCCGGTGTCGTATTCATGAATGATGTGGAAAGAAGGGTGATGCCATGTATGAGAGAGTTATCTATCCAAACAAGTATTTAGGCACAACATTCTAGATTATCGGAAAATAATACAAGAGGGGAGCAAGGACTATGTGGTAGTGTCCTTGCATGAGGATTTCATAGTACATACAACGATATATTGGTTCTTCACATGATAGATGATGGATTGTATGCATGCTCACATGTCACATAGGCAATCAAATGTGTGCAAGGCAATCAAGAGTGGCACTCCAAAGCCTAAGTGGTTGGTGGACATACACTACAAGATATAGGCCTTATACCGACGTTCAAAGAGACGAAAATGTGAATAACAAAATTTGCCTCCATCGTCGCAAAAAGCGTCATTATTGGCAATGCCATAGAACAGTCCGTATCAGCGTCGTTATCAGCGTCGCTATTTGTGTCGGTACGATGCTGATACTGATGCAAATAGTGACCCTGATAACAACGCTCTGCGATGCTAATAATGACATAAATAACAACTTGTGCATGTAAATATGCGACGCTAATAGCGATGGTAACAGGGAAACTTTTTTTTTGTGATAGGGCAGCAAGCTGCCTTGCCACATATAGCACTGTGTGCTTTATTTGGCCAATACAAAATAGTTTCTGCACTGTGTACAATGCTCGTGTAAACAAAAATAAAGTGTACTTAAATCATAACACTGATACATGAAATAATATAATGTTCCCCTGTGACCCCCGTGCTTCCCCCCATGTCTTTCCCATAAGAACCCCTTCCTCCCCTGTAAAGAAAATTTTAAAATTTAAAAAAAAATCCTCCCTCTCTCTCCCCCTACCGTGTGCATGGCGGGCAGACAACCGTCTCTTCCCTCTCATACCTCCCTCCCTCCCCCATTATAAGGGGACATGCAATGAGTTCCCCCCCTGCTCCAGCAGCAATAGCGCCCCCCCTGTGATTCGTCAGCTTCCTCCCTCCATGCGGCAGTAGCGCCCCCCTCTAGGGGCTTCCGTCAGAGTACTCCCCCCCTCCTCGTTTCGCCAAGTAGCTGCCCCCCCCCGTGACCAGAGAAGAAGAAGAAGAAGAAGAAGAAGAAGGAGAATAAGAGGGAAGAGAGAGAAAAGGGAGAGAAGAGAGAGAAGGAGAAGAAAAGAAGAAGAAGAAGAAGAAGGAGAAGAAGAGGGAAGAGAGAGAAGAGGGAGAGAAGGGAGAGAAGAAAAGAAGAAGAAGGAGAAGAAGAGGGAAGAGAGAGAAGAGGGAGAGAAGAGAGAGAAGTAGAAGAAAAGAAGACGAAGAAGAAGGAGAAGGAGAAGAAGAGGGAAGAGAGAGAAGAGGGAGAAGAGGGAGAGAAGAGAGAGAAGTAGAAGAAAAGAAGACGAAGAAGGAGAAGGAGAAGAAGAGGGAAGAGAGAGAAGAGGGAGAGAAGAGAGAGAAGGAGAAGAAAAGAAGAAGAAGAAGAAGAAGGAGAAGAAGGGAGAAGAGAGAGAAGAGGAAGAAGGGATCAGAGAGGGAAGGAGAAGAAGAAGAGAAGAAGAAAAAGAAGGGGAAGAAGAAGGGAGAGAGGGAAGGAGAAGAAGAGAGAGAGAGAAGAAGAGAAGAAGGGAGAGAAAGAAGGAGAAGAAGAAGAGAATAAGAAGAAGAAGGGGAAGGAGAAGAGAGAGAGGGAAGGAGAAGAAGAGAGAGAGAGAAGAGAAGAAGGGAGAGAAAGAAGGAGAAGAAGAGAGAGAGGGAAGAAGAGAAGAAGGGAGAGAGGGAAGGAGAAGAAGAGAGAGAGAGAGACCAGAAGAAGGGAGAGAAAGAAGGAGAAGAAGAGGGAGAGAAAGGAGGAGAAAGAAGGAAAAGAAGAGGAAGAGAGAGGAAAAGAAGAAGAAGAAGAAGAGGGATAGAGAGAAGTGGAATATAATTAGGGGATGATATAGGGAGAGCGAGAGAG
Source organism: Lygodium microphyllum (assembly GCF_053477565.2). Lineage (NCBI taxonomy): Eukaryota > Viridiplantae > Streptophyta > Polypodiopsida > Schizaeales > Lygodiaceae > Lygodium > Lygodium microphyllum. The sequence goes on along the minus strand of NC_141137.1, from coordinate 137,964,054 downwards.
AAAAAGAGAGGGAGAGAAGACCATGAGATGGAGAGGGTGAGATAGATGGAAAACAAATTGGGGAGAGGGTAAAAGAAGAAGAAGAGTTATGCATGTTGAAGTCACATTGTTTGGCCTTAGATTCCTTGTGAACCCTCGTACCACTTCCTTCTGCCAGGGCAAGAGCAGTCGATTTACCTCAAGGGTTGCAAGACTGGGAACACACAAGGATGGCACCCAAGAGATGAGTTATAAGGAGCATAAGCGCTGAAGTTGCAAATGGAGTTAGGAGCATATCCAACGCAAGCAGAGGCATGAATACCACCAACCCTCTAGCAACTATAGCTCATATCTAGGTTGTACCAAGATTTAGATTCTTCTCACGCATCTTGAATTTTTAAATAGAGGTAGAATTGCATGTATTCGCCATTAAAGGGCTTAGGATGGGTTGATCTTCTACCCTAAATAGGTAGCCATGATTAATAAAGGTCAAGGTGAAATCACTTAGTTCATTTAAAGGATCTAGAAGGAATTTGATAAATCGACCTTGCGAAGCCCTAACCCAAGGGGGAGAGCGAACTTTAGGGTAGTTGATTTATGCTAAGCATGTTACTTGGAACTGTTGAAATGGTTTTAACGAAGGTTGATCTTGTTAAAGATGGACTGTTGTCCCAAGTTATGCTTGATCGTTTGAAAAGGGTATCTCCATGTGAATGTCAACTAGTTGTGTTGGTAAGAGGAGAGAATCTTACTAAGGATAGGTGGATCATAAGTGACGTGATTGCTTGATATGGCTTTGGATGCTAATCCAAGTTATTTGCGATTAATGATTGCATGGCCAGGTCTGACATGACTGATTGCCATGAAAACAAAAGGGATGTTTTCCCTAGTAAATGTTATTAAGCTGGTTACTTCAGCTGTGGTTGATTTCCTAAAGGGATAATTAAGGAAGGATGGCGCTAGCTACCTCCTGCGAACCGCCAAGCCCTAACCGAGGGGGTTATGAATCCGCACCGGGAATGTGAACCGAACCCGCCGCGAGAGGTCTCTCCGTGGAAATTACTTGGCGTAGGAGGACGCTTGGGTGCCAAGAGGGGGCTCTGGCCGTAAATCCCAATGCCTCCGGACCCTACACAAGTGTTCTACGTTGTCGAAGGGTTTTCGAAAGCAAAGTCGTGTCTACAGAAGACCTTGATAAATTTCAAGATGACAGATCATTCAAGCACATTCAAACTTCATTCAATGTACCCTCAAGTCATGAGTGAACTGTTCTTATTTACTGCTGTCTACTGTTGTTAAAACAGAGTAACCAAAAACAGTATCTCTGTGTAATTTTCTTTTAGTAAAGAATTGTTGTCCTGTCAGTGTTAACAGTCCTTCCTTTGAACAAACCTTCAGCAGGTCTCCTTCTTTTCTTTATTGTATTGTGCTTTAGAAAAGCTATGATGCTGAAGTTCTGTTGTAATTCCTTACGTATAAGGATAGAGACAATATCCCCAAAATCATGACTCGCCTAAATTGAAATGGGGATTGGGCTGAAGGTTAAAAGGCTATGGCTATGAATGTTGTAATAGCAATGTGTTTTTCATCTGATGCAAAGCAGCGAATATGAAACTGCATGTGCCGTTCTTGAACGAAAGGACAGAAGATACAAAAGGCTCACAGAAGCAGCCTGCTAGAAGATAGAAGAGAAGTAGGCAGATGACACATGCTCAAATCCAAGACCACATAATAATGGGCTGTGCTTGGTTGTTGTCTGCTTGTTATTTACTTTTGATCTTCTGCTTCTTTGGAACATCATCATCGTCTTCTGTTGGTCAGACGTTCATCATCGGCCACTTTGTCATCAACGTCACCACCTTCTGGCTTGTTCCAACTGTCCTGCCGGTATCATCCATCATTGCAGTCTTTTGATGATGCTTTTTCTTCATTTGTAGCTTCTTCATCACCCATAACTGAGTGTGGTTTTTGATTGCCTCACGTATTACAACAGCTTTAGTCCGCCATCACAGTCCGATGAAACTGTCGATTCCTCCACCCTTTGCTAGATTTCATAGCAACATTCTCCTCTTCTTCTTCATTCTGAGCTCTCTTGCGTCTTCTCCCACTCTTCTCTCTGATTTCCTTCAGCGTCCTTCCTCCGGTCGAAGGAGGGATGCAAAATTATGAACCCTGGGCCTGCATTAAAGAAGCTGAAGTAGAGAGCTTCTGTGGCTTACTCAGCTGATGTTGCTGCTCAGCGAATTAGCCTACGATGCCATGATGATCCCAAATTGCTACGGAGACGAATTGCCCCTTCTTTGTCAATCTGATCACTGCTTAGGGAAATTCTTGACGATCCTCCTTCCTCCCAAAGTTGCAGAACTCCTCCTCTGATTATCGAAAAATCTTATATTTCGATTCCTTCAAAGTAAATCCCACATCCAAATCTGGATTTTCGAGCAGAAAGATCTGAGGATTGAAGGGCGCATTATCACCTTTGATGAATATATGAATCTCGTTCTGGATGATGCAGAGGAAGTCTCTGTCAAGAAGAAGACTGGAAAATCATTAGGACGGATCCCTGTTCTTCCTGTCCATGGCTTTTTTAGAATAATGTCATTTTCTAATAAACCCTCTCTAATAATCTCACAATGCAGTTCTACACCCTTGGTTATTGCTCCTACATGACCACATTTAGCATACATGTAGACTATAGCATTGCCAACAAAAAGATCTTTCACTAGGAAACCTCCTTCGATAATCTGAGCATGTACTTTTTGACCTGTGTTTATAGCTCTTGTCATTCCACAAGCTTTCAAAATGCAAACAAAAGTGATTCTGTCTGGAAAGAACCCCTCAAGCTACCCTCTCTAACAATCTCACAATGCAGTTCTACACCCTTGGTTATTGCTCCTACATGACCACATTTAGCATACATGTAGACTATAGCATTGCCAACAAAAAGATCTTTCACTAGCAAACCTCCTTCGATAATCTAAGCATGTACTTTTTGACCCGTTTTTATAGCTCTTGTCATTCCACAAGCTTTCAAAATGCAAACAAAAGTGATTCTATCTAGAAAGAACCCCTCAAGCTGCATCTGTTCAAAACACTGAAGTGCTTTCTCAACAACTCCCTGTTGGATGAATCGAGAAATTAACATGTTCCATGAGATTATGCTACAAAGTCGATGCTTGTCAAACACTTTTTATGCTTCTGCAAATAAACCACACATGGCATACATACCAACCAATGCATTGCCAACAACAGTATCCTTTTCTAGCCCTTCTTTACTATATTACCCATGTAGAATAAAAATGCAAACATAACGACTAAGTATATACAAAGTATCAAATCCCACACACACAACTTTTGGGTGGATTTCACACCTAGGATGCACAGCAATATGACATCTACCCCCTCTAATCCTGCGCATCCTCCGGATGGGCCAACTACGCATGATCAATATCATCAAGATCCACGAACAGATCAATCTCTTCATTGTGTATTTCTGGTATATCAACAAGATTATCTGATCATCTGTCTTTTCTATTGGAGTTTCTTCTCGTTGCTCTTGTCTTGCAAATTCTTCCAATGCATAATCCTCATCATCTCTTTTCTTGAAAATCTTGATTCTTTTTCCTGCAATAGGCACTATAAGCACTGTCCCATCCAATTCTGTCAGCTCATATGTTGCATTATCAAAGACATGTCTGACTAGCAACCTTCAACCTATCAATAGCTAGCTGAATATCCTCTGGTCTTCTCTCCAACTGCCGAATCCGAAGAGCTAAGAGCTCCTCTCTCGTCAAATCCTCCTACCAAGGTAAAACTGACCAAGTCAAAGCACAAGTCTTAGTCGGCATAACTGGTTTCTGACCATACATCAACTCTGCGGGCATATATCCTGTGGTAACACTGTGAGTCGTACGATCAGTCCCACAAAGCAAATGGTAGAAGTCTCGGTCATTCTCCAATCAGTCCTCTGCATGCTTTGGCTAATGCTTTCACTATCGGCGGATGCCCTCTTTCACTCTTCCCATTTCCCTCTCGATTGTATGCTGTGGTTAGAGCCAACTTGATTCCTAGTTGAGAGAAAAACTCCCTAGCTTCATCTGCATCCAATTCACCGCAATCTGCAGTGATCTTACCCACACAGCTATACATGCAGAAAATTTCTTCCAATAAAAACTTACACACTGCACTAGTGGTCTCCGTTCTCAAAGGTCTGCCCTCAACATGATTGGTAAGATCCTCTCTAGCCAAAACAATATACCTCATCTGCCATAGACACATAGGCATAGTAACCAAGTCAACTACCCACTTATAATGAATGCATACGGATAGGTCGGATGAAGCTCATCTCAATGACGCACTACCGAATACATCTGGCAGTCTCTACAAGTCTCTACAAAGTGAGAAACATCTCTATACATGCCTTTCCACCAATATTTCTCCTTGATTTTCTCATAAGTAGCCCACGCTCCTCTATGACCAACCCAAGGACTCTCATGAAACTCCCTCATCACTTGTAGCTATGTCTCTCTATCGCAGACAACCCGCAAGGGTAGTCCACCTCTTTTCTTCGGATGCTTCCAAAGAAATCCGTCCTTGAGAAAATAACCGTAGGCTTTTCTTCTGATCTTCTTGAACTCTCCATCTGTCCATTCATCTCTTTTGCTTAATGTACTAAGGTACTTGCCAATCTGCAACCAATCTCCAACATAGAGTTCTTCTATGAAAGCCACAATATCATAGACATGGCAAACATGATCAACCATAGCGGCTGAAATTTCTACATCATTCTCTTCTGCAAGTAGTGTCTCCTCATCATCATATCTGGCTCTAGATAGCATATCTGCCACCACTGGATTATCCTTTCTTGCTATGTGTTTAAATTCTGGATTTAATGACTTGATGTATGCAATCCATCTCAGCATAGCTATATCCGGAGTAGAGCAACTCGTAATCATACCTATCAATGGCAAGCAATCTGTCTCTACCACAACTGAAGCTCCAATAAAGTACTCCTTGTCACATTTGAGAGCCGTAACAATCCCCAGTGACTCCCTCTTGATTTGTGGATATCTCCTCTGTCTCTCCTTTAGGACTTTCGCTCCAAACCGAATAGCATACCTATTTCCATCTACATCATCTTGACCCATAGCCCAACCTATGCCAATTGGACTAGTGTCAACTGTCAACACAATAGGCCTTCCACAATTATAATCCGCTTTCCTGAGAGTAGGAGCAATCTGCAATAACTTCTTCAATTTCCGCATGGCTCTAGTGTGGCTCTCATCTCAATAAAATTTCTGCTCCTTTCGAAGCAGCTGATATAAACAATCTGCTATGTGTGCAAAATGGGGTATCCAAATCATATAAAACACACAAGCTCCAATGAATCTCCGTACCTCTGAAGTGGCAGAACAATACTCCGTAATCTTGCCTATAGCATCCACCTTCTCAGGTGAGGGTTTCCTGACATAATATCTACATATATGTCCAACAATGACAACCTCATTTACTCCAAAAACAGATTTTTGCCCAACAATGACTTCTTCTAACTTGGCCAAAATCTTCTCACAAGCTAAAATATGATCAGCCACAAAGTATTTGCATCCCTGCTCATTTATACTCTCATTCTTCTCTTCTTCTGCACACCCCTTAATGGGCACATCATCCAAGAAAGGCATGGTAAACTGAGGTATGTAATCACGAAGGACCTTATGCATGGCATTCATCATATGTGCAACAGAATTAGTGGCACCTTGAGGCAAGGTACACATCCTGACAAGCCCAATAGGAGTTCTCATAGTGGTTATGTCCCTGCTTTCCAAAGCTAGTTGAAACTGATCATATCCCGAATACAAATCACCTAAAGAATAGATGGCATGTCTAGCAAATGCTTCTGCAAACTCATCCACAACTGGACCTATACTAACATTCCTGATAGTAACTTTGTTTACTGGCTGCATGTCTTGAATAAATCGGAGACTACCATTCTTCTTTGGAATCGTAAACCACCTATTTGAATATGGTGCAGATGAAGGCTCTAGGATTCCCATCCTGATTTTCTCATTCAACAAATCAATCAGCTTTGGCAGGTGTGCCTTAGGCACTGGAATAGGTCGGAGGTTCCATGGAATATGAGGAATAGTAAAGATTACCATAGGAGCAACAATATTCGGATTCACACATCCAATCTCATGCGGTGTCGAAGGGTTTTCGAAAGCAAAGTCACAACCACAGAGGTTCTTGAGAAATTCCAAGATGAAAGATCAAGTGAAACAAACAATCAGGACGAATATGATGCCAGGGTTTAAGTGTATTACAATTTTTGGTTCAAGTACAAGTAACAAGACGGATCAACCAAAAGAATCAATCCTCGCAAGAAAACCACTTTATGTTATAAATCAGAATACAAGAGCATCAGATATGTCATCCAATCGTCAAGAGAATATCTTTAAAAATAGACTCTTCTTCAACTGATAGATCAGCTAGTTTGTGTCTTTAGTGTAGCACTAAAGTCAGTGTCAGTGGACTGAGGGAGAGCACATTGGGGTAAAAGAAGCTCACTCAAAGGAACAAGATGTGCTGACAGCGTAAGATAATTGCTTCTCCATAATCAGGTTTAAGGGTGATTCCGTGTCTTATGCCCTGCATGATGTCATCATCTACAAACTCAATGTCTTCATTATCACCTTTCAACCAGAGAGTTTCTCACACATATCAAATTCTGTATCCAAATTGTAATATTGCAGTGGTGGAAGGTGACATTAGGGAGGTAGTATCCACTTTCAGAGAATGCAAGATATAGCAAGTTTGAAATCCTGTCCAAACCTATTCTTTAAAAATAAATACATAGTCTGTTTCCTTCAGCAACAATTTGTAATCCTTCTTCTTTTGACATTCGCAAAACTCAGATCATTGCATTTACATATTGATCATCAGACTCTGCAAACAGTTCAGGAGTAAACTCTGTTCCTGGTTTGATCTTCAGACTGACTATTTTGAACTATCCTTGCAATTCTAAGTGCAAAGTTGGACGCACATTTGTGCATACATAGGACAAAATGTAGGCTCAAGTACAGCTTATCAAACACAAGTGATATCACAAAATCGCATCTCGGCTCACTGGTACATCACGAATTCTTCTATACATGTTCTGCCACTAGTTAACGAGTAGCTCCAAAATTGTTCTTTTTTTAAATCACTGGGCAGGCAATCCATACAAAAATCCTGGCAGCACCTTCAGGCTAACAGGCTGAAAGGAATACTCCAACTACTTCCAAGCTGTAGAATCCACCCACAGTAAGTCCTCTCCATCGCATTAATGGAACTTCACAAAGCTGATGTCTTTGGCATAAATCCAGAAGCACTGACGACAGCACAAGATGTTGTACTTCTGAACCAATCATGGCCGTTCCTGCACACACGACATGCTTTTTTTGAAATGCTTGTTGTTGAAGATGGTATTTTCAATAGTTACAGATGTATCGCGCTTCATGAATTTTTTTTCTTGATAAGCGAGTTTGTGGCGTGAGGCTGTTAAGTGGCATGTGTCAACATGGCTTCAATAGAGACGCATTCAATCATAGCGAGAAAGGTGACTTCAAGCTCCATCATCTTGAGCTTCTTCGTTCGCCTCCTGGTTGCAGTCGTCCTCTTGTGCCAATTGCTTGCTGTCCTCCTGACTATTGAGTTTGTTCTAGATAGTCACCTTCGATTTCGTCTTCTTCAGTTGTCAGTCTTCTTCACCGCCTTCATCAATTCCAGACGACCTTTGATATGACAATCACGATCACCGAGCTCTGTTATCTGTCAGTTTGTCGATCTTCATCATCCTCCTTGTCTCCTTCTTTTTTCTTGTGCGTCGTTCCCTTCGTCGTCGCTTCAGCTTCTTCCACTTCTCGTTTCAGAGTTTCATCTTTGTCTTGTACCTCCTTTTTCTTCCGTCGCACACGTCCCCCAGGCTATTCTAGCTCCTCCTTTCGATGTTCTGTTCACCCCAAAGATTGACTGCTTCCGCCACCGTACTCCCCTGTTTCTCCTATGCTCTCAATCCACTCGAGCGTTCGTTCCAGTGCTTCCTTTCGCGGAGACGCATTGTTTCCTATGGCCTGGTATAAGCTTTGCATAAAGGAGACAGCAAGTCGCACTGACTCATTATCCGATTCCTGTAAACTTCTTGTCAGAGGCATTGCACTCTCATTACCCCTGTCATCAGTGCCACTGAGATTGTAAGTAATGTGCTTCCTTCCTCTTTCAGATTTCCCTCCCTCACCTCTGTCGCAGTAGTGTCCTCGTCCTCGTCCTCACTGCAGCCTCCTCATCTTCGTCTTCTCTTTAGTTGCACCTTGGCCTCTTTTTCCTCTGCATCTCCTTCTGCCCCCCCATTCGATTGAGGAGCCTCCCTTCCCCCCAAAATACCTCCTTCTCAAAATAGCTCCAAAAGCTTCTCCTTTTTCCCCTCAAAGCACGTCTCTCCTTTTCCCTCCTTCTTTAGCCTTTCAAAAATCCCCTCCTTAGCCTTCGTAGCTCACATATCATTATTGTTGGTTCAAATTCAAAATATCTATTCTAGAGCTTGTAGAAGTTTTAGCTTATACAAAAGCTCTTGGCTATACTGCATATCTCTAACAATTGTAGTTTGAAAATCACCTATTTTTCACATTCAAGGATCAGCATTAAACCACAACTCATCAGTTCTTCACCTTCAATGGTCCGCATCTCATCTGTTCTTCAAATTCAATGATAAGCCTTAGCTTCTTCCTTCTCCTTCGATGCGTGTGTAGTCACATATGCATGCACCTGTGTGTGCTCATGGCCATGGCCACCGTGCTCCCATGGATGCCACAAACCCAGAAGGACAGGGCCATCCTCTTTCGCTCTGTAGAAAACCCAAAACCACATGATGAAGCAGCCTCAGTCATTAAGCTTAAACAGTGAATCCGTCCAACAATCAATGGCTCCTCTTTTTACTGAATCTACGAGAAATAGTGCTGATGGATTTTGGCAAACAATGATTCCAAACCTTTTTGCAGCAACATGTATCAACATAGGCTGAAAGCATCTCATCATGTTCACTCATGCGCAGAAAATAAATGTAAACACAACAACTGAGTATATACAAAGTATCAAATCACACACACAATTTTTGGGTGGTTTTCACACCTCGAATGCGCAGCAATACGACAGCGGGAAAAAAGCAAACCCCCTTCCATGTCGCTCAAGCATCTCCTGAAAGCATTGCTTCTCTGTGGGTAGCAAGAAATCACCATTTCCAATTTTCAATTCAACAAGAGTCTCTGCTGAAAATTTATGGCCTATATGCTCTGGATTCCTCAAAATTGGCTGTTTGGCAACCCTCTCTATTTGCTGATCACTGTTAGGTGGAAGCGGTAGAGCTACCGGCTTCACCTTCTTATCCATAGTCTTGTATTTCGTGTCAACCCTGGCTTCATTATGATCCTCTGCATTACTCAAATCTTGCTGTAAATCAGCAATTCTGCACTCCAGTGGTTGGCTGAATATCCTCAGCCCTTTGCTCTATGGACTGCATAGGAACAGTCCTAAACTTTGGATGCTGAAATATTTCAGCAGTAAACTCTGTTGGCTGAAAGTTTTCAGCCCTCTGTGTCTCTGTAAGCTGATCATAATCAGTCGGAAACTCTACTTGCTGAATTTCTTCAGCACTCAATACTTTTTGCTGAGTCATATCAGCCTCTGACTCTATCTGTGATGCAAAATCTGCAATTTCATGAAACATGTCCAGGGATTGCACTGATACATTACTGTGACAACTCTGCATATCAGTTTTCAGCATATTTTCCATCTCTATCATCATATCTGCATAAATCATACTATCATACATCCCATCTATATGCTCATCATCCTCTAAAATACCTACATTTTTCAAATTTTTCTCCTTCCTGCATATGTACTGCTTGGCAGCTCTAGGCAACTTAAAAGGCTTCTGATAACTCATTGAACTGTTTGCTGAAATTCCAACAAAACTGGAGGAGAAAACACTGCTGCCAGGAGGTGAGAACTCCAATCTCCTCTGCTCTGTACCACCGTCGTCTCGTGAAACAACGGTACCTAATGAAAACCCGAATCCCTCACAGTGGGCAAAGGTATCTCTAAGAGTATCCATGTTTCTAACATGGTTCACACACAGAGTCATAAATTGAACTGCTATCATGCCATCTTTACTGTGAATCCGTGCATAAGCAGATCCATCATCCATTACCTTTGTCTCCATGTGCATCTCTGTGATGAATGGCTATCCAAGAATTATGGAATAAGAGCATGAATCCTGCACAAAGAAATGGAAATCCTCCTCTACATCTCCAATAGAAACACTGACACTGGGACAGGCAGCATACAAATCACCTGTAGTGTTGTTGGCGGCTCTCATACGCCACCCATGCTCTACATCCATAGGCAATCTATTACTTTCATAAACTCCACGAACTATGAGATTAATCTCTAAACCATGATCCACCAAAGCAACATAAGGCACCTGTTTCTCTCCAATTTTTACCATCGTTTCTGTAGTTGCCCTAGCCCAATGACTCCGCGAAAAGTGACTATGTGGTATCAAGACAGACTCATCAGTTTCAGCATAATGCATAGGCTGAACCCTCTTCTCTATCTGTGGAAAAACAGAAGCATTCTCAACCATAACCTCATCCTCATCCTCATCCAACTCCCCAATCAAAACTCCCTGTGTATCAGTAGTAGGAAATGCATGTCTTTTCCTCTTCAGGACCTCTTGGAACAGATCTTGAAACTCTCTTTTCGAGATGCCCAAAACCTCAGAAATAGTAAAAGTCACCTCACTCCAAGTATCTTGTCATTAAAGATTTTCTTCATGTCCGTAGATGTCTCAATATCGGACATCAATCTAAACCCTGGCTGCTTTCTCTCTCTAGGCTCTTGCCTCTTTTCTTTCTTCTGAGCATCTTCCATCAGTCGTTCTGGCGCTAGTCTCAAAGACGGTCCTGCAGTAGGTGGAGTAACAAACTCACCCCCTCTAGTTTTTTTAGCTGCACTTGGATTTTCTTCATCCCTCTTACGCTTCTCCTCAACAAGTACATCTGCTCCCTGAGACTTAGCCAAGTAGGCATAAATAGTGTACCTGTCAACAGGCGAATCCCAACCTGTCTCAGATCTGATGCTAGAGCCTGCACTAGTCAAAACAATTTGCTGAATTTTCTCCTTGTTTGATGTCTCCATAGCATAAGTCCATAATGCTGACTGATTCTCTGATCCTTTCTCAATTTGAACTGCATATGCAGAAGCATCTCCTCTAGCTGCCAGATAAGAAGTATGCGCAGCCATGTCATCCACTAACTTCTTCATTCCGCCTTTCCCAAAGTTGGTAGCAAGCGGAGCTCCTGTTTCAGACAACCAAATCTTACCATCTTATCCACAAAATACCAAAATCTTCCTCCTTGCATCCTGAAAAGATTCACAATCCCTGCAATGCTGATGGTCCGTACTATCACACCAAATACATCTTCGATCTCTCCTAGGTGCAGTAGGAGCACTAGAAGAAATAGTAGGCGCAGTCGAAGAAAACTGCTCTTTCAATTTTCCCACCAATACCGCTTTAACTGACTCCAGTGTCAAATCCGTTATGCCTTTGATTATATCATCAAGAGAGGAAGGCACCGACGGAGTAGATGGTTTTGGAGCAAAAGGAGTCGGCATCGGTCTTGGAGCAGGAGGAATAGGAGGAGTAGAAACAGTAGGCACTGGCATAGGCCAAGAAACTGGCTGAGGAAGAGAAGAAATAACAGGAATAGAAGCAGGCATAGGAGTAGAAGACAGCGTCGGTGTCATAGATCCATTGTGTAGGCGGGTCTTCCATATCCCCCTCTTGGTCAAAGTCGAGACTACATCCTGGGCATCTTGCCAATCCGTTTTAAGACCCATAGGCTTCGTGCGATCCTCAAGAAGCTCTCCTAATTCTTCCCGAAGAGGAGGATCTGTAGCTTGCAAGAAAAGCTCAACTTTCTCAACATCCAATGCTCTTTGTTCAATGGCATCAAGCTGACTATACCTCTCTTCAAACTCTTGAATCAACTCTGAAGCAGCTAGACCTTTGTTTGGCATGTAGACCCACTCTCGGAATGACCGCTGTGTAGCCATCCCAAAGTCCTCAAGGAAATACTCTTCTTTCAGGGCCTTCTTAAAATCTTGCCAATGTGAATTTTGAATAAAAAGATCAGTCACTTTTGCCCTCAAGACGGGTGTGACAAGACGAAGAAAATACTTACTCATAAGTCCAGCTGGTACTCCAAAAAATCCCATCTTGATCTCATACGTCTTCAAGTAAGCTGAAACATTACGGCCATCAAATAGCTTCTTCTCATTCTCAACTGCTTCAATCGCCTTAGTCACGCTGATTGCATTCTCCTGCTCCGAATATAGTTGCCTTTGCTGAGACAACTGTTGTTAATGCAATTGTTACTGCTGTTGCATATACAATTGTGTCTGCTTATTTTGAAGCTGCATATACATAGAGATATTCTGCAAAATCTGCTTTAGATCATCTGTTGAAGTACTTGAAGCAGCAATCAATGATGGAGCTGAAGTAGATGACACAACAGGAATTGTAGAAGAAGTTGAAATGGATGCTGAAGTATCTCCCATCCTGAAATTTATGCGACGCTTTCACGTCGGGTTCACCAAAGATGTCGAAGGGTTTTCAAAAGCAAAGTCGTGTCTATAGAAGACCTTGATAAATTTCAAGATGAAAGATCATTCAAGCACATTCAAACTTCATTCAATGTACCCTCAAGTCATGAGTGAACTGTTCTTATTTGCTACTGTCTACTGTTGTTAAAACAGAGTAACCAAAAACAATATCTCTGTGTAATTTTCTTTTAGTAAAGAATTGTTGTCCTGTCAGTGTAAACAGTCCTTCCTTTGAATAAACCTTCAGCAGGTCTCCTTCTTTTCTTTGTTGTACTGTGCTCTAGAAAAGCTATGATACTGAAGTTCTGTTGTAATTCTTTATTGTGCTCTAGAAAAGCTATGATGCTGAAGTTCTGCTGTAATTCCTTACATATAAGGATAGAGACAATATCCCCAAAATCATGACTCACCTAAATTGAAATGGGGATTGGGCTGAAGGTTAAAAGGCTATGGCTATGAATGTTGTAATAGCAATGTGTTTTTCATTTGATGCAGAGCAGCGAATGGGAAATTGCATGTGTCGTTCTTGAACGAAAGGACAGAAGATACAGAAGGCTCACAAAAGCGGCCTGCTAGAAGATAGAAGAGAAGCAGACAGATGACACATGCTCGAATCCAAGACCTCGTAATAATGGGTTGTGCTTGGTTGTTGTCTGCTTGTTATTTACTTTTGATCTTCTGCTTCTTCGGAACCTCATCATCATCTTCTGTTGGTCAGACGTTCATCATCGGCCACTTTGTCGTCAACGTCACCACCTTCTGGCTTGTTCCAACCGTCCTGCCGAGCTCTGTATCGTCCATCATTGCAGTCTTTTGATGATGCTTTTTCTTCATTCGTAGCTTCTTCATCACCCATAATTGAGTGTGGTTTTTGATTGCCTCACGTATTACAACAGCTTTAGTCCGCCATCACAGTCCGATGAAACTGCCGATTCCTCCACCCTTTGCTAGATTTCATAGCAACATTCTCGTCTTCTTCTTCATTCTGAGCTCTCTTGCGTCTCCTCCCACTCTTCTCTCTGATTTCCTTTAGTGTCCTTCCTCTGATCGAAGGAGGGACGCAAAATTATGAACCCTGGGCATGCATTAAAGAAGCTGAAGTAGAGAGCTTCTGTGGCTTACTCAGCTGATGTTGCTGCTCACCGAATTAGCCTACGATGCCATGATGATCCCAAATTGCTGAGGAGACAAATTGCCCCTTCTTTGTCAATCTGATCGCTGCTTAGGGAAATTCTTGACGATCCTCCTTCCTCCCAAAGTTGCAGAACTCCTCCTTTGATTATCGAAAAATCTTATATTTCGATTCCTTCAAAGTAAATCTCACATCCAAATCTGGCTTTTCGAGCAGAAAGATCTAAGGATTGAAGGGCGCATTATCAGCTTTGATGAATATATGAATCTCGTTTTGGATGATGCAGAGGAAGTCTCTGTCAAGAAGAAGACTTGAAAATCATTAGGATGGATCCCTATTCTTCCTGTCCTGAACTCCCCTTCGAAATTGCAGAGCTTTTCCCCCCTCTGATTAGCGAAAAATCTCCCCCCCCTTTCTACTCTCCGTAGCTCCTCCATTCAATCGCCACTTTCTTCTTTCCCCCCAAAAAGCCCCTTTCAAAAATAGTCATTCCTTCTCAAATAGCCATCCGTGGCTTTTTCAGAATAATGTCATTTTCTAATAAACCCTCTCTAACAATCTCACAATGCAGTTCTACACCCTTGGTTGTTACTCCTACATGACCACATTTAGCATACATGTAGACTATAGAATTGCCAACAAAAAGATCTTTCACTAGCAAACCTCCTTCGATAATCTGAGCATGTACTTTTTGACCCGTGTTTATAGCTCTTGTCATTCCACAAGCTTTCAAAATGCAAACAAAAGTGATTATGTTTGGAAAGAACCCCTCAAGCTGCATCTGTTCAAAAAACTGAAGTGCTTTCTCAACAACTCCCTGTTGGATGTATCCAGAAATTAACATGTTCCACGAGATTACGCTACAAAGTCGATACTTGTCAAATACTTTTTGTGCTTCTGCAAATAACCACACATGGCATACATACCAACCAATGCACTGCCAACAACAGTATCCTTTTCTAGCCCTTCTTTACTATATTACCCATGTAGAATAAAAATGCAAACATAACGACTAAGTATGTACAAAGTATCAAATCCCACACACACAACTTTTGGGTGGATTTCACACCTCGGATGCGCAGCAATACGACAACGTGACTCGAGATGGGATCTCGAGGCCTTGATACTAGTTACAAGGAAGAATATTGGTAGGATAAACCTTCGGGTTTTTATTGTCAGAAGATAGAAGGATTTTTCTGCGGAGGCAAAAAGGGACACTTAATTCTCCTGTATGGGCGGGAGACAAGCATTAATCTAAAGATAAGTTAAGGAAGTGTTTGATCTTGTTATCTTGTCTGCGTGTCTATGCCCTAAATTACGTAAAGGAACCTGTGATTAACGGGTTAATTAAGGAAGCTTCTTTCATGTATCAAACATAATGTGGTAGGTAATTAGTTAACTAAAACAACTCCCGAGGGAAGTGTGGTGGATGTGGCCACCGGGTCCATCCTACGGCAGGGTGGTCTCGGTTAGCCGAGAGCTTTCCTCGATGGAATTTATTTGATGCGATCGTTAACTAGACAAGGACCTTGGAACTTGTAAGTTGAAACCCTGATTCATACCATTTTAGGGGACCGGAATGGGACTATACCATAAGGGCAGAGAGGTCGAGTGATGCCTCCCTCTCGTTTCCCATTCTCTTTGAACCAAGTGTAGTATGAGTCTGTTTGGGTCGAGTTGTATCTACGCAAAGTGGAGCGGTTGTCGACCGACACTAGAAGTTTGTTAAGAAGACTCGACTACCAAGAACCCGGACTTCAGGTCGATCCTAGTGGGAACGGCCGGATAAGTTCTGTTGCGAGGCAGACTTGAGAGACCCTAGTTGGCAAATCCTATGTCATTCCTTGAGAGTGCCAGGCGGCGTCTTCTAGATTGATCTCTCAATGGGCTGCTAAGATGTGTCCCAAAATTTTAGGAGTGGGCACGTTACAAATTAATACATGATTGCATAATGAAATTTACTAGTACAATCATGACAAGATATCACTACTACATAGAAAAGGTCTACATAGATCAGGCGATAAAAAAATAAGGGTGTGTGAGCTCCAGGGATCCAAGGGCGAGCTACATATCAGTCTACCATACAATAATGCATTCTAATTAAACATGGTAACTACGGACAAGAAAGATGAGTGACTTACAGGGTCGCCGCATCCATACAATCGGTCGATCAATGTAGTGAGACCGTGCCTCTTTGCATATCGAGTCTCAAGGCTACTCGGATTGCGATTTGTAATGGAGTGTTGCAAAGAAAACAAAATACTAATTGTTAGAAACATGATTGTCAGTACAAAGGATATTGCAAAAAAAAAACAAGCAAAACAAAAGAAAAACTTACAAAGTCCTCCAGATATGTCCTGCGGCCGCTACTCCCAAGATGATGGACTACTCTGGCCTCTAGTTGTGCCCTAACCGCCTTGCACTGTTGACTCCAACGTCTTAGAGAATTTGTAGCCTCCTCCCTCACTGCCAGTCGTTCACGTCTAGCCACTCGAGCTTTGCAGCCCCACTCTTGAGTGCCTTGCATGTGTCTGATTGTCTGTGTGACATATATGTATGCATGCAATCCATCATCCAGCCCGTAGAAAATCTATTTGCTATGGCTGGAACCAAAAACTCCTCATGCAAGGATGCTACTATGTAGTCCTTGCTCCCCTCTGGTATGTTTTTCCAATGATCTAATACGTTGTGCCGAAAAACTTGTTGGCACAACTCTCTCATGCGAGCCATCACCCTCCTCCCCTCATCATTCATGATGATGGCTCCTGACCTATCATCGACAAGATAGGCATATCCCTCTGGGTTATGCCTAAGATGTCTCCTCTCCCACCTGTATCCACGCTCCTCGGAATATCCAGAAGGAGACCCGTGTACATCCAGTGTATTGATGGGGATAGTATCTATCGGTGTAGCACCCATAGGAGTGCCACCTGCAGACGGTCAAGCAAAAGCCGGAGTAACTCGAGTAGACGTCCCCACAGATGTGACAAATCCTGGAGGTGACACAACTCCAGCAGAATGACGAGACGGAGACACCACGTCCATACCTCCATAGTAGCCACCTGAGCCACGCTCCCTGGAACTGCCACGAGAGCAAGGAGTCACACATGTATCCCGTGCCGACCGCGGGCTCACTGCCTCCATATCTCTACAATGTCCCCCTAACCCTGAAGCACTCCCTTTCTCTGGCCCAAGTCTGGAGTATCGACCTCGTCTGCTCGAAGATGAAGCATCTGATCGCACCGAATTAGATCTAGTAGAGTGGCCTGACGATGTCCGAGATAGCTCCTGGTTTGCCATGTCTCTAAATCTCGCCAATTGATCTGGAGACATGCACATGAAGATATCCTGCAACTCCTCATCGCTCATCCCTCGACTCATCCTGAAAAGGTCACCTGCATAGACAAAAAATGATGTTAGCATAATCAATTTAAATCATACAAAGCACGGTAATATAAATCCTTAAAAAATGATCTCACTTAAAATGCATATCTTATGTACCCTTATAAGCGATTAGTCAACGAATTGAGTAAGTGGATGCTCCAAGTATGAAGTATCCTATGGTCCCATGTCAATCTCCTAACACAACTCCGCATACACTGGAAGGTCGATAGACATGTCACCACAAAAGGATGAGTCCACCTCGTTCTCAAAGAATTCTTGGACACCTGTATTTCCATCATTGTTAGCCAATGCTGGCTCCTCTACATGTTCCAAGCTTTTGGTGGCCTCTACCCCTTGCAATATCGACTCCTCTATTTGCATATTGTTCTCATCTATGCTCGGAACATCACTTTGATCATATACTCTCGCACTTTGGGGAGCTGAAGGTATAACATACCACCATTGAGGTTTTTGGGGGTTTGGATAGAAGATTACCTGTTCACAATACGTAAAAGAGAGATTAAACTATTGTGACATGTACTATGTCGTAATACAATTAACAAACAAATGAGTTTATGCACCTATTCACAATGGGCCAACAACACAATGGGCCAACACTTGTTCACAATGGGCCAACAACACAAAGATGTCGCGCAAATCCATCCATTTTTTTTCGAAATCTATTTTGAGAAATCTAGATGAACCTTGTCAAACTATTGCTCCAGCTCCTTTAAGTACCACTTTGAACCACTGCACATCAAATAGTATCATGGAGAAGCTACGGTAATCCACCATAACAATACTTTGCAAGTTCCCAAAATACTCCATCTCCTCTATAATCGTGTTTGGATCCGTTGCTCATCGTCGGCTCTCTTGCTCGAACCTTGTCATGATACCACAGTCCATTGTGGAGCACATTTTGTCAATACGCTCCTTGCAAAAATGCCGTCCGCACACGTGACCACACTACACTATATATTTTGTACTGTACATTGAAACACTCAAATTAGTTGTCGCATATAAAATATAGATATGAAAAATCCTAAATACGTCATCACCTTTGGACTACATCCCCTTGAGAATTTCCACTCCTCCATTGAGACCTACGCCCCTTCGTGAGATGCTGCAGTCAAAGCTCCATGCAACCATCGCATTGACATGAACCGCGGAATCTCCTCCATGCCCTTGGGATATCGAATCGGTTGATGGTGCGTACTAGGTCGAAATTCAGATCATGCGTCCTCTCGATCTTGCCTAGTGAGTTGGTACCTGGCGAGCCACGTCTCCATAGAGGCATGGAGCAACATACAAAAGAGATTCACCTTCTCCTCCATTGCAGCATCCATTCTTTTTTCTACCCCATTTCCAATCACCACATCTCCAGTCAGTCTATCATTGTCCTTTAGTGACCATAGCATTTTGTTGTCTAGATCCACCGTTGGTAGCCATTGTGAAATATACACTAGCACCTCAGACACCAACCAACCTTCAGCCATGCTACCTTCTGACCGAGCTCGTTGTCACACAAATCCTTTCATGGTTTTCATGAAGCGCTCCAAGAAGAACATCCATCGTGTATGGACAGGTCCAACAATCTCCACTTCATCTACAAGATGCACAAGAAGGTGGATTTGCATCGTGAGCATGCTAGTAGGCAGGTATTTCTCAAAGAGACAGACCATCTCCACTGCTCCCCACCTCGCAAATTCAATAGAGGACATCTTAATCTCCTTTTGTGAAATCCATTGCACCAAAGTTGACAACCTATAAATGGCCCCACGTATTTCTAGAGTAAGGCATCCTACGATTGCGATCGGTAGTACAAATTGCCACAAATGAGAAAGCATTATGAAAAATGGCTACACTCCAAATAGCAAAATGTGCATGTCAATTACAATCCATTCATAGTACAAACCTGACATATCTTATGCCAGTCATGAGATTTTAGCCCTGATAATTGGTCGTCTTTAGAAAATGAAGACCTGAGAGAACGCATAATACCCATCAGAGTACGGATAGACTTGACTACTTGCTTCACAATGCGCTGTCGTATTGCTGCGCATTCAAGGTGTGAAATCACCCAAAAGTTGTGTGTGTGATTTGATACTTTGTACATACTTAGTTGTTATGTTTGCTCTTTTATTCTATGCTGAAGACGGAGAAGAACAAGGAGTTTTGGTAGACTGGTAACTCGAGATGCCATCTCATGGGCTACACTTATTTCAAGATATGTCGATTATGGGCTTCGTGAGGATGTTTCCAACATCTACAACTGGATGTACTATGTGTGAAATGGCAGCAGTATGGGCACAGAACCAATTGACCATGATGAGTCTGGAGAGCTTATCAAAGCGTATCTTAGCAAGATGTGCGAATGCCTTTCGAATCTGAATGGAGAGAGTGTTGTGGAGTGTGATCAAGTTTCTTCCATGCTCACAGTGACCTTTACGATAGGAGGGAAACATTTTGATCTTACGCTTGAGTAGTATATCTTGAAAGTTGGAGAGGGTAATGAAATGTAATGTGTTAGTGGGTGTATGGGTCTGGATGTTTCTTCAAGGTCTCTATGGATTCTTGGAGATGTTTTCATGGGTGTTTACCACACGGTTTTCGATTATGGACAAACACGTGTTCGATTATGGACAAACACGTGTAGGCTTTGCTAAAATTGCCCTGCTTTCCTGGGGGAAAAAAGAAGCTTTTCTGGAAAAAGGGGAGAGCTTTGTTTTGAATCGGAAAGGGGGGAAAATCTGGTACTCTGCGGATCTACGAGGAAGAAAAAGGAGGGAGCTTTTTCAATCATGGAGGAAAATAGATGGTACTCTGCGTTGGACGAGGAGGAAAATAGCCGGAGACGAAGAGTGATCATCAAAAAAGTCTGCAATGAAAATACGAAAGCATTAGTGGCGAAGAAAAAAGGACGAGATCATGGCCGCGATAAAGAATGTCGAAGGAGCTCTGCAATAATGGAAGACGTTTGGAGGCTGTAATGATCTGAAGTGGATGGCGTTGAAGATGCAAGGGTAGCAGTCTTGGTGTTTGTTTTTTTTTTTCTGAGAATCAGCTGCAACTTGTCTCCGCACGGTAACTCCAGCGCTGAAGAAGGAGCAGTTACAGAGAAATAAAATAGTTATTGATGTCAAGGAAGGCAACACTGTCCAAGACAAATCGAATGGTTCAGATGGACACGAAACCAAGAGACATAGAAGCAGACATTATCAGCAAACTTAACGTCGTCTTCAGCGAAGGTGATTGGAGAAAAGTGACAAAGACAAAGCATGATAAGACCAGCCTTCCTGTCTAGAATCGATCTCCTATTCCTCTACTTCACGACTTCTTAAAACTCGACATCCTTCTCCAGCGATAACAACATTATGATTACCTTGAACTCTATCTCTCGGCATAGCAGCAAGGAGGAATCCCGCAGAATGAATGAGACAGGCTCTACATACATGGAAGTATCTCGAGCTAAAAGTAGTCCAAATGTACCCAGTATTCAAATTCTTCTCATCGACTACAGCGATCAGCAGAGTAGAGGAGATGCCGCAAAAACTGGGTTTCTGACATTACTTTTCCTCTTTTTACTATCTTCATCATTTGTAGCCTTATACTTGAGGTCAAATTGACAAGGAGGAGACAGAGAATAATGCTTCTTCTTCATTCAATGAATATGGAGTTCTACACAGAATTGATGATGTCTTTGATAATTGGGGTTTAAACCAGAGCTGTGGTGGCTGGTTCTATATACTTCTGGTATTGTCAATTGCACTTTTCAATAAACTAGCCTTTAGAAACCTTATATGCAATGGTCTAGTTCTTGCTGAGAATGGGAAGGTGTCCTTTTACAACTTGTAAGCTCAGGCTTTCCAGAGAGTGATCGTGAATTGCAAAATCCTTTTGTGATCCAGACTTTTCAGCGTGCTGGTCTTTTAACCAGAAGTACTGAAAATGAAAAAAAATAATAGAAGCAAGGTTTTAATTCTTATTAATGGATACAAATTTCCAGTTCTGGTAAATTGTTCGAGAATACATCGCTGCTGTGTAAATTTCAGGACACAAGGATCAACAATATGGAACTGATTCAGTTTTTCCTTGAACTTGGAATTCATATTGTAGGGGAGAATTTATTTTGAGGCCTTGTACTTCTCAACTGTGCACGGCTTTGAATAGAAAGGATCTAACACAGGATGATCCATTGATCCATTTATTATCACCGATCTTTCTTGCTAAAGAATTGATATTCTATCTTGAAATTTGTCAAGGTCTTCTGAAGACGCGACTTTGCTTTCAAAAAAACCCTTCGACATCTTTGGTGAACCCGACGTGAAAGCTTCGCAGAAATTTCAGGATGGGAGATACTTCAGCCTCTATTTCAGCTTCTTCTACAATTCCAGCTGCATCTACTTCAGCTCCATCAATGACTGTTGCGTCAAGTACTTCAACATAGGTTCTAAAGCAGATTTTGCAGAATATGTCCATGTATATGCAGCTCCAAAATCAGCAAACACAATTGTATATGCAGCAGCAACAACAATTGCATCAACAGCAGTTGTCTTAGCAAAGGCAACTCTATTCGGAGCAGGAGAATGCAAACAGCGCAACTAAGGCTATTGAAGCAGTTGAGAATGAGAAGAAGCTATTTGAGGGGCATAATGTTTCAGCATATTTGAAGACATATGAGATCAAGATGGGGTTTTTTGGAGTTCCTGCTGGACTTATGAGTAAGTACTTCCTTCGTCTTGTCACACCTGCTTTGAGGACAAAAGTGACTGATCTTTTTATTCAAAATACACATTGGCAAGATTTTAAGAAGGCCTTGAAAGAAGAATACTTCCTTGAGGACTTTGGTATGGCTACTCGGCGGTCATTCCGAGAGTGGGTCTACATGCCAAACAAAGATCTAGCTGCTTCGGAATTGATTCGAGAATTTGAGGAGAGGTATAGTCAGCTTGATGCCATTGAACAAAGAGCATTGGATGTTGAAAAAGTTGAGCTTTTCTTGCAAGCTGCAGATCCTGCTCTTCAAGAAGAATTGGGTGAGCTTCTTGAAGATCGCACAAAGCCTATGGGTCTTAAAACGGATTGGCAGGATGCTCAGGATGCAGTCTCGACTTTGACCAAGAGGAGGATATGGAAGACTCGCCTACAGAATGGTTCCATGACACCTACACCATCATCTGCTCCTATGCCTACTTCTATCCCTGTTATTTCTTCTCCTCCTCAGCCAGTTTCTTGGCCTATTCCAGTGCCTACTATTTCCACTCCACCTATTCCTCCTGTTCCACGACCGATGCCTACACCTTCTGCTCCAAAACCATCCGCTCCATCGGTGCCTACTTCTCTTGATGACATAATCAAAGGCATAACAGACGACATTGGAGTCAGTCAAAGCGGAGTTGGTGGGAAAGTTGAAGGAGCAATTTGCTTCGACTGCGCCTACTACTTCTTCTAGTGCTCCTAGTGCACCTAGGAGTGCTCCTAGTGCACCTAGGAGAGATCGGAGATGTATTTGGTGTGATAGTACGGACCATCAGCATTGCAGAGATTGTGAATCTTTTCAGGATGCAAGGAGGAAGAATTTTGTATATTGGGGGCAAGATGGTAAGATTTGGTTGACTGAGACAGGAGCTCCACTTGCTACCAACTTTGGTAAAGGTGGAATGAAGAAGTTAGTGGATGACATGGTTGCGCGTACTTCTTATGTGACAGCTAGAGGTGATGCTTCTGCATATGGAGTACAGATTCAGAAGGGATCAGAGACTCAGTCCACGCTATGGACTTATGCTATGGAGACTGCAAACAAGGGGAAAATTCAGCAAACTGTTTTGACTAGTGCAGGCTCTAGCATCAGATCAGAGACAGGTTGGGACTCGCCTGTTGACATGTACTCTATTTATGCTTATTTGGCTAGATCTCATGGTGCAGATGTATTTGTTGAGGAGAAGCGTAAGAGGGCTGAAGAAAATCCAAGTGCAGCTAAGAAGACTAGAGGGGGTGAGTTTGTTACTCCACCTACTACAGGACCGTCTTCAAGATCAGGGCCAGATCGACAGATGGAAGATGCTCAAAAGAGAGAAAAGAGGCAAGAGCCTAGAGAGAGAAAGCAGCTAGGGTTCAGATTGATGTCTGATATTGAGACATCTACAAACATGAAGAAAATCTTTAATGATAAGATACTTGGCAGTGAGGTGACTTTCACTATTTTTGAGATTTTGGGCATCTCAAAAAGAGAGTTTCAGGATCAATTTCAGGAGGTTTTGAAGAGGAAAAGACATGCATTGTCTACCACTGATACACAGGGAGTTTTGATTGGGGAGTTGGATGAGGATGAGGATGAGGTTATGGTTGATAATGCTTCTATTTTTCCGCAGGTAGAGAAGAGGATTCAGCCTATGCATTATGTTGAAATTGATGAGCCTGTCATGATACCACGTAGTCACTTTTCGCGGAGCCATTAGGCTAGGGCAAGTACAGAGACGATGGTAAAGATTGGAGAGAAACAGGTGCCTTATGTTGCATTGGTGGATCATGGTTCAGAGATTAATCTCATAGTTCGTGGAGTTTATGAGAGTAACAGATGGCCTATGGATGTAGAGCATGGGTGGCGTATGAGAGCCGCCAATAACACTACAGGTGATTTGTATGCTGCTTGTCCTAGTGTCAGGGTTTCTATTGGTGATGTAGAGGAGGATTTTCATTTCTTTGTGCAGGATTCATGCTCTTATCCTATAATTCTTGGATAGCCATTCATCACAGAGATGCGCATGGAAACAAAGGTCATGGATGATGGATCTGCTTATGCACGGATTCGCAGTAAAGATGGTATGAGAGCAGTTCAGTTTATGACTGTGTGTGTGAACCATGTTAGAAACAAGGATACTCTCAGAGATGCACCTTTGCCCACTGTGAGGGATTCGGGTTTTCATTAGGTACCGCCGTTTCGCGAGACGACGATGGTACAGAGGAGAGGAGATTGGAGTTCTCGCCTCCTGGCAGCGATGTTTTCTCCTTTGGTTTTGTTGGGATGTCAGCAAACAGTTCGATGAGTTATCAGAAGACTTCTGGGTTGCCTAGAGCTGCCAGGCAGTATATATGCAGGAATGAGAAAAATTTGAAAAATACAGGAATTTTGGAGGATGATGAGCACATAGATGGGATGTATGACAGTGTGATTTGTGCAGATACGATGACAGAGATGGGAGATATGCTGAAAACTGATATGCTGAACTGTCACAGTAATGTATTAGTGCAATCCATGGACATGTTTCATGAAATTGCAGATTTTATGTCACAGATTGAGTTAGAGGCTAAGGTACCTCAGCAAAGAGTGTTGAGTGCTGAAGAAATTCAGCAAACAGATTTTCCAGCTGGTTATGATCAGCTTTCAGAGAGACAGAGGACTGAAAATTTTCAGCCAACAGAGTTTATTGCTGAAATATTTCAGCATTCAGAGTTTGGGGCTGTTTCTATGCAGTCCATAGAGCAGAGGGCTGAGAATATTCAGCCATTGGTGTGCAGAATTGCTGATTTACAGCAAGATTTATGTAATGCAGAAGAGCATAATGAAGCCAGGGTTGACACGAAATACAAAACTGTGGATAAGAAGGTGAAGCCGGTTGCTGTACCGCTTCCACCTGACAGTGATCAGGAAATAGAGAGGGCTGCTAAACAGCAAATTTGGAGGAATCCAGAGCATATTGGTCATAAATTTTCAGCAGAGACTCTTGCTGAATTGAAAATTGGAAATGGTGATTTCTTGCTACCCATAGAGAAGCAATGCTTTCAGGATATGCTTGAGCGACATGGAAGGGGATTTGCTTTTTTCCCGCATGAGATTGGATGTGTGAATCCTGATATTGTTGCTCCTATGGTCATTTTTACTATTCCTCATATTCCATGGAATCTCCGACCTATTCCAGTGCCTAAAGCACACTTGCCAAAGCTGATTGATTTATTGAATGAGAAAATCAGGATGGGAATCCTTGAGCCTTCATCTACACCATACTCAAACAGGTGGTTTACAGTTCCAAAGAAGAATGGTACTCTCCGATTTATTCAGGACATGCAGCCAGTGAACAGAGTTACTATCAGGAATGTTGGTATAGGTCCAGTTGTGGATGAGTTTGCAGAGGCATTTGCTGGACGTGCCATCTATTCTTTGGGTGATTTGTATTCAGGATATGATCAATTTCAGTTGGCTTTGGAAAGCAAGGACATAACCACCATGAGAACTCCTATTGGGCTTGTCAGGATGTGTACCTTGCCTCAAGGTGCCACTAATTCTGTTGCGCATATGATGAATGCCATGCATAAGGTCCTTTGTGATTACATACCTCAGCTTACTATGCCTTTCTTGGATGATGTGCCCATTAAGGGGTGTGCAGAAGAAGAGAAGAATGAGAGTCTAAATGAGCAGGGATGCTGATACTTTGTGGCTGATCATATTTCAGCATGTGAGAAGATTTTGGCCAGGTTAGAAGAAGTGAACTTGACACTTTCAGGGCAAAAATCTGTTTTTGGAGTGAATGAGGTTGTCATTGTTGGGCATATGTGTGGATATTATGGTAGGAAACCCTCACCTGATAAGGTGAATGCTATAGGCAAGATTGTAGAGTATTGTTCTACTACTTCATAGGTACGGAGATTCATTGGTGCTTGTGTGTTTTATATGATTTGGATACCTCATTTTGCACACATAGCAGATTGTTTGTATCAGCTGCTTCGAAAGGGGCAGAAATTCTATTGGGATGAGAGCCACACTAAAGCCATGCGGAAATTGAAGAAGTTATTGCAGAATGCTCCTACTCTCAGGAAAGCGGATTATAATTGTGAAAGGCCTATTGTATTGACAGTTGACACTAGTCCAATTGGCATAGGTTGGGCTGTGGGTCAAGATGATGCAGATGGAAATAGGTATGCTATTCGGTTTGGGGCGAAAGTCCTAAACGAGA
This sequence comes from Lygodium microphyllum, assembly GCF_053477565.2. Taxonomy (NCBI): domain Eukaryota; kingdom Viridiplantae; phylum Streptophyta; class Polypodiopsida; order Schizaeales; family Lygodiaceae; genus Lygodium; species Lygodium microphyllum. The sequence goes on along the minus strand of NC_141137.1, from coordinate 137,937,915 downwards.
GACAGAGGAGATATCCGCAAATCAAGAGGGAGTTATTGGGGATTGTCACGGCTCTCAAATGTGATAAGGAGTACTTTATTGGAGCTTCAGTTGTGGTAGAGACAGATTGCTTGCCATTGATTGGTATGATTACGAGTTGTTCTACTCCGGATATAGCCATGTTGAGATGGATTGCATACATCAAGTCATTAAATCTAGAATTTAAACACATAGCAGGGAAGGATAATCTAGTGGCAGATATGTTGTCTAGAGCCAGATATGATGATGAGGAGACTCTACTTGCAGAAGAGGATGATGCAGAAATTTCAGCCACTATGGTGATCATGTTTGTCATGTCTATGATATTGTGGCTTTCACAGAAGAACTCTATGTTGGAGATTGATTGCAGATTGGCAGGTACCTTAGTACACTAAGCAAAAGAGATGAATGGACAGATGAAGAGTTCAAGAAGATCAGAAGGAAAGCCTATGGTTATTTTCTCAAGGACGGATTTCTTTGGAAGCATCCGAAGAAAAGAGCCGGATTACCTTTGCGGGTTGTCTGCGATAGAGAGACATAGTTACAGGTGATGAGGGAGTTTCATGAGAGTCCTTGGGCTGGTCATAGAGGAGTGTGGGCTACTTATGAGAAAATCAAGGAGAAATATTGGTGGAAAGGCATGTATAGAGATGTTTCTCACTTTGTTGAGACTTGCAGAGACTGCCAGATGTATTCAGTAGTGCGTCATCGAGATGAGCTTCATCCGACCTATCCGCTATGCATTCATTATAAGTGGGTAGTTGATTTGGTTACCATGCCTATGGGTCTATGGCAGATGAGGTACATTGTTTTGGCTAGAGAGGATCTCACTAATCATGTTGAGGGCAGATCTTTGAGAACGAAGACTACTAGTGTAGTGTGTAAGTTCTTATTGGAGGAAATTTTCTGCAGGTATGGTTGTGTGGGTAAGATCACTGCGGATCGTGGTGAATTGGATGCAGATGAAGCTAGGGAGTTTTTCTCTCAGCTAGGAATCAAGTTGGCTCTAACCACAGCATATAATCCAGAGGGAAATGGGAAGAGTGAAAGAGGGCATCCGCCGATAGTGAAAGCATTAGCCAAAGCATGCAGAGGACGGATTGGAGAATGGCCGAGACTTCTACCATTTGCTTTGTGGGCCTATCGTACGACTCATAGTGTTACCACAGGATATATGCCTGCAAAGTTGATGTATGGTCAGAAACCTGTTATGCCGATTGAGACTTGTGCTTTGACTTGGTCAGTTTTACCTTGGCAGGAGGATTTGACGAGAGAAGAGCTCTTAGCTCTTCGGATTCGACAGTTGGAGAGGAGACTAGAGGATATTCAGCTAGCTATTGACAGGTTGAAGGTTACTAGACTAAGGAATAAGGACAGGTTTGACAGCAGGCATCGCTTGCGGCCTAAAGCAATAGAAGAGGGAGATTGGGTATTGGTCTTTGATAGCAGTCTTGAAAATCAGCATACTGCATTTCGAAAGATGGTGAAAAGATGGTTTGGGCCGTACATAGTTAGACATGTCTTTGATAATGCAACATATGAGTTGACAAAATTGGATGGGACAGTGCTTAGAGTGCCTATTGCTGGAAAAAGAATCAAAATTTTCAAGAAAAGAGATGATGAGAGTTATGTATTGGAAGAATTTTCAAGAGAAGAGCAACGAGAAGAAACTCCAATGGAAGAGACAGATGATATGATAGATAATGTTGTTGATCTACCGGAAATGCATAACGAAGAGATTGATCTGTTTGTGGAACTTGATGATAATGATCATGGGTAGTTGGCCCATCCGGAGGATGTGCAGGATTAGAGGGGGTGGATGTCGTATTGCTGCGCATTCGAGGTGTGAAATCACCCAAAAGTTGTGTGTGTGATTTGATACTTTGTACATACTTAGTTGTTATGTTTGCTCTTTTATTCTATGCTGAAGACGGAGAAGAACAAGGAGTTTTGGTAGACTGGTAACTCGAGATGCCATCTCATGGGCTACACTTATTTCAGGATATGTCGATTATGGGCTTCGTGAGGATGTTTCCAACATCTACAACTAGATGTACTATGTGTGAAATGGCAGTAGTATGGGCACAGAACCAATTGACCATGATGAGTCTGGAGAGCTTATCAAAACGTATCTTAGCAAGATGTGCGAATGCCTTCCGAATCTGAATGGAGAGAGTGTTATGGAGTGTGATCAAGTTTCTTCCATGCTCACAGTGACCTTTACGATAGGAGGGAAACATTTTGATCTTACGCTTGAGTAGTATATCTTGAAAGTTGGAGAGGGTAATGAAATGTAATGTGTTAGTGGGTTTATGGGTCTGGATGTTTCTTCAAGGTCTCTATGGATTCTTGGAGATGTTTTCATGGGTGTTTACCACACGGTTTTCGATTATGGACAAACACGTGTTCGATTATGGACAAACACGTGTAGGCTTTGCTAAAATTGCCCTGCTTTCCTGGGGGAAAAAAGAAGCTTTTCTGGAAAAAGGGGAGAGCTTTGTTTTGAATCGAAAAGGGGGGAAAATCTGGTACTCTGCGGATCTACGAGGAAGAAAAAGGAGGGAGCTTTTTCAATCAGGGAGGAAAATAGATGGTACTCTGCGCTGGACGAGGAGGAAAATAGCCGGAGACGAAGAGTGATCATCGAAAAATTCTGCAATGAAAATACGACGGCATTAGTGGCGAAGAAAAAAGGACGAGATCATGGCCGCGATAAAGAATGTCGAAGGAGCTCTGCAATAATGGAAGACGTTTGGAGGCTGTAATGATCTGAAGTGGATGGCGTTGAAGATGCAAGGGTAGCAGTCTTGGTGTTTGTTTGTTTTTTTTTCTGAGAATCAGCTGCAACTTGTCTCCGCACGGTAACTCCAGCGCTGAAGAAGGAGCAGTTACAGAGAAATAAAATAGTTATTGATGTCAAGAAAGGCAACACAGTCCAAGACAAATCAAATGGTTCAGATGGACACGAAACCAAGAGACATAGAAGCAGACATTATCAGCAAACTTAACGTCGTCTTCAACGAAGGTGATTGGAGAAAAGTGACAAAGACAAAGCATGATAAGACCAGCCTTCCTGTCTAGAATCGATCTCCTATTCCTCTACTTCACGACTTCTTAAAACTTGACATCCTTCTCCAGCGATAACAACATTATGATTACCTTGAACTCTATCTCTCGGCATAGCAGCAAGGAGGAATCCCGCAGAATGAATGAGACAGGCTCTACATACATGGAAGTATCTCGAGCTAAAAGTAGTCCAAATGTACCCAGTATTCAAATTCTTCTCATCGACTACAGCGATCAGCAGAGTAGAGGAGATGCCGCAAAAACTGGGTTTCTGACATTACTTTTTCTCTTTTTACTATCTTCATCATTTGTAGCCTTATACTTGAGGTCAAATTGACAAGGAGGAGACAGAGAATAATGCTTCTTCTTCATTCAATGAATATGGAGTTCTACACAGAATTGATGATGTCTTTGATAATTGGGGTTTAAACCAGAGCTGTGGTGGCTGGTTCTATATACTTCTGGTATTGTCAATTGCACTTTTCAATAAACTAGCCTTTAGAAACCTTATATGCAATGGTCTAGTTCTTGCTGAGAATGGGAAGGTGTCCTTTTACAACTTGTAAGCTCAGGCTTTCCAGAGAGTGATCGTGAATTGCAAAATCCTTTTGTGATCCAGACTTTTCAGCGTGCTGGTCTTTTAACTAGAAGTACTGAAGATGAAAAAAATAATAGAAGCAGGGTTTTAATTCTTATTAATGGATACAAATTTCCAGTTGTGGTAAATTGTTCGAGAATACATCGCTGCTGTGTAAATTTCAGGACACATGGATCAACAATATGGAACTGATTCAGTTTTTCCTTGAACTTGGAATTCATATTGTTGGGGAGAATTTATTTTGAGGCCTTGTACTTCTCAACTGTGCACGACTTTGAATAGAAAGGATCTAACACAGGATGATCCATTGATCCATTTATTATCACCGATCTTTCTTGCTAAAGAATTGATCTTCTATCTTGAAATTTGTCAAGGTCTTCTGAAGACGCGACTTTGCTTTCAAAAAAACCCTTCGACAGCGCTTTTCTTTAGTGGACAAAACCCAAGGAGTGTGAGGTAGCTGCACGCGAACATCAACACTCGACTGCGGCCAAAGCACCTCCATCTTGCCTACCTCCTTCAAATCCATTCATGCCCGTATAGTGTCTCTCTTTCCTGTGATGTGGTCCCATAGCAAGCTGTCCACGTTCTTGAAAATATGCATGGGATCCAACAAGTGGTTGATCTATAAGTGGGTCCAATATGGCAACTCGTAGAAAACTGAGAATCATCGCATTCAGTTTGGATGTGATTCCGTGTGGACCATTTTCAGATCGTACCAGCTTTTGCGACATTCATACGTGTTGGAGGTCATCCAAGAAAACCTTCCCTGAGTTCATGACCCTCTGGCAAGAAAGTGGCATATCCTTGATATACCATCTTCTTCATGGTTCGTGACCTTCGGGAGTCTAATTGTGGCCCGCACAATGGACATGCATGATAACATGAGGTAACCGGACTTGTTCCAATACCTCTATCCAGTGAATACAAACTTGAATGAGATAAAATATAGATATTACCAACGAGAACAGAAGCCTATTTACCTGAGCACTCTCTGAATCTCGGAAAGTCATACATCATCTACATGAGAATGGCTCGAATATTGGCGGACCGTCGACCATCACGCTTGCTCATATTTTGCACGGTGACCCCCTTCTCTTACAAAATCTTAAGCTCATCGACTAATGGACAAATATACACATCCATATTTTTTACTTTGGAGTGGCTAGGGATGATTAAGCTAAGGATGAGATGTCATTTCTTTGTAGAAAGCCATGGAGGGATATTGTAGTTGACAAGGACTATAGGCCACATATTGTAAGTAGTTGAGCACAGACCGAATGGATTCACGCCATCCATTGCAAGATCGAGCCGAAGATTCCTTGGCTCTTGAGCAAAGCCTAGGAAGGTAGAGTCAATGTGGCTCCATACGCATGAATCTGCTAATATTCATTGAACTCCATCTGTGGACCTACTCTATGCATGCCATGTTGTCAAGCTCGCCATGCCGAGGCGTAGATCCCATTTGGAAAAGCTAATGTATGATAAATACAGAGGTTGCGGGGGATAAGCGGAAAGTCTCTAAGAACTTTTTGAGGGATGGTTTGCCCTTACAAGTCCTGTTGATACCTATGAGCACCACACTTTGGACATGTCTCCATAGTCTCGTATTCTCCTCGAAATAGTATGCAATCCTTGATACATGCATGGATGTTGTTGTAGTGATGCCTCTTATGATGCCAGGAGGCATATTCCATGGTGGATTCCGTGCCACGGTGGATTCCGTGAGGTTTTACAGTGGATTCCGTAAACTTAGATGACCGGGCTCATACACAAAGAGGATTCTTTGTGCGAGAAATTGATGGGGACGCCTGTCCTTTTCGGGCGTTTCATTAATTTAGTGTGTACATGGGTGATTCCATAGCGGGTGATTCCGTAAAATGCATATTAAATTAATAAACGTTTATGAGTTTAGAGTGCGCACTCGTAATAAATTAAGGTTAGGATTTATTTCTAACCAGTTGATTTATTTATGTAGTTGAAGACTGCTAGGTATTCACTTTTGTCAGTTTAATTGTATTATTTTACTAACGATTGTGAATGCTTCAGTTGATGTGTAGAGATAGCAGCAGTGGCGGAGGAAAGCATTGGAGTCTAGCGAGTATTCGACTTTTGGATTATATTTTGATAGGCGCCACGCCTATATTTTGTTATGTCTATTGAGACATCGATTATTGATTATTATTTTGTATGCGCCTATGCGCATGGATATGTTATTTCTATTTGGGACATTGTGTTGGGCGTGCCAGATTCCATGGGCACCGTCCAATAGCTTTATTTCCTATTTTTGTAGAAAGCAAGCTCAAAAGCTAAAAGCTTGTCATATTTTTGTAAATTGGGCTATTATTGAGCATGAAGATGGAAATATACATAAAATACATGCTTTGTGAAGCGCTCACACAAGGCATGGGGAGAGATTGAACCCAATTGGTCTCTCGCTTCTTGTCGTTCATGCTTTTACATTGTTTTTTGTGCAAAAAGGTAGAGTTCATTATTCTTGGGGACCTTCCGGGATTCACTACGTGAGCATACTGCGACCGATCTGCGCACCAGTGGTATCAGAGCGGAGCTGAGATCAAGAGCTTCCAATCACTACCCATCTTGAGCGAAGGCGGAGCTCCAGGAACGATCGGGCTCTACAGTCAATCTCGTCGCGAACCGTCGATAGAGGCAGACTTCTGGCGATCAAGAACCCCTGTTTCTACTCTCAGATCGCGAAGGACCAGGTTGTGCAGGCGGAGGACCACGCATCCATCTCCTTCATCAAGTCGTCAAGAAACAATGAGGAAACTTATAATCCATCTTTTCAAAAGCTTAATTGTAAAGCTTATGAGCTTTAAAGAAGCTTAATAGCTTCAAATTTCTTAATCGAGGTCTTAGAGGGGCCTCCGATTTTTTTGCGCGGCGAAAAAAACGGCCCCCCCCACGAAATCAGACGACGACTGATCATTAAGCTTTTTAAGCTTAATCTCTTAAGTCACACAAAGCAAGGTTCTGCAAGTCACACAGGGCAAGAAAGTCACCAAACTCCGGGTCCTGCGCATCAAAAGCCAAGTTCTGCAAGTCGACTGGAATCAAGTCCTGTAAGTTCATCAAGTCGGCCTAAGTTCTGCAAGTCTGTAACTCTGCAAGTCGGCTAAGTCTGCAACTCTGCAAGTCAGACTAGTCAATTGGAATCATAACTGACTAGTGCTCAAAACTCCTAGAAGGGCTGTTCCTGCGCAAAAACTTTGAACTGGAAAGTTATTCGTGGCAAAGTATTCTACCTATCTACAGGTTCGCTGAAGTATTTTCAGCAAACGAAGAAGGAAATATTGCAGATTTTCTGAAAATTGAGAAAGAAATACCCACAAATACATAGCCTTGTAACCCCGCATTTGAGCTACGCTCATCCCGCTAACTTGATTTTGAGTGAGAAAGGTTTATTGAGTTTTACAGGATGACGACCCCACATATGGATGATCCTATGGCTGAAGACGACTTACCTGAGCCTACCATGGAACAAAAGCTGGACCTAATCATGCTGCAATTGGAAGAAGAACGAAGGGCTAGGCAAGCATTGCAGGCGCAATTGACAAAATTACAAAGAGCGTCCACCGACAAAGAAGAACCTCAAGCTGAAGATTTGATTCGACGTACCATCGACGCCACTCTTGAAGCACAAAACATTCGGAAGGAATCAAAGATAAGTAAACGAAGTTTCAAATTTCGCACTTTCAATGGCATACGAGAAGGAAAGACTGTTTTATCATTCATTAGCCAGTTTGATGACTATTTCCATGAGGAAACCTATCCAGAAAAAGATAAAATCAAGTGTGTTACTAATCATTTGGTAGACAGAGCATCACTTTGGTGGACTGTAGTATGCAAGAGCATAGAATGTCCTGCTACTTGGGAAGATTTCAAGAAGAAGTTCATGCAGAATTTCCTTCCACCGCAATTTCATGAGAAGGCTATTAAGCAATGGGATTTACTTCAACAACGGGATCGTGAGCCTATACCACACTATATAGAGCGTTTTTGGAATGCACTCCTACAGCTACGCATGCTTGAAGACGTACCAGAGATGACACATAAGCGGACGTATATGTCTGGACTTCTTGGACATTACTACGCTGAAGTGAACATGTTCAAGCCTGCTACCCTTGAAGACACCATCTCCCTAGCTCACGACACTGAAGATAAGTTACGCGGAAGAGATAGACGACCATAGCAATTCCAAGCCAATGGTAATTATGGATCTAAACAATTCAATTCCAATTTTAGAAGGTTTAATCCAGGTCGTTTCTCATCACCATCTTTCCGCAAGAATTGGGCTAAACCACCTGCATTACCATCCAATGTCAATCCAAATCCTAAGTCTATTCCACAAGCAAATCCAAATGTACCCAGACTTCCAGCCATTGCAAATAATGTAACCAAAGCCAAGCCAATAGTATGCTATAAGTGTCACCAGCCGGGGCATCTCGCAGCAAATTGTCATTCAAAGAAGCCACAAGCACATATCAACTATCTTGGAGCCATGGACGAAGACGAGCATGAGGATATGCCTGATTTCACTGAAGATGAGGATGACACTACTACTATTTCCGACACTTTACCAAGTATGCCTACTCCACATTCATTATTGACTATGAAATGTTTGGTGCATGGAAAGGAAAGAACTATCTTGCATGATGACGGTAGTACTCATGACTTTATTTCCGCAAAACTGGTAAAGGAATTGAAATTACAGACTGTACCTACGCATTATCGCATAAAAGCTGCATTTTTAGGTACTAGGTACAATGGCACACAAGAAGTACAAGATTTAGAAACTCAAATTGGTTCATACATTGAAAGAAGAAATTTCTTAGTTGTTCCATTACAGTCAAGCGACATTATTTTAGGAATGCCTTGGAGACACCAGCATAATCCAAATATAGATTATTCCACACACACAATGAATATTAATTTTCAAGGAAAATCTATTACATTATATGGTATGCATGCATCTAATATTTTTCCACTGCTTTCGCATACTCAAGCAAAACGTGCATTACACAAGAGTACTAAATCATATCTCATTTGGGTGAATGAATTGCACGCAAAGGAAAATCATATGCACCCTAGGCATAAGGAATTTCTTGCATATTTTAAGGACTGTTTTGCAGAAGACCTACCACCAGGTTTACCTCCTTCACGTCCAGAAGACCATAAGATTGATTTAATCCCTGGCACACAACCACCTTGCAAAGCACCATATAGGCACAATCAAATAGAGCAAAAAGAAATCCAGAGTCAAGTTGAAGAATTACTAAATAGAGGTTTAATTCGACCTAGCAGTTCTCCATTCGGTGCACCTGTACTTTTAGTCAAGAAAAAGAATAATACCTATCGTATGTGTATTGACTACCGAGCTTTAAATAAAATCACTGTAAAGAATAGGTATCCTATACCTAGAGTTGATGACCTTATGGACAAACTGCAAGGATCTTCTATATTTAGTAAAATTGACCTTAAGTATGGATATCATCAGGTGAGGCTAGATAAATCTGACATATTTAAGACTGCATTCAGAACACAGTTTGGCCATTACGAATTCTTAGTCATGCCATTCGGATTGACTAATGCACCTGCCACTTTCAGTAGAATGATGAACCGTATCTTTCTGAAATATCAATACTGTGTGATTGTTTTCTTTGATGATATTTTGGTGTTTAGTCAAAGTGAAAAAGAGCATTATGAGCATTTATCATTAGTTTTTCAATTACTGAAAGAAAATCAATTGTTTGCAAATCCTGAAAAGAGTGAATTCTTTAAGACAGAAATTGAGTATTTAGGTCATATTGTATCAAAAGAAGGAATTAAAGTTGATCCTAAGAAAATTGATGCAATATTGCATTGGCCTGTTCCTAATAACGTGCATGAATTACGCTCATTCCTTGGTCTTGCTAGTTTCTATAGGAAGTTTGTACATAATTTCTCATTACTTGCTTTACCATTAACAAAACTTCTCAAGAAAGGAATTGTTTATCAATGGACTGAAACTCAGCAGAAATCCTTTGACTTACTGAAATGTGCATTAACCAATGCCCCTGTTCTACAGTTGCCTGACTTTAATAGACCATTCTTTCTAGTTGTGACTGATGCTAGCGGATCAAGAATAGGAGCCGTACTAATGCAAGACAATCATCCAATAGCATATTCTAGTTCCAAGCTGAAACCCTCTGAGCTGAAATATTCCACTTATGACAAAGAACTATTAGCAGTTATACAAGCATTAAGACAGTGGAAACACTACTTAATGGGTTCAGAATTCATGATAAAGACCGACCAGCAAAGCATTAGACATTTACTTAGCCAACCCCAAATTTCTGACCGTCATATCAAATGGGCTTCCTTCATTCAAAGTTTTCATCCTATCATTCAATACCAACCTGGAAAAGAAAATGTAGTTGCTAATGCATTGAGTAGAAGACCTGCAATTCATAATATTTCTGTCATATCTTTTGATTCTTTGATTGCTATGAAATATACATATCACTAGGATATTACTTTTCATTCTGATTGGCAAAAATTAGTTCAAAATAATTTCATTCCTGTTGATTCATTGTCATATAATGATGGATTTATGTTTTTTGAAAAGAGGCTCTGTGTTACTATTCCATTCTGATCTTTTGTTTTGAATGAAATTCATTGTCCCCCATATCAAGGTCATAGAGGTATCATATCTACATTACGCATGTTAACTGAAGATTTTTATTGGCCGCATAAGGATGCAGACGTATCTAATTTTGTTTCTGAATGTTTGATTTGTCAAAGAGTAAAGAGACATCAAGGTAAACAGTATGGATTACTAATGCCTTTGTCTATTCCATCTAAACCTTGGGAACATATTTCTATGGATTTCATTACTGGTTTACCAAATACTAAATCTAACCATGATATGATTTGGACAGTTGTAGATAGATTTAGTAAGCAAGCATATTTCATTCCATGTAAGAAAACTTTAACAGCATCACAAGCAGCACAGTTATTTTTGAAAACTGTTTTTACTAACCATGGATTTCCAAAAGTGATTATTTCAGATCGTGATTCTAGATTTTGTAACAATTTTTGGATTACAATGTTTGCAAATCTAGGCACAAAGATTGATTTCTCATCTGCATTTCATCCAGAAACAAATGGACAAACAGAAGCCACAAATAGCACCATTCTAGATCTTTTACGTGCATATACTATCTCTAAACCTCAGACATGAGACACTCATTTGCATTTATTACAGTTTGCATACAACAATACACCGCACACATCTACAAAGAAAATACATTTTGAAGTCATTTATAAATATAGATTATCTACACCTGTTGCATCTTTGTCTAATAGAATTCAGAGTGCTGATGATATTGCTAGTATGCATAATAGTATTTTTGATGAGGTTAAGGATATGATTGCTAAAGCCCAGCAATCATATACCAAACAAGCCAACAAGAAAAGACAAGCCATGAATTTCAAAGTTGATGATTATGTTTGGCTGAGAATAGAAAAACGTAGACTGCAAAGTGTAAATAGACATCCAGTTGTCAAATTAGCTCCTAGATTCTATGGACCGTTTAGAATCATTCATAAGATTAATGATAATGCATTCAAGTTAAAATTACCATTTCATTGGAAAATTCACAATACATTTTACATTAGTTTATTGAGACCGTTTAGAGGCCAATTACCTATCCACCCTGTTTATGAAAACCCACCTTTATTAGAGGAAGAGACTGAAATACTTGAACCAGAAGCCATCATAGACACTGACTATATGACCACTAGAACTGGCCGAAGGTATTCTAGATATCTAGTAAAATTTAAGAACCATCCTGTAGAGGAAGCACAATGGATGCACGCTAGAGACTTAAATGCTTTCCCCACTCTGTTAGCTCCACATTGAGCTAATAGCAATTGAGGTCAATTGCTATCCCACCCCAGGGGTATGATGCCAGGAGGCATATTCCACGGTGGATTCCGTGCCACGGTGGATTCCGTGAGGTTTTACGGTGAATTCCGTAAACTTAGATGACTGGGGCTCATACACAAAGAGGATTCTTTGTGCGAGAAGTTGATGGGGACGCCTGTCCTTTTCGGGCATTTCATTAATTTAGTGTGTACATGGGTGATTCCATAGCGGGTGATTCCGCAAAATGCATATTAAATTAATAAACGTTTATGAGTTTAGAGTGCGCACTCGTAATAAATTAAGGTTAGGATTTATTTCTAACCAGTTGATTTATTTATGTAGCTGAAGACTGCTAGGTATTCACTTTTGTCGGTTTAATTGATTATTTTACTAATGATTGTGAATGCTTCAGTTGATGTGTAGAGATAGCAGCAGTGGCGGAGAAAAGCATTGGAGTTTAGCGAGTATTGGACTTTTGGATTATATTTTGATAGGCGCCACGCCTATATTTTGTTATGTCTATTGAGACATCGATTATTGATTATTATTTTGTATGCGCCTATGCGCACGGATATGTTATTTCTATTTGGGACATTGTGTTGGGCGTGCCAGATTCCATGGGCACCGTCCAATAGCTTTATTTTCTATTTTTGTAGAAAGCAAACTCAAAAGCTAAAAGCTTGTCATATTTTTGTAAATTGGGCTATTATTGAGCATGAAGATGGAAATATACATAAAATACATGCTTTATGAAGCACTCACACAAGGCATGGGGGGAGATTGAACCCAATTGGTCGCTTGCTTCTTGTCGTTCATGCTTTTACATTGTTTTTGTGCAAAAAGGTAGAGTTCATTGTTCTTGGGGACCTTCCGGGATTCACTACGTGAGCATACTGCGACCGATCTGCGCACCACCTCTTGATACCTATGAGCACCACACTTTGGACATGTCTCCATAGTCTCGTATTCTCCTCGAAATAGTATGCAATCCTTGATACATGCATGGATGTTGTTGTAGTCCATGCCAAGCTTTCGTAAAACATGTCGTGCATCATTATGAGACTCAAGCATGGTATTTGCAGGTGGTAATATATGATATTTCAGTAACTTGAAAAAAATCATAACACCTTGAAAAAGCACAAATGTTTTTAATGATAGTGCCGAAAAAAAATCAAGAAACGTACGTACAAGGTACTTGAACAACTCGGTGACACTCACATCGCTCCACCCGTATTTTGCTTGCACACTTAGGAGTGCAAGCAGTGTCTTTAGGCAGGATACTCAGCACCCATCATATAATGGTATGGATGCTTCCTCTCTAAGTGGATCAGAAGTCTGGACATCCATGGGAATCAATGCATCGATCATTGCCTCCATCTCAGGCTCCAAGATTGTAGATAGGTCTGGAAGGTTGTCTGTCTCCTCTGGTATTGACAGTATAGATTGGGTAGTACCTTCCAAGTGGTGGATTGGCTCAGGCACTTCATACATTGCACGCCCACAAACTCTTCTAATTGGCCGCAAAGGGTGCACTCCTCGTTGGGACGATACGTCACCTCCCTAGATAGAAAGCCACACCCAATCTTCTTGTATATGGTATTCAATTAGCTTGAGAGTACAATGCATGATTGATATTAACTTTTCTTACTGTTTGTTGAAAATCCAAGATTGCCTAATCAATGATCTCAGATTGAAACTCACCGAAGCATCGTACGTGTTCTATAGACAATCGACATTTTCGTCTAATTGCCAACTTGCATTGCGAGCAAGGACATGGGACACACTGATTAAGATACGCCTCGCGATCTTGAACAACAAGACCTTCATCGTTTTCCATTTTGTCTATGTTACGACAAACAATTTGTTTTTTTAATCATTCTTTTTTTCTTTCTTAAATTGTTTGAGAAGGGATTTCTTCTCTTGTAACTCAGCAAAAAATTAACATATGTAAGGTCTCCACCCACCCACCCACGACTACGACTATGACTACGACCACAACTACGACTATAACCACGACCACAACTATGACCATGACTACGACTACAACTACGACGACCATGACCATGACTACGACTATGACCACGACCACAACCACGACCACGAACATGACCACGACCACGATCACGACTACGACTATGATTACGACGACCACGACCATTACTACTACTACGACCACGACGATGACCACGACCACAACCACAACCACGACTACGACCTACGACCACGACCACGACCACGACCACGACCATGACTATGACTATGACTATGACTACGACTACGACTACCACGACCACGAGCACGACCATGACCATGACCACGGCCACGACTACCACTACCACTACCATGACTACGACCACCACATCTTCCACTATCACTACCACTACCATGACTATGACCACTATAATAAACAAGAAAGGAAGATAACACTACTACTACTACAAAAAAAAAACAAGAAAACTAAACAATAATAAACAAGAAAAGAAAAGAAAAACTACTACTACTACTACAACAAACAACAACAATTCATTTCATTTTCTCTCTTCCTCTCCCTCTCTCATGTCCTCTCTCTCCCTCACCCTCACCCTCTCTTTCTCTCTTTCCCTATCACGTTTAATGTTTTTTCTCTCTTTTTCTCTCTCCTCTCCCTCTCATTTTTTTTTCTCTCCTCTCCCTCTCTCATTTCCTTTTCTCTCTTTCTCTCCCTCTCTCATTTCCTCTCCCTCCCTCATCCTCTCCCTCTCTTTCTCTCTTTCCCTATTATGTTTAGTGTATTTTCTCTCTCCTCTCCCTCTGTCATTTTCTTTTCTCTCTTCCTCTCCCTCTCTCATTTCCTCTCCCTGCCTCACCCTCACCCTCTCTTTCTCTCTTTCCCTACTAGGTTTAATGCTTTTTCTCTCTTTTTCTCTCTCCTCTCCCTCTCTCGTTTTCTCTCTCTCCTCCTCCCCTCTCATTTCCTTTTCTCTCTTTCTCTCACTCTCTCGTTTCCTCTCCCTCCCTCACCCTCTCCCTCTCTTTCTCTCTTTCCCCTATTAGGTTTAATGTTTTTTCTCACTTTTTCTCTCTCCTCTCCCTCTCTCATTTTTTCTCTCTCCTCTCTCTCTCTCTCATTTCCTTTTCTCTCTTTCTCTCCCTCTCTTTCTCTCTCATTTCCTCTTCCTCTCTCAATACACACGAATTATACAAAAAACAAGTAAAAGAGAGAGAGAAAACTCCCTCTCTCTCTTTTTCTCTCTCATTTCCTCTCCCTCTCTCAATACACACGAATTATACCAAAAACAAGTAAAAGAGAGAGAGAAAACTCCCTCTCTCTCCCTCATTTTCTCTCCCTCTCCCTCTCTTTCTCTCTCCCTCCCTCTCCCTCTCCCTCCCTCTCCCATTTCCTCCCTCTCCCTCTCCCTCTCTCATTTCCTCTCCCTCCCTCTCCCTCTCCCTCTTTTTCTCTCTCATTTCCTCTCCCTCTCTCAATACATACGAATTATACCGGAAACAAGTAAAAGAGAGAGAGAAAATACAAAAGCAAAGCAAGAATGGACAATGCACTCACCGTAAAGGCTCGAAGAAGGGTTTGGTGGCTCCTCTTTGCGACGGCGGCTCCTCTCCACCCTCCGTACACCTCCTCCTCTTCTTCGCAAACGGCGGTGGTGGCGGTTGTGGCAGTGAGAAGCCTTCTTTCTCCTTCTTTCTCTCTTTCTCTCCCTCTCAGCAAGATGCTCGCTCTCCCTCTCCCTCTCTCTTTTGTGAATGCGCGAAAAATGACGCGCTCGGGTTTCGGCCCGCATTTTTTTCCTCTGGGTACCGTCGCTATTAGTGTCGCATTTTAATAGCGACATAAATAGTGACGCCGTTATTTCTCGTCGCTAATGGGTGTCGCTATACCCTTATATCCTTGTAGTGATAGAGGATTGGCAAAGACTCAAGGAAAATGCCATATAGACTCTCTAGGACGATGGCAGCAACAATGGGAGGTAACGAGGGCATGGTTGGAGGCAAGGATTTTGCATCATTGATACACAACCTATATCTTATAGTCACATACACACACAAACACACACACACACACATAAAATTTAAGTATATTATATTATAATTCAAAATACATGGTAGAATAACATTTTGAGATAATTGTTCGAAATAGAAAAAGCTAATGAAACTAATTTATAATATTTTTTTTCAAGATGTTATTTTATCATAATTATAATAGTGATTATTGATGTGGATTTTCAAAAAATATTAATACTTAATCTTGATAAATAAATCTAATATAATAAATAAAATAAGAATTAAAAACAATCTATTACTCAAAGTCAATTAAAATCAGTTTACTAAAATGCTTATGATTTAAATATTGATATTAATATTTTATTTTATTATTTTATATTTTTAAAATAATATTAATACATTAAGTTTTTTAAAATTTCTATCACTAAAAGTAATATTCAAGTATTTAGATAATATATTTACTATTCAAAAAGATAATAAAATATATTATATATAGATTTATATACGATATTAATGACACATGTAATATAATATGCACCATTATATTATTAATAAACTATATCGTATAATATCTATGTATGTTATATAAATATATTAATGGATTATAAAACTCATATTACTATACTATTAACATATTTATGTATTTTTATAATACTACTTAAATATAATATATAATATATTATCATACGTATTGTAAAGTGATAATTACTATCACTATAGCATATAGACCCAATACCGACATTTAAAATAACAAAATTATTCATGGAAAATTTGACCTCGTCCAATCCATCACTATTAGTGTTAGTATTTGCTTGCTATAAGTGTCTTTATTAGCATCGCTATATGCATTACTATTAGTATCACTATTAGCATCATTGTATGCATTGCTATAAACATCGCTATTAGTATCGCTATATGCATATAAGCATTGCTATTAGTATTGCTATTTGCATTGCTATAAGTGTCACTATTAGCATCACTATTACAATTAGTGATGCAAATAGTGACAATTGCACAATAATTTTTCAATGCAAATAGTGAAGATTATAGAAGGGAAAAAAAGAGTGGTAGGGCATGCATTCCTGTCATCCTTCTAGCTATATACACTAAATATTCTTGTATAGTTCATTTACCAATGTAACGTACACCTAACATCCAAAAATTGTACATCACAATTCTCTAAAAGCAAAGAATTCATTGATTTCAAAGCTAAATATAATCAATTCGAAAAAGTATTACTCAAAGAGATTTTTGTAACTTGCTTAAGCCTAATAAAAAGTGCTTCACTTCAAGCTTTCATGGTAGCCAAACCTGTTGAGATATCGAGCTCCACTCGTGATATGCCAGGGTGACCGTTGTGCATTTATGTCACTGACTTGTCAGTTGTAGATGCGGTTGGTACACCGCCCATGAATAATAGCGACATGATAGCTATCCTTATCTACTCTAGTTCGTGGCTCAGTTAGTATGCCACCTTAGTTAGTTGAGTTTGGTTTGAGACCCATATATAGGGTTCTTCTATTTCCTTGTACTAGAGTTCTTTTGGCTTACACAACTAAGAAGATGAAAACTGTTTTCAGCCTCCACCCTTGTGTGTATTCCCCCATTGTGCAAGCAAGAAAGCTTCAAGTGAGACTCCTTCCTTCTCTCCCACAATCTTGACAAAACCCTGAGGTATACATAAGTCCCATTGATCTTTTTCTTACTCTACCTTATTTCAAACTTATTCAAATATTTTTGGGGGAGCATTTGGGCATTTGTAAGAGTCCCATTGTGCCTCACTCCATCACCCACATTAGTAGAAGTTTCATGATAGCCAACGTGATTTGCACTACTACATGACTTGGCTTTCCTAGCTACCCTCCATTTTCTTGCAAACTCTATCTACACTAAATAAGGGGAGAAAACTCTCCTTAGGTAGGGTAAAGATAACAAATACAAGCATGAAAGAGACTACATATAAGAATAAAAGAAAAAACATCATATACAAGGTTAGCATACTATATCATCAATGTGTTGTATAATGAGAGATATTGAAATTTCCACTATGAGGTTTTGCGTGGTAACGGGTGATTCTAAAATCAGTGTGAAGTGAAATATTGTCATCAACCTCAGTTTAAGAATCACGGAAGAGCAGGGTGGCATCCTATGGTGGTTGACCATCATCCATGAGAGAGATAAGCTTTGCATTGTGTGTCTCTATGGAGATTAGGGGGCCATCTTTTGTAGTGAGCCAAGCTATGTATATGGGTTATTGGTCATGTCATGAGACCTGGAATTATTGTTGTACTTCATGATGAAGTGACAAGTCATCTCAAGGCCTACCTAATGTGTTTTCTAGGATGATGGCGTACCATGGAGTTACTCTTGACATGTGATTTTAAGATGGAGTATTAGTGAGCATAATGAATGTGGCTGATGAGAGACTCGACTTGATCAAGGCATTTGTACTGCCACAAGCATGACCTTCATATCTTTCACTTCCTTGATTCGGGCATTTGACTAAACTATTTGCTCAACCACTTGAACTAACTTTGTAATAAGATCATTATATCATATGGAACACCTGGTCTCATGCTGACAAAGTGTGGCATTTAGTATGCTATATGCAACATATTCATGCGATTTCTCTTTATTATGATGTTGTTGAAGTATTTCATTACAACTATTATTGATTTTCTTGATATCCTCTCTAGCTTTGTTCTTTTCCTTATTTCTAACCATTTTTACTCACAATCAACGTGCAATCGAAGTATACCTCCTATCACAAAAATGGCTATAACTTTTCAGCTCAACATCAGAATAAGGAATTGTTTGGTTCAAAATGAAGCTAACAAACAACTCTTTGAGATGAGCTATCACAATTTTAATTTAGACTTGAATCAAAATATTTTTTAAATATCCTTTTTTTGTTGTACAAAACAGTCTAGCACCTTATAAATTAATTGTTTTGTCCTCTCAAGTACTATCAAGTTCCAAAGTAAGGTCTTCAAATCTTATAATAGCCTAGATATGACCTATAAGTAGTGACTATCACTTGCAACATGTGTATAAGCTCTATATAAACTCTGAAATACTATGTAACATTTATATAAAAGGTGAATAATGCCACCAAAATGGCCCCTAGTTTCTTACTCCTCTATAATAACTTGTATCTTGCTGATAGTGGCCAAAAGAACCTAGAAACAACATGTAATCACTAAAATTTAGTCAACCTTATTTGAATTCTCCTTGCACGAAATCTTCAAGTCTTTAATTTCTCGACCCAGGGTACCTATGTGAGGGATAAGCTGATGGGATGGGCTCCCTATATGGGCTCCAAATCACTAGGGGGAGCACAAAGTTCCCTCTAGGTTGGTTGGTCGCACCTCTTTGGGATCTTCAATATTGAGGGAGGGTCCCTTGGCATATGACTATTTCCTTGGTGGTGGGTACATACATAGGAAGATCATTATACTTGATGAAAACATAGATGAAATACATTTCTCATTTTCTTTTATCTCTCTCTCCCTCTCTCCTTGTCTCTATTTATTTCTTCCTCCCTCTCTCTATTTCTCTCTTCCTCCCTCTCTTTATTTCTCTCTCCGCCTCCCTATCAAGGGCATGGTGAGGGGACTTGCTTAAGATGTTGCGCCAAACACACACCATACACATAAGAGGAAGCTCACTCATGAACACAAGAAGAGAGATGGAGGCCAAAATGTTTTATTGTTAGTTTTTTCTTCTTCTTCCACACACAATACAATGTACACAAAGTATAGATAAGATATAACATAAAGAAAAGTAGCCTACTAAGTCAAAGAGTGCATAACTAACTATACTATCTGACTAGCACTATATCTATGCTAGTTGTAGATAGGTGTAACAAACTAAATATAATAAGTGATAAGTTAGTAGCCATGTGAGGATCTTAATGACCAATGACATGCTAAGTGCAGACGTGTGGACCTATCTAGCCAAGTGGTCCATCAATGTCTCCACGTATTGAGCTTGCCATCTCAACACTCCCCCTCAAGCTCAACTATATCTCTGCAACTCCAAGTAAGCTTTGAAACTTTCAAAGATTCTCTATACTCAATCCCTTTCTAAAAATGTCAGCTATATAATCATGTGTGCTAATATATACCAAGTCTATCTCTCCTACAAGTACCTTCTCTCTCACAAAGTTGTAGTGCACCTCAATGTATTTTATCCCACCATGAAACACTAGATTCCTAGCTAGTTGTATGCTACTCATTTTGTTATAGTGAATGGAAATTGGATAATCTTCCTACACATCCAAGTCATCCAATAACTTTTGCAGCCATACCACCTCACATGTTTTCATGGCAACACCTCTATACTTAGCCTTTGTACTCGATAAAGAAATTTTAGGTTGCCTTTTGCTGCTCCATGTAATTGCTACACTACTACCAAGGAAAAACATGAATCCATTAGTAGATCTTGTATCTGACATACTACCAGCCCAATCTGCATCTTTGTATCCAAACACTTGTACGTCCTTACCTACCTCATAAAAAAGTCCATAGTGTAAAGTAAACTTTACATATCTCAATATGCATCTAGCTGCATCCAAATGAGGCTTTCTAGGTCTCTGCAAACTAATTGACAAGGTCAACAACATAGCTATTGTGTGATAGTCATGTAAATCATACTCCCTTTCATCCTCCTAAACATAATAGGGTATTCTATCTCATCTCCAACATTAGCACTCAATTTCGCATTTTTCTCCAATGATACTGAAAGAGACTTACATGTTGTCATACCATACTTGGATAACATTTCCAAGCCATACTATCTTTGGAATATCCATATACCATCGTCATATCTTATCACATCAATACTAAGAAAGTAGCTTAGCTCACCCAAATCCTTGATCTCAAACTTCTTCTTTAAAAAGTCCTTAACTTCAGCAATTCCATTATCACTATTACTTGTAATTATCAAGTTATCCACATAGAGAACTATGATGACCAAACATGCATCTTCCTTTCTCACATAAAGTGAGTGGTCAATATCAGAAATATAAAAGTCAATATTGACAAGATACTCTTCGATCTTGTCATACCATGCTCTAGGTGCTCACTTTAGCCGATAGAGCACCTTCTTAGTGATAAATTTCATTGTTTTATGATAAATCTTGGTTGCAAATGGTTGGGGTTGCTCTTGATTATCAATGATCTAATTTATGAGAAATATTAAGAAAATCAACAAGAATCGATCATCTACTATTTTTTTTAATAAATATACAAAACCCATAAATTGTGGTTTTAAGACAAATCATGGATTTTGGTATGTTAATTGTGTTTGTATGGGATAAAATGAGGGAAAAAAATATCTCTTAACAAGTCTAATCAAGTCACATCTGAAAATCAGGAAGGATTAGTATATATTGATAAATAAATGAGAAAAAATAAAAAAATAAAAAAAATATTTTTTATGCTTGACAAATAAAGAAAAATAATATATGTGTCTGTGGATATGTGGTATGGATGAAGCATAAGGTTTAGCCTTAGTTTATCCCTATCTTTATGTTAAGGTGAGTATTTATCACTTTTTTATGAAGAAAAAATACTTCAAAACACTCTGTAAACCTACCATTGAATGCACAACTTTAAACGATAGGGAGAGGAGGAGGTAATAAGTGCTGATTTAATGCTAAAGCTAAAATTTTTAAATGCACTTTTGCATATGGGACACATGTGTTTTGAGAATTAAAGGGTTTAGTACCATGAGTATGCTCGATGTTGACCTTATGCAATTGCAGCAAATTACGTTTAGAATGAAAACATGAAAATAAATGGTTTTGCACTGTCACAATGCTATTTGAAATGAATAAAAATGGTTGAGCACTATGAATCATTCATAGTTGCATTGCATTCAACACATGGTATCATCCTGGGTGCATGGGAATTGTCTTCATAAACATTGACCCATGCTGAGAGTGAGGTATCCTTAACCGTAAGGTTAGTGGTTTATTTCCTTTGGGGAGTGTGTAGTGAGGATTATCTTTTATCTCATGGAATGATTGATTGAAAGAGAGGATCAAGTATCGTATGCACTTTATGCATTCACATCACATCTCTAGGCCAATCACTGAGCTGTAGGAGAGCCATAGTGGGGCCATGGTAATTAGCTGAGGGGTACTCCTTGTGTCTTTTTTACGTGGTGTACAACACCAATATGTGTAGGGGCTCCCTATGAGGAGTTTGGAAAGGGTTATCTGTTGGACAATGAGTCGTACAAATGCTTATTTAGTTATATCTGTGTGGAGCCTTTGGACTCTACTGGTCTGAGGCCGTGGGGTATTTTGGTTTGGCATAAAGGCCTAGCTAAAACCTTAGAGCCAGTGGCAGGTTTTTTTTAGGTCTTGACAAGTGGTGTGTTTGCTAGAAGCCGCTAATAAGTGACAGTGTCTGAATCTTGGTTGATAGAGACCAGTTTATTAGAGTATGCCAAAAGACAGTGAAATGGACCCAAAAGACCATCAAGCTGAGCTTTAGAAGCAAGAAAGAGGTGAAAGGGCTAGATGGTGGGTCAAAATATTAGGAGATATTCTCCTCAGTAGAGTGGTCTAATATCCCTACAAGGGAGGGTTCTTAGCAACCCTAGTTCCATGAATAGTCTGTTAGGAGGAGGAGGAGGAAGTTCTAATACTTTCCCTCTTTTAGTTAGTCAGCCCACTTCGAGTAGAGTAATAGTCCCCATTGTTCAAACTTCTTTAGAGAATCCAATCGTAATGGCACAACCCATTGCAATCCCAACAAGAATGATATACTTGCTAACATTAGGATTTCCTCTTACTATTTTTAATGGGTTAGCACAAAAAAGAAATATAATCTGATAGGGAGTTGATGCCCTAAAGAGGGTGCCCTCTCAAGATTCAGCTGTAGGTGATGTGGCGACCAACATTTCCCTTCGAATTGTCCAAATGTTAAATGTCACATATGTGGCAAGTCTAGACACTTAACTAGTACCCATTGGAGTAAGATTAGTTCTCTCCAGCAAGGAAGTAAATACCCAAGTCAGGTCAACCATCAAGCCTAAAGGAATAATCTCTAGTAAGATGAGGAACCAAAACAAATACTACAAATAGGGAAGGCTATTGTAGAGGAGTTGCCTAGTGGCAATGGAGTCAGCCTTATTGAAGTTTTACGCATTAATGGCAGTAAAGCTTCTAATCTACATGTTATTACAAGAGGTCAAAAGGGTAAAGATAGTGATAAAGACAAGGCAAAACTTGTCGAGACAAATCCTAAATAGGATGATAAGGGGATGCAAGTCCTTAACCCTAATATGGAAGGTAGACCTCTAAAATCCATTGATACCAAAGTTGTGTTGAGATATCGAGCTCCACTCGTGATATGCCGGGGTGACCGTTGTGCATTTATGTCACTGACTTGTTAGCTGTAGATACGGTTGGTACACCACCCATGAATAATAGCTAGATGACAGCTATCCTTATCTACTCTAGTTCGTGGCTCAGTTAGTATGCCACCTTAGTTAGTTGAGTTTGGTTTGAGACCCATATATAGGGTTCTTCTATTTCTATGTACCAGAGTTCTTTTTGGCTTACACAACTAAGAAGAGGAAAACTGTTTTCAGCCTCCACCTGTGCGTGTATTCCCCCATTGTGCAAGCAAGAAAGCTACAAGTGAGACTCCTTCCTTCTCTCCCACAATCTTGACAAGTTGACCCTTAGATGGATATAATTGCCAAGGAAGAAGGAAAGAGCCAAGAAAGAGGAACCAAATCCTGTTCAAAGATGAAAGGAGAGAATGGTCTGACAGGAGAAGAGAGCTATTGCTAACTATCATGAATTTGATTTAGCAAGCTCTCTTTGTGAGGTTAAGCTCGATGTAAATCTCCTGCGGTTTATTAAGCTATCTCCAAGAGTGCGTAAGGAATTCAAGAATATTCTGCACACTGGGTATATCGTGGAGTCCTTGGACATAGTGTTGCAGAGGTAGGAGATGATTGGTTTGAGCATGCTAAAAAGTATTGTCCAAGGATATCATCATATATTGATGGCATATTAGTGGAACATGCTATTGTAGATACATGATCCTCTATCAACATTATGAGTTTGAAATTGATGGAGAGGCTTATAGGATGAGAAATCCAAAACGATTTCTCCATGATTCTCCAAATGACTAATGATAGTTTAAGACAACTTGAAGGTTGCATCACTGAACTCCATGTGACCATCGCTAATGCGGAATGCATTTTGTACTTTAGGGTTATCAGGTTTATAGGGTAGCCTAGTTATCAAGTATTGCTAGGTAGGCCATGGATCTTACAAGTGGACTGCCAAGTTGATATATCCGCTGGTTGGTTGATCTTTGGTAGAGGTGCTAGACGTGTAGTAATAGGTGCCTATCCTGAATCTCCTCAAAGTGAGAGAGTTCCTTTATCTTCATCAAAGTTAGATACATTACATGATCCATCTACTAGTGAGATGTCGTCAAGTGATGAATCCAAAGAGGTTTCGACACTACAAAGGATATCTATTAGGTAACTTTGAATAAACTAATAGAGGCTAAGAAAAAGATAAGTGACGTAGAATTAATTGAGTTGGACCTTGGAACGATGAATGATTCACAACCAATTAAATTAGAGTCCATGCTTAGCTCGAAGGAAAGGGAGGGCTATGTGTCCTTGATTCACGAATTCTGCAATATTTTTGCTTAGAGTTATGACGAGCTGAGAGGTATTCCTCCCATCCTGGCTGTTCATATCATTTCCCTAAAGGAAGATAGTTATCCTCTATAACAAAAAGTAAGGCTTATACCCTTCGAACTAAGGGATGGGCTATTCAAGGAATTGAAAAAAATATAGAAAACTGGCCTCATATCTCCGATACAATATAGAGTGGTGTTCACCAGCTATTATTAGGAAGAAGAAGAATAATCAAATTTGGCTTTGCGTAGATTTTAGAGAGCTTAATAACCAAAGGGTTAAGGATTAATCTCCATTACCATTCATTAATAAGATTTTAGATCAATTAGTGTGGGGAGGAAAATCTATTCATTTATAGATTTATTTGCTGAATACAACCAAATGGCTATTGCAGAGGAAGATAAGTTGAAAATGACATTTATCACTGCCTTCAATACCTTTGCATATCATGTTATGGCCTTTGGGTTATGCAATGTGCTTGGTTCCTCGCAACGAACAATTAATAAGACTTTTGGTGACCTCTCCCCGGAGGAGTTAAAAGTTTTCATCGATGATCTAGGGAGGGCAGCACCATAAGGGATAAATAGTTGATCATTTTAAGGAAATGTTTTGAGCGTTGTAGGCAGTTCTACATTACTCTTAATCCACGAAAGAACATCTTTAGGTGTCCTTTGTGTTGATATTGGTCCATGTGGTTAGTTCGATTGGTATTGCGACTGATCTTGAAAAGATAAAGATCACAGTCGCTATATGAGCCCGCCACCACACACTTCAAAAGAGGTACACAACTTTCTGTCATTGGTGCGATATTGTTGGAGGTTTACCAATGCATTGATAGAAAGAACATTGCCATTGACGAGAACCTGTTATCTTTTAATTGTCTATTTAATTGAAGTAAAGTATGTCAGGTATCTTTGAGGATGTGAGGCAGAAACTAGCAAAAGTGTCACTCCTAAAAGCACAAAAAAGAGGTGAGGCCTTCTATATATTTTCAACAGCACCAACAATGTATAGTATTAGTTATTATTTAGTCCAAATTTGGAAAGATAAATTGTATCATCCAATTTATTTTGCTAGCCATAAATTGGGGATATCTAAAGTTAATTATACTTATCTAGAGAAATTGTACATTATGATGGTTTTTGTGATAAAGAAATTTAGGCACTATATTCTCTAGAAGGTGGCATTTTTTACAAAGGCATAGGGACTTAAACTATTGATGAACAAGTTGTACCTGCCTCACCATTTTTAGCAAAGTGGTTAATCACTTTGTAGGAGTTTCATTATGAGCTTAAGAGTAAGCGACCAAAGCTATAGGGTATTGTGGAATGTTTTGTGGATTTCGGGGAGCCAAAGGAAAACCTCATTGAAGGAAGTGGTATCGAAGGTTTATTCAAAATTGATACAACTTCCATCCCCTCCTAGTGTGCAGTTATAAGGCAATATCTGTCTACAGGAGAGGTTGGGGCTGCTCTATCAAAGTCTAAGAGAGAAAGATTACGCAGCAAGAGCTACACTTTTTTACTATAGCAAGTGTCTTGTATTGAAAAGGTGTGGATAAGATTTATCAATGATGTGTAGCTCCTGATGACGTATCATTTGTTCTTGAGAAATACCATGATTCAATATGTGGTGAACATTTTGCTAGATGGCTTATTGCCAAGAAATCTCTACGTGTTGGCTATTGGTAGCCATTGATTTTCTAGGATGCTTTTAATTATGTTAAGAACTGTGATGTCTGTCAACAAAGACACAATTCTAGGAAAAACTATAAGGGCAGTTGAATCCTATTTTAGTTACATTACCCTTCGAAAAATGGGGTATAAAATTTGTTGGACCAATACACCCTTCATTTACTATGCAGAAGCGTTATATTATTATAGTGATGGATTACTTTTCAAAGTGGTATGAAGCTCAAGCAACGATGAAGGTTTATTATAGAGCAAATTGTTTCCCGTTTTGGTCCACCCAAAGAGTTAGAGTCTAACCGAGGGACACACTTTTTGAATAAGGTTATAGTAGTCTTAACGGAAGCTTTGAAGATTAAACACAATAAAACCACCCCGTATAATCCACAAACAAATGGTCAAGTCAAGAGTACGAATAAACATCTTGTAGGAATCTTATCCAAAATAGTGTTTGAAAGTAAGCAAGATTGGGATAGGAATTTGTACGTGTGGCGGTCTAGACTTACAATATGACATTTAAGAGAGCTATAGGGCTACACCTTGTTCAATCTAGTATATGGGAAAGAGTGTGTTTTACCATTGGAAATAAAGTTTCCCACTATGTGATTTGCTCTCAATCATTCATTGGATGAGGTAGAAGCATTACATGAAAGATTTATTTCTCTTGCACATCTTGATGAAATTTGATTGCAGGTTCTATTACATCAAAAGCTAGGGAAGAAGAGAATGAAAGTGCTTCATGACCTTTAGGCTAAGAAATATACATTTGTGAAGGGTTAGTTGGTGTTGTACTGTGATGCTCGTTGTGAGCTATTTCTTAATAAACTAAAACCCAAATGGGATGGGCCGTATAAAATTATCTGAATAGGAAAGAATGGTTGTATAGCCCTTTTATCATACTTGCAGGGGGGTAGATTTTAAAAATAAGGTGAACTTTAAAAAGTTGAAGCCTTACTATGTGTAAAGGCTAACGTTGGTGGGCTTGGTGCTTGTGCAAGTCCTTCAAGATTCGGCTTTAACTTGCAGAAGGTATCAAGACGATCAGATGGTAAGAATCATTCCTTATCTTAGCCATCCATATTTAGAGCAACATTACTACCAAGGTCAAGTGATCTGCTAGAGTAAAGGTTATCAAGTTATTGACTCAGGGAAGTTACTATATGTATATCCTCTATATCACGTGTGTTCAAGGTTTATTTATAAGTATTCTTATTTGTGAAATATTTTTTAATAAAACATAGCCATTTTCTATTCAATCTATAAATAAATCCTTTATATTATACCCTTCTATATGTAAAAAATATATAAATATGGTATTTTAAAAATACATTGTTTTGAACCCACGTGATGCATACATATATTCATGAGTAACTTACTCCAAGCTATTGATTGGCAAGACGGGTCTTTCACGTGGGATATTTTAGTCTATTACCACCATTGTCACAGGATTCTTACGAGTATTCCTATTGAGTTCAACAAGGAAGGAGAAATCATAAGTACGAGTGAGCTTATCAGTATGGTATGGCCTACTAATGAAGACTTGGTCTGTACTTTGTATTTTGACGGAGCTTCTAGAGGGCCCACTAAGCATACGAGTGTTGGTGTGATCATGAAAGATCCTTGGCATAGAGTTGTAATGAAAATGGGAGCATATCTTGGCATTGCTTTTATGGATAACATAGAAAAATACAAGGCCTTAATTATGGGATTGAATGTAGCCCTGATATGGTAGTATCTATTGGTTATTAGTCAAAGGTGACTCACAATAGCTAGTGATCAATCAATTGAATGGGACCTATAGTGTGAGGGATCCTATTCTACGGATGTATCACCATACAACTTTGGATATAATGCATATATTTGATGAAGTGACTTGCCAACTTACTGACAGTGGGATTGCTTTGTGAATTCCCCAGTCAATTATGCTCTTATTGGGGATATCTTTTTCAATTGTGGTCCTGGGGCACTCTTACAATTGCCTCCTAATATCAGCTTAGGTATACTTTAGGGATTTCTTACTAATATGTCCTATTTTGGCCACCCTGCTAGTTAGCGTGGATGATGAGTCAGGTGGTGATTGATCACATTTTATTCTGTTATCGACGCATAGGATTGTTTATCTTCATATTTGTCAAACACCCCTCACTATTTATGCTATCGGGGGATTAGCTAATAACCTAATACAGTTAGTGTAGCGCTGGAGGAGCCCTCAATCTTGGTCACTTTTATGCTTTGGTAGAGTTATGTTAGAGTTATGTCAAGACCAAGGGTTTGTTTCAACAGTACACTATTGAATGGTTGTTTCATGAATTATTTCATTTTTCCAAGAGGGCCAATTATTCATAGTGAAGTGCTATATTTCATTAGGCCAAGAGAGCCATGTGTCTATCTAGTGCAAGTGCAATTAATGGTTTTGTTTTAGTGTTATGCTATATAGATTCAGCGGGACCTGGGGGAGCCTCTTGTTGCAGAGAAGCTTCTTATGGCCAAGTCCAGGTCATAATTTTCATTTTTGAGTACTTTCTCTCTATGCTATAAGTGTTTATGTACTTGTGGGGGATTTCTCTTTGTTGGGGACCGGCGATCCAAAGCATGAAGTCCTAGGGTTAGGTTAGGTGTGTCTGAGGGAGGTCTGAGCAGTTGTCTGCCTCCTATTAAGATAGTGTAACACATTCTAAGAACTATTTTAGAAGGTAGTCCTAGTGACCTTATTCTTCTAACCACTAGGCAACTACTTTTAGGAGCTTTTGTTAGCAGTGAGGCACTTAGAGAAGCCTGTCAAAATAAAAGAAGAGAAAATGTTGAATATCCTTGAAATATAAAAATATAAAGGTGTCTAAAAAGGGGTTCTACCCTCGAACAAAAGTAACAAAAACAACAGGCCTTGTATGGGACTTGATAGTCACCTAAGTGACATAGGTTGGAGCTTGTGATGAAGAAGTAAAATGTAAAGACAAAGATGCTATTTTAGTACAATTTTAGGTGCAACATAAACTGATCTACTTGACTATAGACATGGAATTGAAGGGGAGAAAGGAGAGGCTATGAGCAATGCAACTCAAGTAGCAAGCGCGCAACCACCATCAAAGGGGGGTTATTGTGACTTTTGGTTCATGCATAAGAGTCATGTGGGAAGTGAAAGGTGTGGCTATCTTGGACTGTTCTAAATAGGGAAAATAGGGCTGAATGTTGCAATAGATGTTCTTGCTCTCTTGCAGCTTTGCAGGTGGATTCAAGCTTGATTCTTGGCCCCCATTGAGGTTAGACATAGGTAGGACTTGGAAGAGATCATTTTGAGTGACATTGGGAAATAGTTTCTTCATTTTGTCTTACTGTATACATAGGTGTGAAACAGAAAATTTTAGGGCAACAGGGATTCTTCGACTATTTGCTTCTCTTGCATAGGTTTATACTTGCTTTTGGACTTGATTTCTTGCCATCTGCCATCATAGAAACCACTATTCATTATCGTAGGAGAGTTTTGTGTGATTGAGCTCATCTTTTGGGCTGACAGCAGTGGTATTTTGCAGCTTCATAGAGAAATCAATAGAGCAAATCTGATGTGAATGCTGTGTGATGAAGACAATTGCCCCAGATGGTACATTATTGCCGAGGTCTTTAAAAGCTATGCCCCAAATGGTATAGTGCTGAGATGGTACAGCGGAACAAGTATACTGATGAGAAAATTTTCAATAATGCACGGCCTTTGTGGTTACATTTTCTGATGCAAAGAGGGGAGGAGAGAGAGATAGAGAATATGTTATGCCTACTGGTACGCCCTCACTACCCCTGGTGAGGCATTGAAATTTGTGGGGGTAGGCTAATATTTGATAATCGCTCCTGACCCTGGTATGACCCAGCTGTAACGAAAGTTCGATGAATGAATAAACAGATGATGGAAGGTGTGGCGCAAGAGATGCATGCCCGTGCGAGCCGGGTGAGGGACAAGTTGTCCTTCAGAACGAATCGCGAATATAGCAAACCATCGATGCGTTTGTTAGATCCAAAGGAAAAGATGCCAAGCAACTACGGAGGTAGGAGACGCACCAAAATGCAATGTGGAGAGGAAGAGGGTGAGAAACTCGTTGAGAAGATGCTCAACAGCAGCAAGGCACAGTAGATCGATCGAAAATTTACTCATCCAGCACTGCAGTGCAAGTACCAGAGATGATGAAGAGCGGGTTCAAGAGGCCAAAATGTAATTTTCCGAATAGTGACAGAAGGGGATAGGCAACATAGGATATGATTGGAGAGGATGACTAGTATAGGAGACTCGAGAGTATTGAAGATGCCGAAACGCAATTGCTGAATGACGTTGGAAGAGGCTGGGCAGCATATGGACAACAGCTGCAACAGCTGCAAAAGACTGGCGAAGATGAGCAGGAGGTTCGAATGATGAAAGGACAACTGAGTTTGAAGGCAATAATAGCTGGTGGCGGTAGCAATATTGGCAGGGAGAAGCCAAATTCAACAGGGCAGCCACCAATAGATGAAGGCGATATTGATGACAGAAATGACGATGAAGAGAGCAAGAGGATGCTGGCAGCTTGCCAGAGAGGGTGATACTTCATGTTGGTATCCACGGATGAAGTATCACCCTCTCTGACAGCTTGCCAGAGAGGGTGATACTTCATGTTGGTATCCACAGATGTTGGCCTGGTTTGAGTTACCCGGCTTTAGCCTTGACAAGTTACCCCCTTCCAATACTCCCTTGATGCACCATCTCAATAGGACGGATCTTATCCAATTGGATATCAAGTGAACATGGTTGATGCTAGGGCAGGAGTTAGGAACGAAGATGACTTTCTACTGCGAGCATTGCCTTCATACTACAAATGATAGATTTATTGTTCGCCCAAGATATATAGACACCACCTTTCGCATGAGATCAGATGTACTATTGGCAAGCTTTCGTACTACAAATGATAGATTTATTGTTCGCCCAAGATATATGGACACCACCTTTTGCATGAGATCAGATGTACTATTGGCAAGCGGCACACCTCCTCACATAAGCTAGAGATTGAGACTCGCAAATATAGATCCATCCCACCAGAGGAGCACATATGCCAAATATATCAATTAGAGCCAAAGACAGAGGAATATTATATCTGCCACTACCTAGCATATTATGAGATATGTGGCGGTTTCCACTCTCTTTAGAGACAAATTTGGACCACTATCTAGAGTTGTGGATTTTACCAATCATTGATGCCTTGGTCTCTTTCTCCTTAAGATACGATGGCTTCGTGGCATGCGCCTCAAGAGTACAACCGCTCTAGGACATCGAGGCCCTTTATAGAGGTAGCTCACAGACTTCTTTGCAAGGGAGACTCAAGAGACTTCAATACAGTTACAACCCCAGTAGCCGATCTAGACATCCTAGGTTTCGACACATACATCGACGACACATTCAGAGGCGAATATAGGGGATTATTGCTTAGGCTAGAGCTAAGCCCTCTATACCCACATGAGATTGTACCATTTGGAGCTCATTGTTACTAGACATAGCCGTAGTTTACTTTCTTATTTTGCTTTGTGCTACATGTTTTGCCTAGAAAATTGTACCATCATACACATGATTGTAACTCATGGTCTCAAAAGTCATTTTAGCCTTTTGTAATCATTAACATTTCATTTCTCTCTCTCTTCATCCATCCATATGTGGTATTGGGGTTTTTGCATTCTTTGCTTCCTATTAATCAAAGGCAAACCAAACTATAGGACCCGTTTAGTCTTAAGAGTATTAACTGCCCTTCGATAGAGTGTCAATTTGAAAGCATCGTGCCTCTCCGTCGTGCCGCATCGGAGTTTCCGAAGGAAAGGAACCCGAGATTCAATATCGTGTGTGCTGACAAGAGAGGGGCATGATTGCTAAAACCATCATGAAGTCCGCTTTGGAGCAGCAGGCGCCGGCGAGGTGGCAGGAAGGCGCAGAACGAATTTCACGACAAATGTAAGGCGACAAGCAAACCAAAAGTTCTGCGAGAGACACGTCTTCGATAGTGCGCGCCTGCCACCGAAGAGAAAACATGCCACGCGAGAGGACACCAGGGCCGGGGGCCTACAATCTGGATGTAAGGCCCATTACGCCGTCGTCGCCGGCCTTCAGCATTGCGGGCAAGACGGGGCGATCGAGCGCTGAGGTCGAAGGACAGCCGGGGCCGGGTACGTACAACGCCAAAGACTCGCCGGCGGGCCCGGCCTTCACCATCCCGGGGAAGCACGACGCCGTGGACCACGAGAAGAAGCTGATCCCGGGCCCAGGCTCCTACAACCTGGGCTCCCCAGACGTCCTCCACACGCGGGAGCCAGCCTACACGCTGGGCGGACGGACGCGCACCGAGTTCCGCAACTTCGGGCCGGGTCCAGGCTCGTACACGCTGCCGCGCGTAGAGGGGGGGCCCGCACACACGATGCCCGGGCGCTGGGCGCCCACCGAGCCGTCGCGGTCGCCGGGACCGGGGACGTACATGCCACACGGCGCATTCGGCAGCCCGGCCTTCTCCATGGCAACGCGGCACGGGCTGGGCTCGCAGCTGGAAAGGAGCCCCGGGCCAGGACAGTACCAGCCGCGGGTGCTGTCCGGGGCACCCGCGTACACGATCTCGACCCGCAGGGCTGATAGCACGCCCAGCGGGACGCCCGGGCCGGGGGCGTACCAGCTGGAGCTGGGCACGGCCCTGACCCACCAGCACGATCCAGCCTTCACCATCAGCAGCCGCATCGACAAGAAGACAGCTGACGACCCGGGCCCCGGACCAGGCAC
Source organism: Lygodium microphyllum (assembly GCF_053477565.2). Classification (NCBI taxonomy): domain Eukaryota; kingdom Viridiplantae; phylum Streptophyta; class Polypodiopsida; order Schizaeales; family Lygodiaceae; genus Lygodium; species Lygodium microphyllum. The sequence continues at coordinate 137,905,168 of NC_141137.1, read as the reverse complement.
CTACTCCCCGCCACCCACGTCCCGGACCGATCCCGGCCCGGCCTTCACCATCGGCAACCGAAAGATATCCTCACTAGCCGACCCCAGGCCCGGGCCAGGCAGCTACGAGCTGGGCCGGGCCACGAAGGGCGGCGCGCCGTCCTACACTATCGGCCTCAAGAATGGGGCGCCGGCCCAGTACGGACCGCCGACCCCAGGCCCTGGCGCGTACAACCCTAAGACCGGGCCTGGCGGACCCGCCTTCAGCATCCCCCGCCGCTCCAGCGCGTCCCGCCGCAGCGGCACCCCCGGCCCCGCCGAATACACCCTTGATGGCCACCTCGACTCCACCCATACCTCCCCTCCCAAGTTCTCCATGGGCTTGCGCTTCGACGAGAAGGGCAAGGACATCTGCCCCGGTCCCGGCTCCTACGAGCCCCGTCTCCACTCCAGCGCCCCTGCTTACAGCATGTCCAGCGGCACCCCTCGCTTCGACCTCTTCTGAAAGATATTTATCCAATCCATGCCTCAATAATTATGGTCCCTGCACGCTGCATCATCATCATTATCATCTCTCTCTCTCTCTCTCTCTCTCTCTCTCTCTCTCGCAAGTTTGCCTGTGTCTATTTCTCGCTAACCTGCAGGTTTCTTCAGCTTATCCGCTGCAGCGCCATGACGGCTAACTCTAGCTGTTGCTCGTACCATTTTGGGGGTGGCGGCGCAAACACGACGCTAACCAAATGATACTTCTGCTTGTGCAAGCGAGCTAGGAAGTCTGTACCATATGTATATAGATTAAGTACTTAAATAAACCATGAAATCGTGTTGGAAATGCATCACCAATGTCACCTTTTTATGTATAATTAACAAGAAGTGGAAACTCAAAGACTTAGCAATTTCACCATTTTTTTACTTTCTTGCAGAATTAATGTGTGAGAAAATGTGTTGCAACTTTGAAGAAGAACCATATAGTTGAGTCTCCAAGATTTCCATGCTTATATCTTGATGTTAACAATTTGGTTTGAAAACTAGGTGAAGTTCTCCTTGTTGATAATGGCATACTAGATCTCCAATGCTTATATGTTCATGCTTTTGAACGAACGTTTGAGTCTTCAAGATTTCCGTGCTTATATCTTGATGTTAACAATTTGGTTTGAAAACTAGGTGAAGTTCTCCTTGTTGATAATGACATACTAGATCTCCAACAATTATATGTTCATGCTTTTGAGTAAATGTTTAAAATTTCTAACCATGAAAAGGTACACTAACTAAATAGTTTAAAGCATTAACCAAAACCAAGGGTAGTAGAATTCCAAAAGAAGAATATAATCTCCTACAGATGTCTCTACTAAAAGATCCACTCAAAATCCTATGCATCGCATGTATTCAAGGGGTTTACAACACGTAAGAAATGCATAAGGGATTTATTGTATGTAAATGCTGATTGTCACCTATGTTCAAGGCCAATTTACAAAACCCCTTATTTGTGAAGTTTTCATGAATAAAATGCATCCCTTTGCCTCTCTAGTGAATGTTCCGATTAAATGGTGCTCTTATACATGTAAAGAATGTATAAACAAGTGATTTATATACCATTTTGTTGAATATATGACACATATTTACATATTATTTCTAAGAAAACTCATTGAGAATAAATGTCAACTTATATATAGCTCTTTTTAGATTCAATTATCCCCATGAACTTCCAAACTTTTCCTTACTTATACATCAATATTTTAAAGAGAGAAACAATGCTAGCAATGTTTGGTACTATATTGTAATGAATGAAGCTGAGAGAAGGGAGGAGAAAGAGTTGAAGAGAGAGAAAAGAGCGAGAAGAAGAGAAAGGAAAACTAGAAGAGGAGAGAGAAAGACAGAAAAGAGGGGAGCAAGAAGAATAAAGCCATGGAAGCTAACGATGAAGGTGAAGAGTATGTTCTTGATAATAACTAGTTGCCCTAATCTAGGACTTTTACACCTTATATACCTCAATTAGTGTAGCTGGGTGTCTAACCCCTACTTTTTATGTATCCTACTTATTACAACCCATCCCTACCCAAAAGGTTTTCACCCTAAAAAGAACAAAGAGAACTAGATAGGAGTGATGGGTGGGTTTAGGGAGTGGGGTGTAGAGTACTACTCTGACCCAGATTATAATGAAAATTGGTGGGTAAAGACTAGGGACAACATGCTATCCATGGCAAGCTTCCCATGGCAAGATCATCATCCCACACACTTCGCCCTTTACATAGAAGATCATGGAAGGGATACATTCTTGTCCCATTGCTGGTGATTTGGGTATTTTCAAAATATATGACATGATTTCCGATAGCTTTTACTAGAAAGGCTTATGGAGGGATGTTAAGGACTTTGTGACCAAATATGTCCCATGCCAACAGAACAAGGATAGTACACTCAAGGGGTTGGCCTCTTGCAGCCCATCCCTAACTATTGCTGAAGAAACGTGGACTCATATCACAATGGACTTCATCACTAGCCTCCCTGTGACACTAGAAGGGAATGAGCAAATAGCGACGGTCATTTTTGACAAAAAATAGCAACGTCGCTATTTGCATCACAAATGTGATGCAAATAGCATATTTGTAGTGCAAATAGTGATGCCACTCTAAGAACAGAACAAGGATAGTACACTTAGGCCCATTGGCCTCTTGTAGCCCATCCCTAACTATTGCTGAAGGAACGTGGACTCATATCACAATGGACTTCATCACTAGCCTCCCTGTGACACTAGAAGGAAATGAGCAAATAGCGACGGTCATTTTTGACAAAAATAGCAATGTCGCTATTTGCATCACAAATGTGATGCAAATAGCATATTTGCAGTGCAAATAGTGATGCCACTCTGAGGAAAAAACCCCCCCAAAACTCGATTCGGGCATTTTGCCGTGAATAGTTTGAGAGAGAGAAAAAGAGATAGTGAGAGAGATTGGGGCTTTGGGAGGGAGCGAGAGAGGAATAGAGAAAGAGAGATAAGGACAGCTTCTAATTACCACCACCATTGCGGTATACGAAGAAGAGGGAGAAGTGCATGAGGGAGAAAGAGGGGACATCGCAAAGAGGAGACTAAGAATCCATCCTCAGGTCTTTGCGGTAGATAGATTGTCTCTTCTTGCTTTCTTCTTTTCTTTTGTTTGTTTTTCTTGAAGATGAGATGCATTGAGAAATAAAGATAGGAAAGGAGAGAGGGAGAAGAAGAAATGAAAAGAAAGAGAGAACAAGAGAGAGAAAAAAATATGAACGATAACAGAGAGAGAGAGAGAGAGGGAGGGAGGGAGAGACAAGAATGAGTGAGAGAAACAACAAGGGGACAGAGAGAAACAGAGAAAGAGAGAAAGAAAGAGAGAGGGGAGAGAAAAAGAAACGAAGAGTGAAAGGAGAGGTGGATAAAAGGGTGAAGTAAAGAGAGGAAGGAGAGTGGAAAAAAAGAGAGCTAGAAAGAGAAGGGGAGAAAAATGGACAAAGAGAGAGAGAGAGAAAAAATAACAAAAAGAGAGCGAGACAAAGAGAGAGAAAAATGGAAACAACGAGAGAATTAGAGAGAACGAAATGATAGAAAGAGAATGGTAGAGGGGGAAGAGAGACACAAAGAGGGGTGGGGCAGAGAGGTATTTCAATGTCTTATTTTATGAGTTTTTTATTTTTAATCTTTAATTTTGATTTTAACGAGATGAGTTGAGTGTGAGCGGAGAGGAAATGAGAGAAACACATAGAGAAAAGAAGGGAGGGAAAGGAAAAGAGAGAAGAAGTGAGAGTGGTGAAGATAAAGAAACATTAATAGAAAGAGAGGGGGAGAGAGAAGCAAAGAAGAATGAAGGGAGGCAAATAAAAAAAGAAAAAGAGTGTAAATGTGAAAGATGAAAAGAGAAATAAATAAGGAGGAAGGGAGGTAAATAAAAAAGGGAATAGAGAGAGAGAAAGAGGGACCGGGACAGAAATAAAAAGGGGTATAGGTAAAGACAGAGGGACATGGAGAGAAAATGAACAAATAAAGAGATGGAGGGATGCAAACAAATAAAGAGAAAGGGAGAGAAACATGATGAGAGATTAAAACAAAGGACCATCACAAATGAGGGGAACAAAAACCTGTTGTTTGTCGTAATGTAGACCAAATCGAAAATGATGATGGTCATGATGTACAAGATCGGGAGATATATCTTAATCAGTGTGTCCTGTGTACCTGCTCTCAATGCAAGCTCGCAATCACACGAAAGCATCACTTATCTATAAAATACGTAGGATGCTTTGGTGAGTTCCAATTGGAGATCATTGATCATGCAATCTTAGACTTTGAGTGAATAGTAAGAAAAGTGTGTATTAATCATGCTTTACATTTGCAAACTAATTGAATATTATATACAAAAACATTAGACGTACCCGTAAATTTTATATAGGGAGGTGACATCTCATCCCAAGGAGAAATGCATCTATTAATGCAACAAGTTAGAAGAGTTCATAGGCGTATGATGAATGGATTTCTTGAGCCGATCCACCAATTGGAGGGCACAGCTTAGTCTATACCCTCGATATGAGAGGAGACAGTCAGCCTTTTGAAGCTTCCTCCAATCTTGGAGTCTGAGATGCAGGTAATGACCGATGCATTGATGTCCATCGATGTCGAGTCATCTAATCCGCTGAGAATGAAGTGTCCATACCATTATATGATGGGTGCCGAGTATCTCGTCTAAAGACACTACTTGGGCTCCTAAGTGTGCAAGCAAAATATGAGTGGAGTGATGCAAGTGTGACTGACTTGTTTAGGTACATTCTACGTACTCTCCATTGATCATTTTGACTCTTATAAAAAAAAACTTGTGCTTTTTCAAGGTGCGTTATGTATTTTTTAAGGTTTCTAAAGTATCATATATGACCACCTGAAAATACGATGCTTGAGTCTCATGATGATGCATGATAAGTTTTATGAAAGCTTGGCATGGAGTATAATAGCATTAGTGCATGTGTAAATGATTGCATGCTATTTCGAGGAGACTAGGAGACTATGGAGATATGTCCAAAGTGTGGTGCTCATAGGTTTTGACAAGTCTTGCAAGGGTAAACCATCCCTCAGAAAGTTCTTAGATACTTTCCACTTATACAATGCATACATCACATGTTTTGTACGTTGGGCATTGCGAGCTTGACAACGTGGCATGCACAGAATAGATCTACATATGGATTCCAAAGAATATCAACAAATTCATGTACATAGATTCACATTGACTCTACCTTTCTAGGCTTTGCATGAGAGCCAATGAATCTTCGGCTTAGTATTGTTATGGATGGGATGAACCATTTTGGTCTCCGCTCAACTTCATACAATGTGTGGCATGTAGTCCTTGTTAACTACAACATCCCGCCATGGCTTTCTACGAATAAAAGGCACCTGATCCTTAGCTTGCTTACTTCTAGGTACTATAAAGTCAAGAATATTGACGTCTATCTTCATCTATTAGTTGATGAGCTCAAGATTTTGTGGGAGGAGGGGGTCACCGTGGAAGATATGAGCAAGCGTGGATGATGGTTGACTGTTTGCCAATATACGAGCCATTCTCATATGGACCATGTATGACTTTCCAAGATTTGGAGAGTGCTCAAGTAAGTAGGCTTTTGTTCTTATTGGTGATATCTAATATAGCTGGTTCAAGTTTGTGTTGTCTAAATAGGGATATTGGGACAGGTATGATTACCTTAGCTTATCATGTATATCCATTGTATGGGCCACAATTGACTCCAGAAGGTCACGAACCATAAAGAAGATGGTATATCAAGGCTACACAACTTTTTGGTCGGAGGGTCATGAGCTGAGGGAAGGTTTTCTTGGATGGCCTCCAACATGAATTGATGCCAGGAGGCATATTTCACGGTGGATTCCGTGCCACGATGGATTCTGTGATGTTTTACAGTGGATTCCGTAAACTTTGTTGACCGGGGCTCATACACAAAGTGGATTCTTTGTGTGAGAAGTTGATGGGGACGCCTATCCTTTTCAGGTGTTTCATTAATTTAGTGTGTACATGGGTGATTCCATAGCAGGTGATTCCGCAAAATACACATTAAATTAATAAACATTTATGAGTTTAGAGTGCACACTCGTGATAAATTAAGGTTAGGATTGATTTCTAACTAGTTGATTTATTTATGTAGCTGAAGACTGCTAGGTATTCACTTTTGTCGGTTTAATTGTATTATTTTACTAACGATTGTGAATGCTTCAGTTTTGATGTGTAGAGATAGCAGCAGTGGTGGAGGAAAGCATTGGAGGATAGCGTGTATTCGAGTTATCACTTATATTTTGATGGGCGCATACCTTAGGCATGGCACCTATACTTTGTCGCGCCTATTTATTGAGGCGTTGGATATTTATTTATTATTTTGTATGTGCATGGGCGCACGATTATGGTATTTGTATTTGGACATTGTATTGGGTATACCTGACTCTTTGGGCGCCCACCCATTAGCTTTATTTCTATTTTGTACTAAAGCAAACTCAAAAGCCAAAAGCGTGCTATTTTGTAATTTGGACTATTATTTGAGCTTGAAGATGATTAATACATAAAATACATGCTTTGTGGAGCGCTCACACAAGGCATAGGGGGAGATTGCACCCAATTGGTCTCTTGTTCATGTCGTGCATGCTTTCTACCTTGAGTTTTGTGCAAAAAGTAGAGTTCTTTTGTTCTTGGGGACCTTTTAGCGTTCACTACGCGAGCATACATCATTCGATTTGCACACTAGTGGTATCAGAGCGAAGCTGAGATCGAGAGCTTCCAATCGCTACCCATCTTGTGCGAAGGTGGAGCTTCTAGAACAATCAAGCTCTACGGTCAGTTTCATTGTGAACGGTCGATACGAGTGGATTCTTGGCGGTCAAGAACCTCTATTTACAGCCTCTGATTGCAAAGGACCGGCCTGCAACGGCGGAGGACCACTCCAAGATCTTCTTATCGAAGTCATCTTCTCAGAAGTTCAGAGATAAGTTTCATAACTTCTACAAAGCTTAAAAGCTTCAAGGCTAAGCTTTTTAAAAGCTTAGCCCATTATTTTTTTAATTCGGTGGCATCAGTGGCCCTTCCCCATGATTTTCAGCGTCACAAAACGGCCCCCCCTAAAAATTGTCGTTTGCTGCCACACTAGCCATAAGCTAAGTTACCCAAGTCAAGAGTCACACAAATCTTCCAAGTTGATCAAGTTTCGTAAGTTTTTAACTCTGCAAGTCAGTCAAGTCACCAGAAGTCAGAACTGACTTGTGCCCAAAACTCCCATAAGGACTATTCCTGCGCAGAAGCACCGAATTGCAAAGTTGTTCCCTGGAAGGCTCTGTTCGCATACGCAGACTTGCTGAACCAGTTTCAGCACACGCAGAAGGTCAAAATGTAGATTTTACAAAGGTTTCAAATCTCGCAATTACCAAAGACTAATGCGTAGATCGGATGCTGTACGCTCGCGTAGTGAATTCCGGAAGGTCCCAAGAACAAAAGAACTCTACTTTTTGCACAAAACTCAAGGTAAAAAGCATGCACGACATGAACAAGAGACCAATTGGGTGCAATCTCCCCCCATGCCTTGTGTAGCACTCCACAAAGCATGTATTTTATGTATTAATCATCTTCAAGCTCAAATAATAGCCCAAATTACAAAATAGCAAGCTTTTAGCTTTTGAGTTTGCTTTAGCACAAAATAGAAATAAAGCTAATGGGTGGGCACCCAAAGAGTCAGGCGTACCCAATACAATGTCTAAGTACAAATAAAACATAATCGTGCACCCATGCGCATACAAAATAATAAATAAATATCCAACACCTCAATAAATAGGCGAGAACAAAATATAGGCGTCATGCCTAAGGTATGCGCCCATCAAAATATAAATGATAACTCGAATACTCGCTATCCTCCAATGCTTTCCTCCGCCACTGCTGCTATCTCTACACATCAACTGAAGCATTCACAATCATTAGTAAAATAATACAATTAAACCGACAAAAGTGAATACCTAGCACTCTTCAGCTACATAAATAAATCAACTGGTTAGAAATCAATCCTAACCTTAATTTATTACGAGTGCGCACTCTAAACTCATAAACTTTTATTACTTTAATATGCATTTTGCGGAATCACCTGCTATGGAATCACCCATGTACACACTAAATTAATGAAACGCCCAAAAAGGATAGGCGTCCCCATCAACTTCTCGCACAAAGAATCCACTTTGTGTATGAGCCCCGGTCATCAAAGTTTACAGAATCCATCGTAAAACCTCACGGAATCCACCGTGGCATGGAATCCACTGTGAAATATACCTCCTGGCATCATACCCCTGGGGTGGGATAGCAATTGACCTCAATTGCTATTAGCTCAATGTGGAGCTAACCGAGTGGGGAAAGCATTTAAGTCTCTAGCGTGCATCCATTGGGCTTCTTCTACAGGATGGTTCTTAAATTTGACTAGATATCTAGAATATATTCGGCCAGTTCCAGTGGTCATAAAGTCAGTATCTATAATAGCTTCAGGTTCAAGTATTTCAGTCTCTTCTTCTAACAAAGGTAGTTTTTCATAAACAGGGTGTACAGGTAATTGGCCTCTAAAGGGTCGTAATAAACTAATGTGAAATGTGTAGTGAATTTTCTAGTGAGGTGGTAATTCTAACTTGAATACATTGTCATTAATTTTGTGAATGATCTTAAATGGTCCATAGAATCTAGGTGCTAATTTAACAACTGGGTGTCTATCTACACTTTGTAATCTACGTTTTTCTATTCTCAACCAAACATAGTCATCAACTTTGAAATTCATTGCTTGTCTTTTCTTATTGGCTTGTTTGGTATATGATTGCTGGGCTTTGGCAATCATGTATTTAACTTTATCAAAAATAGTAGCGTGCATACTAGCAATATCATCAGCACTCTGAATTCTATTTGATAAAGATGCAATAGGTGTAGACAATCTATAACCATAAATCACTTCAAATTGTGCTTTCTTTGTAGATGTGTGTGGTGTATTGTTATATGCAAACTGTAATAAATGCAAGTGTGTATCCCATGTCTGTGGTTTAGAAATAGTGTAAGCACCTAAAATATCTAGAATAGTACTCTTAGTGGCTTCTGTTTGTCCATTAGTTTCAGGATGAAATGCAGATGAGAAATCAATTTTTGTTTCTAGGTTAGCAAACAAAGTAATCCAAAAGTTGTTACAAAATCTAGAATCACTATCAGAAATAATAACTTTTGGTAATCCATGGTTAGTGAAAACAGGTTTCAAAAACAATTGTGCTGCCTCTGATGCTGTTAAAGTTTTCTTACATGGAATGAAATATGCTTGTTTACTAAACCTCTCTACTACAGTCCAAATCATATCATGGTTAGCTTTAGTATTAGGTAAACCAGTAATAAAATCCATATAAATTTGTTCCCATGGTCTTGATGGAATAGATAAAGGCATAAGTAATCCATACTATTTACCATGATGTCTCTTAACTCTTTGACAAATCAAACATTCAGAAACAAAGTTAGATACATCAGTGTCTATATGTGGCTAATAAAAATCTTCAATTAATGTACGTAAAGTAGATATGATACCTCTATGACCTTGATATGGAGGACAATGAATCTCATTCAAAATAAAAGATTTGAATGGAACTGTAACACATAATCTCTTTTCATAAAACATGAATCCATCATTATAAGACAATGAATCAATAGGAATCCAGTTATTTCCAACTAATTTATTCCAATCAGCATGAAAAGTAATGTCCTGATGATAAGTATCTTTCATAGGAGTTAAAGAATCAAATGATATAATAGAAATATTATGAATGGCAGGTCTTCTACTTAATGCATCGGCCACTACATTTTTTTTACCGGGTTGATATTGAATGATAGGATGAAAACTCTGAATAAAGGCTACCCATTTGATATGTCTGTCAGATATTTGGGGTTGGCTAAGTAAATGTCTAATACTTTGTTGATCGGTCTTAATCATAAATTCAAAACCCATTAAGTAGTGTTTCCATTGTTTTAAAGCTTGTACTACAGCTAATTAATTTTTATCATATGTGGAATATTTAAGTTCGGAGGGTTTCAGTTTACAACTAGAATAGGCTATAGGATGATTGTCCTGCATAAGCACGGCTCCTATTCCAGATCCGCTAGCATCAATCACTACTAAAAAGAATGATCTATTAAAGTCAGGCAATTGTAATACAGGAGAATGGGTTAATGCATGTTTCAATAAGTCAAAGGATTTCTGTTGATTATCAGACCAATGATAAACAATACCTTTCTTCAAAAGTTTAGTCAAAGGCAAAGCAAGTAATGAAAAATTACGCACAAACTTCTTGTAGAAACTAGCAAGACCTAGGAAAGATCGTAACTCATGCACATTTTTAGGTATAGGCCCGTTCAATATTGCTTCTATTTTCTTAGGGTCAACCTTAATACCTTCAGATGATACACTATGACCTAAATACTCAATTTCTGTTTTAAAGAACTCACTCTTTTTTGGATTAGCATATAGTTGATTATCTTTTAATAACTTGAAAACCAAGGACAAATGTTCATAATGTTCTTTCTCATTTTGACTAAACACCAAAATATCATCAAAGAAGACAATAACACAATGCTGATATTTCAAAAATATACGGTTCACCATTCTACCAAATGTAGCAGGTGTATTAGTCAATCCGAAAGGCATCACTAAAAATTCATAATGACCAAATTGTGTTCTAAATGCAGTCTTGAATATGTCGGACTTATCTAATCTCACCTGATGATAACCAGATTTAAGGTCTATTTTACTAAATATAGCAGAACCTTGCAGTTTATCCATAAGGTCATCGACTCTAGAAATTGGATATCTATTCTTTACTGTGATCTTATTTAAAGCACGATAGTCAATGCACATACGATAAGTATTATTTTTCTTCTTTACTAACAAAACAGGTGCACCAAATGGAGAATTACTAGGTCTAATCAATCCTCTATTTAGTAATTCCTCAACTTGATTTTGAATTTCTTTTTGCTCTATCTGGTTATGCCTATATGGTGCTTTACAAGGTGGTTGTGTACCAGGAATCAAATCTATTTTATGGTCTTCTGGACGTGAAGGAGGTAAACTAGGTGGTAGATCTTTGGCAAAATAGTCTTTAAAATGTGCAAGAAATTCTTTATGCCTAGGGTGCATATGATTTTCTTTAACTTGCAGTTCATTCACCCAAATGAGATAAGATTTACTACTTTTGCGTAATGCACGTTTAGCTTGAGTATGAGAAAGCAGTGGAAAAGCATTAGATGCATGCATACCATACAATGTAATATGTTTTCCTTGAAAATGAATATTAATCGAATGTGTGGAATAATCTATATCAGGGTTATGCTGATGACGCTAAGGCATACCTAAGATAATATCACTAGACTGTAATGGTACAACTAGAAAATTTCTTCTTTCAGTATATTCACCAATTTGAATTTCTAAGTTATGCACTTCATGTGTGCCATTATACCTAGTGCCTAAGAACGATGCTTTAATGCGATAATACATAGGTACAGTTTGTAACTTCAATTCTCTCACTAGCTTTGCAGAAATAAAATCATGAGTACTACCATCATCATGCAAAATACTCTTTTCTTTTCCATGCACTAAACATTTCATTGTCAATAAAGAATGTGGAGTTGGCATACCTGGTAAAGTATTCAAAGGAGTAGTAATGTCGTCTTCATCTTCCGTGAAATCAGGCATTTCTTCATGTTCATCATCTTCCATTGCTCCAAGGTAGTTGATATGGACAGGTGGCTTCTGCAAATGGCAATTGGCTGCTAGATGTCCAAGTTGGTGGCATTTATAACATACTATAGGTTTGGCTTTCGTTACATTGTTCGCAATGGTAGGAAGTCTAGGAATATTAGGATTTGGCTATGGAATAGGCTTGGGATTTTGGTTGGTATTGGATGGTAAAGCAGGTGGTTTTGCCCATGTTTTACAGAAAGATGATGAAGGAAAACGACCTTGATTAAATCTTCTAAAATTTGAGTTGAATTGCTTAGATCCATAGTTACCATTGGTTTGGAATTGCTGTGGACGCTTGTCTCTTCCTCGAAGCTTGTCTTCAGTGTCATGAGCTAAAGAAATTGCATCTTCAAGAGTTACAGGCTTGAACATATTAACTTCAGCATAGTAATGTCCAAGTAGTCCAGACATATACTTGCGCTTGTGTGTCACTTCAGGTACGTCTTCAAGCATGCGTAACTGGAGTAATGCATTCCAAAAGCGTTCGATGTACTAAGGAATAGGCTCACGATCTCGTTGCTGAAGAAGGTCCCATTGCTTTATAACTTTTTCATGGAATTGTGGAGGAAGGAAATTCTGCATAAACTTCTTCTTGAAATTTTCCCAGGTAGTGGGACAATCTATACTCTTACGAACCACGGTCCACCAAAGAGATGCTCTATCCACTAAACGATTAGTGACACACTTGATTTTATCTTTTTCTGCATATGTTTCCTCATGAAAGTAGTCATCAAACGGACTGATGAATGCAAGAACAGTTTTTCCCTCTCGAGTGCCATTGAAAGTACGGAATTTGAAATTTCTTTTACTTATCTTTGTTTCCTTGCGAATGGATTGAGCTTTGAGAGTCACATCGATGGTATGTCGAATAAGGTCTTCAGATTGAGGTTCCTCTTTGTCGGTAGTCGATCTTTGTAAATTAGCCAATTGAACTTGCAATGCTTACCTAGCTCGTCGTTCTTCATCCAACTGCATCATAATTAAGTCCAGCTTTTGCTCCACCTTAGGTTCAGGTAGATCACCTTCAGCCATTAAATCATGCATATGTGATTGTGTCATCCTGCAAAACTTCAATAGACCTCACACTCTCAAAATCAAATAAGAGGGATGAGCGTAGCTCAAGATCGGGTGTACAAGGCTTATATATTTTTGTGTGTGGCTTTCACAATCTTCGTCTTTGACTATTGCGGGATTTGTAATCTTTGAAAAATCTGAGTTTTAATCTTCTGTGCATTGCTGAAAAGGGTTCAGCAAACCTGCGTATGCGAAGAGTACCTTCCAATGAGCAACTTTGCAGTTTGGAGTTTCTACGCAGGAACAGCCCTTCTATGAGTTTTGAACAGAAGTCAGTTTTGACTTCAGGTGACTTGCCTGACTTGCAGAGTTGCAGACTTATGTAACTTGTAGAGTACCAAAACTTGCAGAACTTGGTTGATTTAGCAGACTTGCAGAACTTGAACTTTGTAGACTTACAGAATTGATGAGACTTGTATGATTGAAAGCTTAAGTATAAGTAATTAAGCTTTAAGCTTAACTGAACCAAAACAGCAAATTTTAGGGGGGGAGGCCATTTTTTCAGCCGCCGAAAATTCCGCGAACATATTTTGAGGCACCGAATTGAAATTTTTTTGAAGCTTAAAGCTTCTTTAAGCTTTGTAAGCTTTAGTTTTTAAGCTTTTAAGTCTATGGAAATTGAGACTTATCTCTGAATGATTGTGGAAAAATGTTTTCAAGAGGAGGATGTAGGAGTGGTCCTCCGCTGCTGCAGGCTAGTCCTTCGCGATCTGAAGATGGAAACAGATGTTCTTGATCGCCAGGAATCCATTCGTATCGACCGTTCGCGACGAGATTGACCGTAGAGCTCATTCCAAGAGCTTCGCCTTCGCACAAGATGGGTAGCGATTGGAAGCTCTTGATCTCAGCTTCGCTCTGATACCACTAGTGCGCAAATTGGATGCTGTACGCTCCCATAGTGAATGCGGGAAGGTCCCCAAGAACAAAAGAACTCTACTTTTTGCACAAAACTCAAGGTAAAAAGCATACATGACATGAACAAGAGACCAATTGGGTGCAATCTTTCCCCATGCCTTTTGTAGCGCTCCATAAAGCATGTATTTTATGTATTAATCATCTTCAAGCTCAAATAATAGCCCAAATTACAAAATAGCAAGCTTTTAGCTTTTGAGTTTGCTTTAGCACAAAATAGAAATAAAGCTAATGGGTGGGCGCCCAAAGAGTCAGGCGTACCCAATACAATGTCCAAGTACAAATAACATAATCATGCGCCCATGCACATACAAAATAATAAATAAATATTCAACGCCTCAATAAATAGGCGCGACAAAATATAGGCGTTATGCCTAAGGTATGCACCCATCAAAATATAAATGATAACTCGAATACTCGCTATCCTCCACCCACTGCTGCTATCTCTACACATCAATTGAAGCATTCACAATCGTTAGTAAAATAATACAATCAAATTGATAAAAGTGAATACCTAGCAGTCTTCAGCTACATAAATAAATCAACTGGCTAGAAATCAATCCTAACCTTAATTTATTACGAGTGCGCACTCTAAACTCATAAACGTTTATTAATTTAATATGCATTTTGCGAAATTACCCGCTATGGAATTACCCATGTACACACTAAATTAATGAAATGCCCAAAAAGGATAGGCGTTCCCATCAACTTCTCGCATAAAGAATCCACTTTATGTATGAGCCCCGGTCATCAAAGTTTACGGAATCCATCGTAAAACCTCACGGAATCCACCATGGCACGGAATCCACCGTGAAATATGCCTCCTGGCATCAAAGACGAAGACCGTGAAAGCCAAATAAAATATATAAGTCTTGTACACCCGATCTTGAGCTACGCTCATCCCCCTAATTGGATTTTGAGAGTGTGAGGTCTTTTGAATTTTTGCAGGATGACGAAACAAAATATGGATGAAGGCGATCTTCCTAAACCTACGGTGGAACAAAAGTTGGATTTAATTATGATGCAGTTGGACGAAGAACGAAGAGCCTGGCAAGCATTGCAAGTTCAATTGGCCAATTTACAAAATCGACTACCGACAAAGAGGAACCACAATCCGAAGATCTTATCCGAAAAACCATCGATGCGACTCTCGAAGCTCAATCCATCCGCGAAGAAACAAAGATAAGTAAAAGAAATTTCAAATTCTGTACTTTCAATGGCACTCGAGATGGAAAAATTGTTCTTGCATTCATCAATCAGTTTGATGATTACTTTCATGAGGAAATATACCCTGAAAAAGATAAAATCAAGTGTGTTACTAATCATTTAGTGGATAGAGTATCTCTTTGGTGGACCGTGGTTCGTAAGAGTATAGATTGTCCCACTACCTGGGAAAGTTTCAAGAAGTTTATGCAGAATTTTCTTCCTCCACAATTCCATGAAAAAGCCATAAAGTAATGGAACCTTCTTTAGCAAAGAGATCGTGAGCCTATTTCTCAGTACACCGAACGCTTTTAGAATGCCTTACTCCAATTACGCATGCTTGAAGATGTACATGAAGCAACTCATAAGCGCAAGTATATGTCTGGATTACTTGGGCATTACTACGCTGAAGTCAATATGTTCAAGGCTGCAACTCTTGAAGATGCAATTTCTTTAGCTCATGACACTAAAGACAAGATTCGAGGAAGAGACAAGCATCCACAACAATTTCAAGCAAATGGTAACTATGGTTCTGAGCAATTCAATTCAAATTTTAGAAGATTCAATCAAAGTTGATTTCCTTCATCATCTTTCCATAAGTCTTGGACAAAACCACCTGCTTTGCCATCAAATACCAATCAAAACCCTAAGCCATCTTCACAGCAAAATCATAATATTTTTAGACTTCCTGCCATTGCAAACAATGTATCTAAAGCCAAACCTATAGTGTGTTACAAATGCCATCAACCTGGACATCTAGCAGCCAATTGCCAATCAAAGAAGCCACATGTCCATATCAACTATCTTGGAGCAATGGAAGATGAAGAACATGAGAAAATGCCTGACTTTACGGAAGATGAGGGTGACATTACTACTCCTTCGGATACTTTACCAGGTATGCCAACTCCACATTCTTTGTTGACAATGAAATGTTTAGTGCATGGAAAAGAAAAGATTATTTTGCATGATGATGGTAGTACTCATGATTTTATTTCTGCAAAGTTAGTGAAAGAATTGAAATTACAAACTGTTCCTAGGCATTATCGTATTAAAGTAACATTCTTAGGTACAAGGTATAATGGAACACAAGAGGTGCAAGTTTTAGAAATTCAAATTGGTGAATATACTGAAAGAAGGAATTTTCTAGTTGTACCATTACAGTCCAGTGATATTATTTTAGGTATGCCTTGGCGTCGTCAGCATAATCCTGACATAGATTATTCTACGCATTCAATTAACATTCATTTTCAAGGAAAAAACATTACATTGTATGGTATGCATGCATCTAATGCTTTTTCACTGCTTACTCATCCTCAAACTAAACGTGCATTACACAAAATTAGTAAATCTTATCTAATTTGGGTGAATGAACTGCAAGCTAAAGAAAAACATATGCACCCTAGGCATAAAGAATTCCTTGCACAATTTAAAGATTATTTTGTTGAAGATCTACCACCTGGACTATCTCCTTCACGTCTTGAAGACCACAAAATAGATTTAATTCATGGTACACAACCACCTTGTAAAGCACCATATAGGCATAACCAGATAGAGCAAAAAGAAATTCAAAATCAAGTTGAGGAATTATTAAATAGAGGATTGATTAGACCTAGTAGTTCTCCATTTGGTGCACGTGTTTTATTAGTAAAGAAGAATAATAATACTTATCGTATGTGCATTGATTATCGTGCCCTAAATAAGATTACTGTAAAGAATAGATATCCAATTCCTAGGGTCGATGATCTTATGGATAAACTACAAGGTTCTGCCATATTTAGTAAAATAGACCTTAAATCTGGTTATCATTTGGTGAGATTAGATAAATCTGACATATTCAAGACTGCATTTAGAACACAATTTGGTCATTATGAATTTTCAATGATGCCTTTTGGATTAACTAGTGCACCTGCTACATTTAGTAGAATGATGAATCACATATTTTTGAAATATCAGCATTGTGTTATAGTATTCTTCGATGATATCTTGGTATTTAGTAAAAATGAGAAAGAGCATTATGAACATTTGTCTTTGGTTTTCAAGTTGTTGAAAGATAATCAATTGTATGCTAATCCCGAAAAGAGTGAGTTCTTTCAAACAGAAATTGAATATCTAGGTCATATTGTGTCATCAGATGGTATTAAAGTTTACCCTAAGAAGATAGAAGCAATATTGAACTGGCTAATACCTAAAAATGTACATGAGTTACGTTCTTTTCTAGGTCTTGCTAGTTTTTATAGGAAATTTGTGCGAAATTTTTCATTACTTGCTTTGCCTTTGAGTAAACTTTTAAAGAAAGGTATCGTTTATCATTGGTCTGATAATCAACAGAAATCTTTTGATTTATTGAAACATGCATTAACCCATGCTCCTGTATTACAACTACCTGATTTTAATAGACCATTCTTTTTAGTAGTTACTGATGCTAGTGGATCTGGAATAGGAGCCGTACTTATGCAAGATAATCATACCATAGCCTATTCTAGTTGTAAATTGAAACCCTCCGAACTTAAATATTCCACATATGATAAAGAATTGTTAGCTGTGGTACAAGCTTTAAGAAAATGGAAAATTACTTAATGGGTTCTGAGTTTATGATTAAGACTGATCAACAAAGTATTAGACATTTACTTAGTCAACCTCAAATATCTGAACGACATATCAAATGGGCAGCTTTTATGCAGAGTTTTCATCCCCTTATTCAATATCAACCAGGTAAAGAAAATGTAGTGGCCGATGCATTAAGTAGAAGACCGACCATGTAACGTGTCCCCTAGTATTATCCAGGACACGTCTTAGCAATCCATCGGAAAGGATGTCTAGAAAGCTCCGCCCGGCACTCCCATGGAATGTTACGGGTTTTGCGATCTAGTTCTTCCCGTGTTTGCCACGTAGCGGAAGTATCCTAGCCGTTCCCACTTAGGATCGACCGGAATTAGGGTTTTCCTAATGGATCATTGGCTTACAGCAACTAGCGTCAGACCCGAGCGAACTACTTCACGCAGAAACGCCAGGTCCGAAGCGGATTCACGCTGCACTTGGTTCAAGGAGAATGGGAAACGAGAGGGATGCAAAGCTCAACCTCTCTGCCATAAGGCATAGTCCCATTCCATTCCCCTAAAACAGCGTAGATCGGGTAAGACGTAACTCTAGATCGGGTAAGATGTAACTCTAGGTCATCGTTCTTGTTATTCCTTTTTTATGATGATGATCATTCCATTATTCTTCGAGATTTTTGAAAAAAATTCCTAGCTAACCGGGACCACCCAACCGTAGGACGGACCCATGGCCCATCCTCCGCACTTTCCTCGATTTGTTTTAGTTATGTAATTATCTAACACATTAATTTGACATATAACAATCAGCTTTTTTAATTAACCTTGTTAAGCACTGGTTCCTTCATGTAATCTTATCACGAGACATAGAAAAACAACATCAAGCAAGTTCTTTTAACATTTCATCGTTTTATATTTGAAATACAAGGAGTTCTGCCCGTAGGCTTTTCCATAATCTGCCCGAAGGCTAACTAGTAATCTCGAGGGATCACTATTCCAAGCTTCCGCCCGTCAACTAGTATGCGGGCCTCGAGATCCAATCCCGAGTCACGTTAGCCTCTTGTGCAGGACTCGGAAGGCGAGGGATTTACGGCCAGAGCCCCCCCTGGCACCCAAGCGTCCTCCTACTCCAAGTAGAACTCAATGGAGAGACCTCTCGCGGCGGGTTCGGTCCACATTCCCGGCGCGGTCAAACAACCCCCTTGGTTAGGGTCAGGCAGGCAGTCGGGGGTAACTGAAGCTGCCTCTCCCTTCAGGCCTTTAACCTGAAGTATAGGTACTTATTTAATTTGTAATTCATAATTCAAACAGAGCCCTAAAATCTCTAGCAAGCACAAATATTTCCATTAATCAACCTAGTTGTATGGCAAACTGCTAAGGAAGTGTTCTTTCCTTTTTGAGTGTATCAACACTCGTTCCCAAGGTGTCTTGTAACTTGGCAAGATCTCTTACATTCCGGTGTAGGGAATACCCAACTTGGTTAACCCTAAGGTACCTTAGATATGCTAGTTTCTGGTTTACAACTTTTCTTATTTAGAAGGATACCCAAAAATATGTCTTTTTGCAAGATAACTTGCGTAAGGATCTGCCGTCCTTGATGAGGGTTTTTCCCTTTTCTCCTTGTGAATCAATCACAAAATGATTTCATACATGTTGCGCAAGTCCTGCGATGGAATAATCTGTTTAGATTCCTTAAGCTGACGTATGTCAGGCCTAGGGTTTCTTCATTTAGGGACAAACCCTAGTTTCTTATCTTTATGAAATTATTGTCCTTACGGTAAGGAAAGTAGTCAAGTGTTTAGGGTATGAATGTTTCTATGTTTAGATTGGTTCGGTTAGCTTTTGGAAAGATTGGTTCGGTTAGCTTTTGGAAGGTAATCCTACTCGACTTGTCACGGTTTTACTATCTTTGTGACAATTAACTTTCCCAATCAATATAGTTTAATTTGGCATATAGCATAATGCCATGATGATACAAAGAGCGACGATACTCCTTGGGACAAAGGCCTTGCTGAGAAATTGGGGTATACACACTTTATTAGTTCCAAGTCCTCAAATAGCAGGGGAAAAGTGTTAATAGAGTGTCATCTAGCAATTCCCCATTACATTTTCTTTCCAAATGAGTTCGTATATCTAATTTATATACTTGTTAATTCCTAACATTTAACTTCCGTTTTCTTTAAAGATGAACTCATGCCAAATAACAACAGTTGCCTTGCTAAGATGTGCAACTAGCAAAGATAACTCCCTAGTAATTTGAGCATCGAAAGAAACCTTTCATGAATTTAGTCATTTTACCATGATTCTTTGCGAAATGAATAAGACTAATGGTGCAAGATATAATTTCTACACTTTAGGAATATATTACTATAGTAAATGGTTAATCTTGCCTATAATTTTATAATGCTTGATGCAATTTGAAGAAAGCTAATTTGTATACATTGTCATTCATAAGCTAACTCCGTTAAAAAAAAATAACTCGAACAAATATATCTTTCCTTAACAATTTTTCTTTGCATGATTGACTTAAAACCCAATTAACACCAAGAGGAAAAACCTAGCTTTGAGGTGAGATATCCACATGGATACCGGGAGATGACCCTCCCGCAGCTACACCTTGGACTTTCTTTGGCAGCATCGTAGTTCGAATGTGAGATCGCCTCTTCCTTTTTCTTCTTGGAATTCCACCGTCTTCTCCTTCCTTATCTTTTACCTTTTTCCCACTATTCCTCCTTCACTCCCTCTTTTCACTCCCTCTACTTCCCTCCCTATCTTTTATCTCACGGCTATTTCTTCCTTACGGGATACCATACGAGACCATGATGATGAATTGGATTTTTTTAGGACATGGGAGTGTGTGGACACCGACTTGTTTGATAAAACTAAGATCACAAAGCTCAAATAAGGGACCACTTGCACAAAAAGATCTAAAAAGTGAGTGAAGGAATTAATGCAAGAGAATGGAGGTTCACAAGGTAGCCTAATGACAAAGTAGGCCTATGGGTGTGACTTGAATAGTCTAAATGAGGAGGGGGGGGGGAAGGGCAAGGGCTTAGGGGGGATTAAAAAAATATCCAGAGGGGGAAAAACAAGGCCTTAGGGGGAATTATACCCGGGAGGGGGGGGGGGGGGGGGAAACAAGGCCTTAAGGGGGATTTAAAGCCCCGCGAGGGGGGGGGGGCGAAACAAGGCCTTAGAGGGGAAATTAAAACCCGGGAGGGGGGGGGGGGAAACAAGGGGGTTTTAAAGAAAAACATAAGGGGGGGGGGAGGGGGGGTGAAAGGGGGCTAAGAAGGTTCTTTTAGAAGCTTCCCCCCAGGAAGCTTCTAAAGCTTCCACGTGGGGGGGGGGGGGGGGGGGAAAGCTTGGCAGAACGGCGGCGCGTTGACGGACTGGAGGGAATGCAATAGTCGATGGCGAAATTGTGGCTGAACGGCAGCGGCCTCTCGTCTTCTTCCCTCAGCTCGGAGTCTTCTCTCACGGCCCCTTTCCTCACAGCTCTGCCTTTTTTTCCCTCTCCAGCGGCCCCTCCCCCTGCCTCGTTTAAATAGTGGAAGGGAGGGGGATCTTTCCTCATGGCGTGTCAACACGCATGGTCCCCCTCCCTCCTAAGGCTCCACCAAGGAGCTTAGAGCTCCTTCTATTCCCTTCCCCCTCCAGCTCGTCAGTCGACTGGAGGGATAAAGGGGGGAATTTTTTAAAAAAAATTTCGTAAGTCCATTTATTTTCTCCATGCGGAATATTACAGACCATTCATAATATCTCTGTTATATCATTTTATTCTCTAACTCCTATGAAAGATACTTATCATTAGGACATTACTTTTCATGCTGATTGGAATAAATTAGTTGGAAATAACTGGATTCCTATTGATTCACTATCTTACAATGATGGATTCATGTTTTATGAAAAGAGATTATGTGTTAGAGTTCCATTCATATCTTTTGTTTTGAATGAGATTCATTGTCCTCCATATCAAGGTCATAGAGGTATTATATCTACTTTACATATATTGACTGAAGCTTTTTATTGGCCACATATGGACAGTGATGTATCTAACTTTGTTTCTGAATGTTTGGTTTGTCAAAGAGTTCAGAGACATCATGGTAAACAGTATGGTTTACTTATGCCTTTATCTATTCCATGAAGACCATGGGAACAGATTTCTATGGATTTTATTACTGGTTTACCTAATACTAAAGCTAACCATGATATGATTTGGACTGTAGTAGACAGGTTTAGTAAACAAGCATATTTCATTCCATGTAAGAAAACTTTAACAGCATCTCAGGCAGCATATTTGTTTTTGAAAACTGTTTTCACTAATCATGGATTACCAAAAGTTATTATTTCTGACCGTGATTCCAGATTTTGTAACAACTTTTGGATTACTTTGTTTGCTAACCTAGGAACAAATATTGATTTCTCATCTGCATTACATCCTGAAACTAATGGACAAACAGAAGCCACTAACAGTACTATTTTAGATCTTTTACGTGCTTACACTATTTCTAAACCACAGACATGGGACACACATTTGCATTTACTGCAGTTCGCATATAACAATACACCACACACATCTACAAAGAAAGCACCGTTTGAAGTGATTTATGGTTATAGATTGTCTACACCTATTGCATCTTTATCAAATAGAATTTAGAGTGCTGATGATATTGCTAATATGCACACTACTATTTTTTATGAGATTAAAGACATGATTGCCAAAGCCCAGCAATCGTATACAAAACAAGCCAATAAGAAAAGACATGCCATGAATTTCAAAGTTGATGATTATGTTTGGTTGAGAATAGAAAAACGTAGATTACAAAGTGTAGATAAACACCCAGTTGTGAAATTAGCACCTAGATTCTATGGACCATTTAAGATCATTCACAAAATCAATAACAATGCATTCAAGTTAGAACTACCACCTCATTGGAAAATTCACAACACATTTCACATTAGTTTATTACAACCCTTTAAAGGCCAATTACCTGTACACCCTGTTTATGAAAACCCACCTTTGCTAGATGAAAAGAGTGAAATACTTGAACTTGAAGCTATCATAGATACTGATTTTATGACCACTAGAACTGGCCGTAGATATTCTAGATATTTGGTCAAGTTTAAAAACCATCCTGTTGAAGAAGCGCAATGGATACACGCTAGAGACTTAAATGCTTTCCCCACTCTGTTAGCTCCACATTGAGCTAATAGCAATTGAGGACAATTGCTATCCCACCCTGGGGATATGATGCCAAGAGGCATATTTCACGATGGTTTCCGTGAGGTTTTACGATGGATTCCGTAAACTTTGTTGAGCGGGGCTCATACACAAAGTGGATTCTTTGTGCAAGAAGTTGATGGGGATGCCTATCCTTTTCGGGCATTTCATTAATTTAGTGTGTACATGGGTGATTCCATAGCAGGTGATTCCGTAAAATACATATTAAATTAATAAAATGTTTATGAGTTTAGAGTGCGCACTCGTGATAAATAAAGATTAGGATTGATTTCTAACCAGTTGATTTATTTATGTAGCTAAAGACTGCTAAGTATTCATTTTTGTCGATTTAATTGTATTATTTTACTAACGATTGTGAATGCTTCAGTTTGTTGATGTGTAGAGATAGCAGCAGTGGCGGATGAAAGCATTGGAGGATAGCGTGTATTCGAGTTATCACTTATATTTTGATGGGCGCATACCTTAGGCAAGGCGCTTATATTTTGTCGCGCCTATTTATTGATACGTTGGATATTTATTTATTATTTTATATACACATGGGCGCACGATTATGATATTTGTATTTGGACATTGTATTGGGTATGCCTGACTCTTTGGGCGCCCGTCCATTAGCTTTATTTCTATTTTTTGCTAAAGCAAACTCAAAAGCCAAAAGCGTGATATTTTGTAATTTGGGCTATTATTTGAGCTTGAAGATGATTAATACATAAAATACATGCTTTGTGGAGCGCTCACACAAGGCATGGGGGGAGATTGCACCCAATTGGTCTCTTGTTCATATCGTGCATGCTTTCTACCTTGAGTTTTGTGCAAAAAGTAGAGTTCTTTTGTTCTTGGGGACCTTCCGTCATTCACTACGCGATCATACAACATTCGATTTGCGCACCACGAATGAACGTCCAAAATTGGTAGGAGTTGAAATTGGCCCACATGGAGCCACATCCAAATGTAATGTGGCAGTTCTCAATTTTCTACGAGTTTTTATATTGGACCCACTTATAGATCAACCACTTGTTGTATCCCATGCATATTTTCAAGAATGTGAGAAGCTTATTATGGGACCACATCATAGGAAAGAGAGACACTGTAGGGGTACGTATGAATTTGAAAAAGGTAGGAAAGATGGAGGTGCTTTGGTGTTGATGGTCGCTTGTAACTACCTTGCGCTTCTTGGGTTTAGTCCACTAAAGAAGAGCTCATTGTGAAACAAACTATTAGGTCTATCTGCACCCTGATGGATATAATGCATTCCCTCAGATCCGCTTTTTCTAAAGACAACCAACTATCAGGGCTAAAGTCCCATGATTGGTATAAGATATATCAACTTTGTACTGGCCTCGATTGTAAGTGGCTTGCTTATTCTACTATTTAGTGTTTAGTCGGTGTTTGTAATGTTTTTTCATTTGTGGCAATTTGTACTACCGATGCGATCTGGGATGCTTCACTCCTAAAATAAACGGGGTGATTTACAGGTTGCAAATTTAGTGCAATGGATCTCACAGAAGGAGATCAAGGCATCCTCCATTGAATCCACAAGGTGGGGAGTAGTGGAGACGATCTGTCTCTTTGAGAAGTACTTGCCCACCAGCATGCTCACGATACAAATCCACCTCCTGGTGCATCTTGTAGATAAAGTGGAGATTGCAGGATCCATCCATACGAGATGGATGTTCTTCTTAGAGTGCTTCATGAAAACCCTAAACGGCTTTGTGCGACAATGAGCTCGATCAAAAGGTAGCGTGGTTGAAGGTTGGCTGGTATCGGAGGCGTTAGTGCATATTTCACAATGGTTACAAACAGTGGATTCAGATAACAGTATGCCGTCATCGCTGAAGGATGATGATAGATTGACTGAAGATGTGGTGGTTGGAAATGGGATAGAAAAAAGGATGGATATTGCAATGGAGGAGAAATTGAATCATTTTTTAATGTTGTATCATATATCCATGGAGATGTGGCTCGCTAGGTGTACGAGTAGGCCGAGAAAGATCAGGAAGAAGCACGATCAAAATTTCGATGCAGTATGTGCCATTGACCAATTCGATATCCTGAGGGCATGGAGGAGATGCCACAGTTTATGTCTATGTGATGGTTACATGGAGCTTTGATCGCAACTTCTTGTGGAGGGATGGAGGTCTATACTGAGGAGTGGAAATTCTCGAGGAGACGCAATCTGAAGGTGACTGCATGTTTTATAAGCTATCATATCTAGATTTTATACGTGACAACTAATCTAATCGTTTCAATGTACAGTACAAAATCTATACTGCGGTGTTGTCATGCAGGTGACATATCCATGTTGAGCACATTCACAAAATGTGGTCCACAATGGATTCTGATGTCATGGCAAAGTTTGAGCAAGAGAGCCGATGATGGTGAGCCATGGATCCAAACACCGTTATAAATGAGATGGAATATTTTGGGAACTTGCAAAGTATTATCTTAGTGGATGACTATAGCTTCTCCATTATGATATTCAATGTACAATAGTTCAAAGTGGTATTGCAAGGAGCTAGAGCAATCGTTCGGCAAGGTTCATCTAGATTTTTGAAAATAAATCCCAAGAAAAGATGGATGGATCTACATGACACATTTGTCTTACTAGTCCATTATGAACAAGTGCATGAACTGTTATTTTAAAAAAATTTATGACACAAAATAATCACACATGTTGAATCACTCTTATATGTGATTTTGATCATGTAATTTTCTATATGAACCCTTGACAACCTCACGGGTGGTATGTTGTGCCATCTGTTGAGATATCGAGCTCCACTCGTGATATGCCAGGGTGACCATTGTGTATTTATGTCACTAACTTGTCAGTTGTAGACGCGGTTGGTACACTGCCCATGAATAATAGCTACATGATAGCTATCCTTATCTACTCTAGTTCGTGGCTCAGTTAGTATGCCACCTTAGTTAGTTGAGTTTGGTTTGAGACCCATATATAGGGTTCTTTTATTTCTTTGTATGTGAGTTCTTTTGGTTTACATAACTAAGAAGAGGAAAACTGCTTTTAGCCTCCACCTTTATGTGTATTCCCCCATTGTGCAAGCAAGAAAGCTACAAGTGAGACTCCTTCCTTCTCTCCCAAAATCGTAACATGGTATCAGAGCCTTGTTCGTGGTAAGGAGCTCAATAAAGCAAGCCAAGCTCGCGGTGTTCTGGTAAGAGGAGCAGTGTTGCTTTCATTTTCTGTTTTGGGAGTAGATCTCTGCAGGTAGCACAGCCGGAAAGTGCAGGAGTGCATTGTCTCAGGTTGAGACGCCCTTCGCAGTGAAGCAAGAGGGTAGTATATGCTGCGAGCGAGGGCTTTAGCCCTCGACGACCTTGTTTTTTTTATTTGAGGCCATTTCAGGGCCTGTTTTGGAGGCAGAAGTTTTCTGCACGCACTCAGGAAAAGGCCCTGTTTGATGCTGTGCGACCACTATTCTACAGGTCGGTGAACAGTTACCACAGAAATTGCATTGTATGCTTGTGTGTAGAGACATTGGGAGATAAAGAAACATCCTTGGTTCCTGTTTATGCAAAATCGTCACTAGGAAGTGACTGTGTGGTCAAATACCACTTTCGCCAGTTTTGCAGATTTTCCCTTGTGAGGGTGAAGCTGTGTTTTTTGCAATGACAGAATTTTTTGCAGTGTTCTGTAATGGCGTCTGATTCTCTTTCACAGATTGTCATTGAAAAGCTTGACAAGAACAACTTCCAAGCATGGAAGTTTAGAATGACGAATTTCCTTATCGGAAAATGATATTGGAAATTTGTTGCAGGAAATGAAGAAGAACCAGTTCTTCCTGATGTTCCCAATCAACAGAAAATGCAAGCATTTAAAGCATGGCATGAGAGAGCCAGGAAAGTTATGTATTGGCTGTCTATCAGCATTTCAGACTCTATGATTGTGCATATTCAGGATGCAAGTACGCCAAAGGAGGCATGGGATATTTTGTCAAAAATGTATAGCACAAATACGCAAGCCAGGAAAATGCAGCTCAAGCAAGAGTTGCATAATGTGCAAAGAGAAAATATGAGCATCAATGACTACCACATGAAGGTGAAGAAGATGGCAGATGCACTTGCTTCCATTGGGTCGCCAGTGAAAGATGATGATTTAGTTTCTGTGACCTTGAATGGTCTAGGAAAGGATTATGCACAGATCCGAACATCCATTTCCGTCCGTGAAAGATTTCCTGATTTTGAGGAGTTGATTGCTCTTCTAATTTCTGAGGAGCAGAGAAATGGTGGTGCATCTTCTTCAGGAGTAACTTCAAAAGAAACTGTCTTCTACTCAAATGCTGAAAGAGGTAGAGGCAGAGGTAGAGGAGACCGATATGGAGGCCGTGGTAGAAATCAGAATATACAGCAAACTCAAGAAAACCAGTCCTATGGAGGAGGACGTGGTGACTCTAGAGGCAGGGGGAGCCAAAGAGGTCGTGGTGGATGGCAAAGAGGCCAAAATGCAAACAGTAATGTTGAATGCTACTACTGTGGTAAAATGGGTCATATGGCTAAAGACTGCTATAAAAAGCAGAATGACATCATGAATGGAAAACTGTAACAAGAGAATTATGCATCTTCTAGTAGACAGGGTGATGATAGAAATGAGTATTTGTTTATGGTGCAGCATATGAACATTTCTATGACAAGTGCAAAAGAAAGCAATGATGTATGGTATGTTGACTCAGGTGCATCAAACCACATGACAGGTCACGCAGAATGGATGGAGGATGCAAGGAAAATGAAAAAAGCAGGATTTGTGGAGACTGGTGATGATACTGCACATCCTATTGTGCAGATTGGAAAATTTCCTTTGTCTATGCAGGATGGGAAAAAGAAATACCTGTCCGATGTATTTCATGTCCCGAATATCACAAAGAATTTGGTTTCTGTTGGTCAAATGGTTGAGCAGGGCTTCTAGGTCAAATTTAATCCTCATGGATGCTTTGTTGAGGATATGAAAAATAAAGGTCGCTTGATAGCAAAAGGAAAGAAGAAGGGCAGAATGTTTACATTGGATGCAGACATGTCTGAATTGAGTGCAGCAATGTTTGCACATGGGACCGGTGTAGTTACAGATATTGATATTTGGCATAAACACATTGGTCATGTTAATGTACAGCGACTTAAATCAATGCAGGCCTAAATTATTGTTGCAGGATTGCCCAAATTCAAGGTTGCACAAATGCATAAGGTATGTGAAGCCTGTCAGTTTGGAAAACAGGCAAGGAAACCATTTCCTAGACATGTTCAAGAGAGTGAGAAGCCATTGGAATTAATCCACTCTGATGTGTGGCCTACTAAAGCTGCATCTCTTGGAGGCTGTCATTATTTTGTCACTTTTATTGATGACTATAGCAGAAAAGTTTGGGTGTATTTTATGAAAAAGAAAAGTGAAGTTTTTGGGCATTTCAAAACTCTTAAAGCTATGGTTGAAAAAGAAACAGGCTTGTAGATAAAATGCCTAAGGTCAGATGGAGGGGGAGAGTACCTCTCAAATGAGTTTGCAAGGTTCCTGCAGGAGCATGGCATAAGGCAACAATATTCATGCAGTCATACCCCACAACAAAATGGAATTGCAAAAAGGAAAAACATGCATATTGGAGAGGTATCTCGTGCCATGCTCAATGAAAAAGACTTGCCAGATTTTTATTGGGCTGAATCAGTTGCTACAGCAGTCTACATAATGAACAGGACTCCCACTGCAGCAATACATGGAATGACTCTAGAGGAGAGGTATACTGGTAGGAAACCAAATATTTCTCATTTGAAAATTTTTGGTTGCATTGCCTATGTACATGTGCCAGATGAGTTGAGATCCAAGTTGGATCCAAAAGCTGAGAAGTGCATCTTTATTGGTTATTCTCTGCAGCAAAAAGGGTATAGATGCTATAACCCTTCTACTCGTAAGTTTACAGTGAGCAGAGATGTTGTTTTTGATGAGATGAGTAGTTGGTATAAACCAGTAAATGTGATTGATGATGTAGATGCACAAAATGGTAATGCTGCACAGAATTCACAGCAACAGTCACAAAATATTAATGGACCTAGAGCGTCCTCTAGCAGTGGTTCACATTCTTCGCCATGGACAGGTAGATTGAGATCAGGAGAATCTTCTCAAAGTAATGCAGATAGTGGTATGCAGGTATCACAAAAAGGAAAAGAGAAGGTTGATCAACCCATGTTTGATGTGAATACAGGTCACTCTTATGTGGATGGTGAATCCAGTGGCTCAGAACAGAGCATTGATGATGAGTTGGGTATTCCTTCTATTGTTACACCTGGAGTAAGGAAGACCAGGGATGTTTTGAGAGCACCTGGGAGTGAAGCTACTTTGTGCAGGTCTACCAGAGCTAGGTATCCTGTGGATAGGCTAAAATATGATGGATTTACAGCCATTCACTATGCATATATGGTCAAAGTGATACAAGAACTAGAACCCACTTCTTTTGAGCAAGCCATGGGAAAAGAAAAATGGGAGAAAGCCATGGATGAAGAAATGGATGCCTTGGAAGCAAATGCTACATGGGAATTGGTACATTTGCCTAAAGGTAAAAATGCAATTGGCTGTAAGTGGGTTTATAAGGTGAAGCACAATGCAGATGGTTCTCTGAATAGATACAAGGCAAGATTAGTAGTCAAGGGGTATGGACAAACATATGGCATTGACTATGAAGAAACATTCAGTCCGGTTGCAAGGATGGCAACCGTAAGAGCAGTCATTGCTATGGCTGCATCAAAGGGATGGTCTTTACATCAGATGGATGTAAAGAATGCCTTCTTGCATGGTGATTTGCAAAAAGAGGTCTATATGGAGCAGCCACCAGGTTATGTGCATGCTGTTCATCCTGAGTTTGTTTGCAGGATGAAGATAGCCTTGTATGGCTTGAACAAGCACCTAGAGCGTGGTCTAACAAGATAGGACAGTATCTTGTCATTATTGGCTTTCAGATTTCCAAGGCAGATTTCTCACTTTATGTGAGAAAAACAAAGAAAGGTATTATGCTGCTTATCATTTATGTTGATGATTTGATTATGACAGGTGACAGTGATGAAGATATCCTTCATGTGAAAATGCTATTGAAGCAGAAGTTTGAGATGAAGGATTTGGGAGAGCTACGTTATTTCTTGGGCATTGAGGTGATCAGATCACCAAGTGGGATACAGCTCTTGCAGAGGCAGTATGGATTGGACATGCTGTCCAAATATGGGATGACAGGCTGTAAGCCTATTTCAGTTCCTTTGGAGCAGAATGTGAAGCTGAGCACAGATGCAGGTGAGCTTCTAGAAGACCCTACTATGTACAGACGCATAGTAGGAAGTTTGATTTATATGACTATTACCAGGCCAGATTTGAGCTATGCTGTTGGATTGGTAAGTCAGTTTATGCAGGCTCCAAGGAAACCACATTTGGATGCAGCTAGACGCATACTCAGGTATGTGAAGTCCACATTGAAGTATGGACTATTTTATGAGACTGGGGTTCAGATATAGTTGCATGGATACACTGATGCTGATTGGGCTGGTAGTATTTTTGATAGACGATCTACCAGTGGATATGTGTTCTCTTTTGGGAGTGCTGCAGTCACTTGGAGCAGCAAGAAACAGCCTACAGTTGCCTTGTCCAACATAGAGGCTAAGTACAGGGGTGCAGCAATGGCTGCATGTGAGGTAGCTTGGTTGCATAAGCTACTTTATGATATGCATCTGTCTACAGATGGACCAGTTTTCATTTATTGTGACAACATGAGTAGTATACACTTGGCAAATAACCCAGTCTATCATGCTAGAACAAAGCACATTGAGGTGCATTATCACTATGTGCGAGAGAGGGTTTTACTAGGTCTTATTGATCAAGTTTATGTCAGCACAGAGGATCAGGTAGCTGCCATATTCACGAAGGCATTGGGTGCAGAGAAGCTGCGCAAGTTCAGAGACCTGCTTGGTGTGCAGGAATTGGGATTGAGCTTGAGGGGGAGTGTTGAGATATCGAGCTCCACTCGTGATATGCCAGGGGGACCGTTGTGTATTTATGTCACCGACTTGTTAGTTGCAGACACGGTTGGTACACCGCCCATGAATAATAGCTACATGATAGCTATCCTTATCTACTCTAGTTCGTGTCTCAGTTAGTATGCCACCTTAGTTATTTGAGTTTGGTTTGAGACCCATATATAGGGTTCTTTTATTTCTTTGTATGTGAGTTCTTTTGGCTTACACAACTAAGAAGAGAAAAACTGTTTTCAGCCTCCACCTTTGTGTGTATTCCCCCAGTGTGCAAGCAAGAAAGCTACAAGTGAGACTCCTTCCTTCTCTCCCAAAATCATGACACCATCAGCTCCTCAAAGTGCAAGAGTGTACGAGGAAAGCAATGTTTAGAGCACAGATGAGGAGAGTATATTGGTGGAGAGGTCCATATTGTAGAGAGTGGAGGTTGAAGAGGGCTTAAAGCGTATAGAGGAGGTAGATTCGGGTAACAATGATGGAAAGACAAGAGGCCAAGAATTCTTTGAGAATGAAGTGGACTCCTCCTTCTATGGTGACTTATCTATAGACCTTCCAATGCATGCGGAGTTGTGCGAGGAGATTGACATGGGGCCATAAGCTAGGTCATACTTACTACATCTGCCTACTCAATTCATTGATGAATCGCTTTTAAGAGTACTTTAGAATATGCATTTTAAAAGTAGTATCATTTTTTTAAAAGTTATATTATATGTCAATTTCTTTTGTGGTCAAATTTGTGCCTCGTGCCACTGGCCATACTTCTGGAACCTTGGGCGGTGCCTGATGAATGCAAGAACAAACTTTCCATGTGTGGTCCACACTATCATTACAAAATCACATCAACTGACATCGCATTCCATATTGATTGCTAGCTTATTCTCTTGAGCTTGACCACTCCATGATGCCCCAAAAAAAAGGTACATGCACCCCATGTGTCGTATTTTTTATAGGTTTTTTGCATTTTTCCTGTCTAGCTCCCAACCATCCTTGACATTATACATGACTACGAGCTAGAATACTTCTTATAGCCTAGACAGTATCATGAAGGACTATCTCCACCATCATTTCCTTCAAAAATTTGGTGATACTTCCCTTGATTGGTCAAAAGGTAAAGGGTTCTCAAAGTTTAGTTTTCCTGTATCCTTTCTTCTAGGTATGTTTTTGGTCACATATTCAGTTTGGCTACCTCCGACCCAACTTTTCATCAACCTTGCATTTTCTTGCTACGGTCGCATTGTCCCCTCAAAAATCAGGATGTTGATGCAATTTGGTTCCTCCTGTCACCTCCTCAACCATCCTTGCAATTGCTTGAGGTGTGGGGCTAATTCCTTATTGTAGTCGACTCAAAAGCTTCTTTGCACTAGGTCATGCACCATGGAACTTTCCACCAATGAATGCATATCCTTTTGTGCTTTGTAGTAGAGCATTGGCCAAATCATTGACACATGCATCGTACAAGTTGATAGATTTCTTGAATCCCTCCCTTGCTAACCAACTTGCATGCATTGGCTCTACTAGGTTCATGGTTGGCATGTGAGCAATGTCCTCCACTACGTGGACAAAAATACACCACAAGAAGGTATGGAGTGTGAGAAAACAAATGCACCACACATCACATCCTACTATTACAAACTAGTCTCATCCCAACAAAGTGTCAGCTCCAATGTGGATATCTAATATACCACCCACTAAGCCAATAATCCATTGCTGGTATATTGCAATCTACAACTTTAAGCCCGAATGAATCGATATTGCATTGTTGCATCATCTTCCATGGTTGCACACCTCCACATGCGGCATAAGCACTTATGCTCATCTTGGAAACTCTTCTGCACATACTATGATGTGTGTATGTGGATACTTTGTTTCCAACAAAAATATAGCATGAGAAGGTATGGAGTGTGGGAAAACAAATGCACCACACATCACATCCTACTATTACAAACTAGTCTCACCCCAACAAAGTGTCGCCTCCAATGTGGATATCTAATATGTCACCCACTAAGCCAATAATCCATTTCTAGTATACTGCAATCTACAATTGTCCCTGAGGCCCACCAAGCTTGAATGAATCGATATTGCATGGTTCCATCATCTTCCATGGTTGCACACCTCCGTATGCAGCACAAGCACTTATGCTTATCTTGGAAACTCTTCTGCACATACTATAATGTGTATATTCGGAGACTTTATTTCCAACAATTAAATCAGCAAGATCTCTCCCTTCCTTGTGTTAGAAATCAAGCTCACCATCAGTGTGTCTTTATCTATGACCAACATCTATGACAGCTAGAGTGTGCAGCTGTCTACATGTGACTACATTAAATAAGTCGGGTTAGTAGTCAGTTAGTGACTTGACTAGAGTTAGTCTGTCTAGTCTACACTTACACTAGGTCACTTTATCTTTGTATTGTGTGTGCTTTTCAATTTTGGAGTGTGAAACATGAAGAAATGACTTTGAGAGCTTGAAGGCTCATGACAATGGAGTTTCCCTATCTCTCGCTCTCTCTCTCAACTTTGAACATGGTATCAGAGCTTGACTTGGTGGACCTCTTGGAGCAGGAGGGAGTGAAGATAATCTATAGTTGAAGACTTGTGTCATTTGTCAAACAGGCCGAGTGCCATTGTAAAATGGAAGGTATACATTGAGTGATTGCCTACTCTATGGTTCAAGCTACAGGTTGTGGCTTGTTTAGAGCCTTGTGAAGGGGGTATGAAGCACTAGTGTGCGCCCCATCAGCATCACTATCATCAAATCGAGCTGTTGGAGCAGAGGGCAGATCTGCACAAATTGCACCTGGTTCTGCAGACATCTCAGTGGGTTGGAAACATCACATGCAAGTGATATGAAGTGGCTAAATGCTTAACAGAGACTAGTGGAAAGTACTTGAAGAGTACAAAGTATGAATGCTTGTGTGAGAGCTCACTTATGAGTTGAAAACAGAGATTACAGGTGTGTCATAAACAGTGGCCTACTGTATACAGCCACTACAAAGCATATACACTTGTCTAGCATGAGCTTGAAGCACTCATACATACCTAGAAGCATCACTGGAGCCAAGATGTATGTCAAGAAGCCATACGTACCGGATGTAACGCATTTGAGCTGAATTTTCTCATTGAAATCACTTAGATTTGGAATATGTTAGTGGCTGAAAATTGTCATACACAGTCAATGACAAGCATTGCGTATTACTGAAGCAATACAGATCATCTTGGGGGTTCTATCATCTATATGAACTGACCTATACATGCTAAATGTATGGAGGATTGAAGCAAGCAATGAGCATCATTGAAAACTGAATTCTAAAGCTGAAGTAAATGCAGTCACATTGTCTTGGTTAATTACAA
Source organism: Lygodium microphyllum (assembly GCF_053477565.2). Lineage (NCBI taxonomy): Eukaryota > Viridiplantae > Streptophyta > Polypodiopsida > Schizaeales > Lygodiaceae > Lygodium > Lygodium microphyllum. Next base: position 137,871,052 of record NC_141137.1, on the reverse strand, counting down.
ATAGTTCATGAAGTTTATGCCATTGGTCAACGAAGACAAGTTGTCTCTGCCTACTCAGATGCTCATGTATTGAACTTGCCACTACAAAGTAAATGTATGACATGATTGGAAGACATTTTGGAGCTTCTTGGAGTCTGTTATGCTAAATTTTGGTTGAGTGCAACCTGCAACTGAATTTGTCAACACTTATATGTGCTGGTTATGCACTGTTCTGTGCCTCTATGCTCATGTCTTGACTCCCAAATGTACTAGCAGCTATCGGGGAGGTTTTGGAAAATGTATGACATTATTACCACTCATTTTTGGACTTGAAATTGCTGTTGATTACTCACAGTTTATAGTTTTCAGACTGCATGTATGTAACCTGGCAGTGAGGTTACAGAAGCTTAAGCTGAAGCAAACAAATAGCTTATGTATTGACAGTTATATCTACAGTTGAGGCCACTTGTTTGTGGGTGGTTTTGGGGTGTCAATGGGCTGAAATACCCCCTTTTCTTTTTGCAATTTAGTGCAGAAAACTGTCATAAATTGTTACGGACTGAACTTGGTCAGTCATACTTATTAGTCTGCAGGGAGTCAAGCACTTGATAGATAGTCTATTGCGTCATGGCTAATGCACATGGGAGTGACAATATCACTCAGATAGTTGGAGAGAAGTTGGATAACAAGAACTTTGCATGATGGAAATTCAGAATGAAAAAATTTCTAGTTGGTAGAGGTTATTGGGATCTATGTACAAGAGATGAGGCTGCTCCTGAGTTGCCTGCACACAATCCAACAAATGAACATAAAAGAGCTTACAGGCTATGGAATGAAAGAGCATGCAAGGTGCTGCATTGGTTTTCTTTATGTATATCTGATGCTATGGTAATTCAAAGGTACCCTGCAATTTCAGTTGTGTCTGCCGTATATAGGTGCATAGGCTATAATTTTAGATCTGTAAGTTCAAAGGTGTTTACCAGCAAATAAACACAAGGTTTATCTACAAACTGGTTGCAGATTGCATCTATTGTTGAGCAGACAGTGAAAAAGGTTGTCTGGTGTATTGTTGTGTACTACAGGTCGAGGGTTGCAGAAGATTTGCTTGCTGTTTGGTATTAGTTTTGTGATAATGGCAGAGAACAGTGGAAACCCCATCATTGAGAAGCTCGATAAGAACAACTACCCTTCATGGAAGTTCCGTGTCACGAACTTCCTTATTGGAAAAGGCCTCTACGAGTTTGTGTTAGGTGAAGAAAAGGAGCCGGAGGTGAGTAATCCTCCAACTATAGAAGAGACAAAGGCACGGAAGGAATGGAATGCAAAAGACAAAAAGGTCATGTATTGGTTGTCTGCATTAATTGACATTAATATACTGGGACATATAAAAAATGCAGAGAATTCATATACAGCTTGGACCATACTTGACAGTATGTTTTTTGTAAATACAAAGGCACAAAAGATTCAACTCAAGCAAGAGTTGAATACATTGAAGAAAGGGAAGATGTCTATCAATGTGTATGCATTGAAGGTAAGGAGCATTGCAGATGCCTTGGCAGTGATTGATGCAATGCCCGATGATGATGATTGGTGTCGTCTACCTTGGGTGGACTTAACAATGAAAAGGCTTGGAAGTCTTTTGTAACTTCCGTATATGTCAAAAAGCCATTTCCAAATTTTGATGAGTTGGTCTCCCTTATGACACTAAAGAGATCAACATGTAGAGTGAGATATCTGAAAGAAGTGGTGAACAGGTCCAAGCTTTCTACTCTAGTTCAGGAAGGGGACGTGGGCGGTTCTCTTCAAGAGGCCGTGGTACAAGACGTGGTAGTAACAACCAACAAAACAGATTGAATCAGCAATTTGGCGATATGCAGGTTTCAAGAGGTCGTGGTAACTTTAGAGGCAGGGGAGCTTTAGAGGAAGAGGTGGATGGCAGAACAGAGGTTCTAACAACTCTGGTATTGTGTGTCACTACTGTGGCAAAATAGGTCATATTGTAGCCCAATGTTATGCTAAGAAAAATGATATTCGCAGTGGTAAGTTGCAGCAAGGAAACTATGCATCGTCTTCATGACAGAATGAAGACAAAAATGAACGTCTATTTGTTATGCAGGATGTGGTGAATGCTGTTACAGGAAAGGGAACACATGATGATGTTTGGTATGTTGATTCGGGTATATCTAATCATATGACCAGCCATGCAGAATGGTTTGGAGAGATGCAAGATTTGCAAAATGTAGGTTATGTGTAGACACGTGATGATTCATGCCACCCAATTTCACACATTCGAAAAGTTTCCTTGTCCTTGCATGATGGTAAAACAAAGAGTATTTCAAATGTATTGCATGTACCATCTATTACAAAGAACTTGGTGTCAGTCGGTCAAATGGTAGAGCAAGGGCTGCAAGTCCGATTTAATGTAAAGGGATGCTTTGTAGAAGACTTCAATGGCAAGTGCAAGTTGGTAGCAAAGAGAAGTAGAGTTGGACGTATGTTTACTTTGGATGCTGGAATTCCTACTATGAATGCTGCTATGTATGCTAAAGGAAAAGGTGTTGTTGGCAGATATTGAAATTTGGCACAAACACATTGGACATGCAAATGTACAAAGGCTGAAATTAATGCAGTCCAAAGGTTTGCCTACATTTAGAGTTGGAGAATTTCATAAGGTATGCGAAGCATGTCAGTTTGGTAAGCAGGCAAGACAACCCTTTTCACATGATAGAGATGTACGCAGAAATATCCTTGATGTTGTGCATACATACATTTGGGGGCCTACACAAAATGTATCTCTTGGAGGCAGTTCATACTTTGTCACATTCATTGATGATTATTCTAGAAAGCTGTGGGTATATTTTATGAAGGAAAAGAGTGAAGCATTTGAGCACTTTAGAACTTTCAAGGCTGTAGTTGAAAGATAAACATGCTTGAAATTAAAGTGCTTGAGGTCAGATGGAGGGGGAGAGTACCTCTCGAATGAGTTCAGTGATTTTTTGAGGTCTCATGGGATAAAGAGACAGTTCACATGTAGGTATACCCCACAGTAAAATGGTGTTGCAAAAAGAAAAAACAGGCATATTGCAGAAGTTGCACGCGCCTTGATGGATAAAAAATATATACCTAAGCATTTTTTGTCTAAGGCTATTCATACTGTTGTTTATATTATGAGCAAAACTCCCATAACTGTAGTTCATGGGATCACTCCTGAAAAATGCTTTACTGGAAAGAAGCCTGATGTATCACACTTGAAGGTATTTGGCTGTGTTGCATATGTTTATATGCCAGATGAGCTATGGAAGAAGCTTGATCCAAAGGCACAAAAATGTGTCTTTATTGGATACTCTTTAGAATAGATTGGGTATCACTGTTATAACCCTGTCAAATGTAAGTTCAGAGTGAGCAGGGATGTCATCTTTGATGAAATGAGCAGTTAGTATGCATCTAGTGGTGATGCATTGGATGATAATGATGATGATCATGACACTCATGTGTAGGTTGAAAAGTAAGAATCACGGACTCTTAGTGGACCAGAGACATCATCTGGTAGTCCATGGTCTAGGAGACTAAGAAGTAGCTCTACATCTTCAAGTGCATCTAGTAGCACTATAGGTAAAGACAAAGAAAATAATAAAGTGTCAGATGTCATTGATGCAATTCTTGATGGAGACTCCAGTGGGTCAGAAAGCTTAGATGATGAGCTTGATATTCCTTCTATCAGGACACCAGGTGTACAGAGAGCTCATAATAATGTAAAGGCTCCATTGAGTGATCCGGTGGTACGCAGATCTAGCAGGATCAGATACCCTATTAAAAGATTTGGTTTTGAAGGTTATGCAACTCACCATTATGTTTATATAGTGAAACTAGTTGAGGATTGAGTCCACTTGTTTTGAGGATGCTGTTGGTCATACTCATTGGGATGCATCAACGGATGAGGAGATGGCTGCATTAGAGGCCAATAAGACTTGGGATCTAGTATCATTGCCAAAGTGCAAGAAAGCTATTGGATGTAAGTGGGTTTATAAGATTAAGCACAATGCAGATGGTTCTATTAATAGGTACAAAACTAGGCTGGTTGCAAAAGGCTATGCCCAGATATATGGCATAGATTATGATGAAATCTTCAGTCCAGTTGCTAGGATGGAAACTGTCAGATGTGAGATTGCTTTGGCAACAGCCAAAGGTTGGAGGTTGCAGCAAATGGATGTGAAGAATGCCTTCTTGCATGGTGATTTGCAGGAAGAAGTGTATATGGATCAGCTAGCAAGTTATGAAGATTTAGAGCATCCCACGTATGTGTGCACGTTGAAGAAGGCGCTCTATGGGCTAAAGCAAGCACCTAGAGCATGGTTTGACAAGATCAGAGAGTATCTTGTCAATATTGACTTTTATGTTTCTGATGCTGATCACTCACTTTATGTAACAAAGAGAGATGTAGGTTTGGTCATCATAGTCATCTATGTGGATGACTTGATTATTACAAGTGATAGTGATAGTGGGATTGCTAAAGTCAAGGACTTTTTGAAAAAGAAGTTTGAGATTAAGGATTTAGGTGAGCTAAGGTACTTGGCATTGAGGTGATCAGATGTGATGATGGTATATGGTTGTCCCAAAGATAGTATGACTTGGATATGTTGTCCAAGTATGGTATGACAGCATACAAACCACTTTCAATCCCGTTGGAGCAGAATGTAAAGTTGAGTGCTGATGTTGGGGATGAGATAGAAGACCCTACTATATTCAGGAGGATAGTGGGGAGTTTGATCTACATGATCATTACAAGGCCAGACTTGAGCTACGTTGTTGGTCTTGTGAGTCAGTTTATGCAAGTACCTAGAAAGCCACATTTGGATGCAGTCAGACACATATTGAGATATGTGAAGTCCACATTACATTATGGACTTTTCTATGAGGCAGGTACAGATGCACAGGTGTTTGGATACAAAGATGCAGATTGGGCTTGTAGTATATTTGATAGAAGATCTACCAGTGGATACATGTTCTCTCTTAGTAGTGCAGTAGTTGCTTGGAGCAACAAAAAGCAATCTATAGTTGCTTTGTCGAGTACAGAGGCTGAGTATAGAGGTGCTGCTGTTGCAGCATGTGAGGTAGTATGGCTACAAAAGTTATTGGCTAATTTAGATGTGCAGATGGAAGGTCTAGTTGTCATTTATTGTGATAACATGAGCAGTATATAGTTGGCTAGGAACCCAATGTTCCATGCCAGGACAAAACATATCAAGGTACACTACCACTTTCTGAGAGAGAAGGTTCTAGTAGGTGAGATTGACTTGGTGTATGTTAGCACACAGGATCAGATAGCTGACATCTTCACGAAGGCATCGAGTACAGAGAAGCTTCAAAAGTTTCGAAGCTTACTTGGAGTTGCAAAGATGCAATTGAGCTTGAGGGGGAGTGTTAAGATGACAAGTTCAACACATGCGGACATTGATGATGGACCACTTCGTTAGATGGGTCCACATGTCTACACTTAGCATGTCGGTGGTCATTATGACTCTCACTGGCCACTGACTCATTACTTATTATATTCAGGTTGTTACACCTATTTACAGCTGGCATAGTTATAGCGCCAGCCGACTAGTGTAGTCAGTTATGAATTGTTTGACTTAGTAGGCCACTTTCGTTTATGTTGTATCTTATCTATACTTTGTGTACATTGTAAAGTGTGTGGAAGAAGAAGAAAAAACCAGCAATAAAACGTTTTGGCCTCCATCTCTCTTCTTGTCTCTTGAGTGAGCTTCTCCTTGTGCATTCTGTGTGTGTTCGACGCAACATCTTGAGCAAGTCCCCCCACCACGCGATTCTTGACATCCTATTGCAAGTAAATCATATTAATCAAGTTCTAATACATGCCATGCAGGTAAACTCAATACCAGCATACCAACTATCAGAATGTCAACAGATAGTCTCTGAAGCCTTGGATGCTTCTATTGTAAGAACCCCCCCATCCAACTCTTTAAATGTAAGTGTGTAGTGTATTGTGTGATGTCAATGAGGCCAAAATCAAGACTATTCATCCATCAAGGCACACATAGCCATGAGGTGCAAATAGGCATATGCAGAGCTAATGTTAAAGAGGTGCAAAAGACCATAGAGGAAATGGTAAGAGACTTTAGTGCAGCTCAACCTCGACACCTACAAATGACTGTGGCTAGAAGGCTAATGATGAGTGCCTTGGTTTGTGAGCAAGGTTTCCCCATGTCTGACACTAAAATCTTGAGACGATGCTTGAGAAACTCTAACCACTCATTCAGAGGAACATGTAACATATTATTCCATTCACAACCCATTTTAAAATGCTCTAGATTCGAGTTTCTTAACACTATACACTAGCTGGATATGCTTCAACCACATGCATTGCATTAATGATTGGACCACCATGGTAGCACATGTGCATGACCCAAGGTAGTTTCTCTTCTACAATTCTACCACCGTCCACAACACGAACTTAACTAACATAGTTCTCCTTACTCTTCCATTCATGTCTTGCGTTTCTGTAGTGTACAATAGTTGATGAATCTGGCAATATGTGAGATAAAGGAAGAGGATACAAATACAAAAGCTATTTTTTGGAAAAATATGAATGAAGAGATGGAGAAGTGTGGACACCCAAGCACTAAATTTTGAGGATTCATAGCCAGATGAGGCAGCCACTGTCGAAGGGTTTTCAAAAGCAAAGTCGTGACCACGGAGGTTCTTGAGAAATTCCAAGATAGAAGATCAATCAAGCGAGATTACGATTCAATTTGAAAGCTTTATTTCAAATAATGGCCCTATAATCAACTTGTTCAAGCGTTTGGTCTCTTGAATGTGGCAAACAGACCTAAATGTATGCAATACTAGCTGCACTTCACCCATTTGAATGCAACCCTGTTCAACATCAACAGCCTCAGCTTCATCAAAAGACAAATTGATTTATAAACTGGCTGCTCAAAACTGAAGTCCTTCACGTCCCTTTTGTATGCCCTGAAGGCCTCTTCTTATGGTCAAAGCTCACAAAGAATAAAGATAGTCCAACATCTCATAAGATCTTATTGATCTCTATATCATGTCAATTTTGACATGTGTACACTCCATCAGGTGGCCTGTAGCATGGCACCTCACTCAAAAGTATCTGTGAGGATTACATGGGTGGGTTGACATGCCTTTATCCCTATTAATAATTTTCAGTTACAACCTCAAGTGATAATTTATCTAATCATGCTTCTGGTTAGACCCCACATTTGGACTAGTCTTTTTCTGAAAATAGACAAGAGAGCCATAATGATCTTGCCAGTGTGCTATTTGAGAAGATTCCTTTGGACAGCCATGGACTATGAAGCCCTGAGCTTACAAAAAATTGTACGTGCCAAGTATTGAAAGATCTCATTTCGGGCTACAAAATCTGTTTCATTGTTTAGCTCAATGATTGCTGCAACTCCATTCCTCTCAGAAAGTGCAAGGAGACCTTCAGTTGCAATTCTTGAAGCCTTCTCATTAGAAACTTCATATCAATACCTACGGGCTTGAGATAAGCAGGTTACAGCCTCATTCGACTGTGATTCTTTTTCTTCCTTGATCATGCCAACTATGGCGCCCGGTCCTCTGCTCTGTACCAATCCTTCAGGAACTTCATGCTGGCACCTGCGGGCTTGTGCTAAGCAAGTAACGGCCTTAGTCGACTGAGTTTCTTTCTCTTTCTTCATCGATCATGCTAGCAATAGTGCCCCCGGTCCTTTGTCTCTCTCTCACAACGATCTGTTGGAAGAGAGAGGGCTTTCCTACATGAGAGCTTCCTCCCCACGCCTCCTCTAGTCGACGAGCGTAGGACAGTTCATTGATTTGGGAGATCTTGCAATAGGGAACTCCAATTTGGGTATCGAACCCAAACTTGGTATAACTGATGAAACAGGGGTTATCAGCTCTGAATTCTGTGATGAACAGTATTTCTAGTGATCTGATTTGATCCTGTGACGGAATGTTAACGGTGAATTATTGTGATTCTCAATCAACAGCTCTTCCTCTTTTCCCTGAAATTCGATCCTTGCTTTCACGTATTTCTCCATGATACCTTGTGTTTCTTGTCACAGATACATCAGGCCAGCTTAGTGTAGTAGTAACAGAATACATCCATCACTGAGGGTATGCTGTTATGCAGAGCTTCTCCCCTATCACACACTCCACTTTTCTTCTCCAGCATTTGATCCCCCCAATATGGCTCTTCTGCATCAACATGCTGCTTTTTCTTTTGATCTTACATCAGAAACAACGACAGAAAATATTTTGTCTTTCCTTTCACGTAAGCCTTCTAAATAATCCATTTGAATTGATGATAAGACTTTACAAATTCACCATATCTGTTGATGCTAGATGGAAGTTGAGATGATGAGCTTTTGTTTAAGAAAACCACGTTATCCTCCTCATTGTTCATCATATCCCTTGATCAAGGGTGTAAGGGTGGACATTGGCTCCCAAAAAGCAGACAAGCCTTTACTACACAATAGAGCCCATTTTTGCACAGAGCTACTATTGGCACATTTTGCTCTGCCTGTCTGTTCATGCGGACACTTGGTGTAGCATAGAGTAGGCATGCCATCATCACTTAGCAGTTACTGATAATAATCAAAGCACAGCATAGGCATGCTGTGATCACTTGGAAAATGCACATTCATATTTATCTTGGGCAAATTTACAAATAGATCTTTTGGCCAACATTAACCAATCTTTGTTTCAACATACTGCATTGCTTTCCCTTTGGCATACTCTATTCTTTGCACATCCCCTTGGGATTTCTCATACTCCAGGTATTTCTTGAATAAAAACTTCTTTTTTTTTGGGAGGGAACTCTAAGCATGTGGCTCTTTCAAAAAAAAAAAAAAAGTTGAATCTCCAATCGCCATTTCCTAGTCAAGGTAAACACTCCACAAATCTGTTCTCTTTGGATAATTTCGAAGTATCCCCTCAAACATGCCACGGGCTCTCTCTGGTGAACCAATTTTGAATTCTAAAATGGCAGCTTGAGAAATGAACTTGATATGTTTGTGCCGTGGTAAACTCAACAATGCTCTGTCCAATGCTTTGTGAGTAGCATCAAGCATTCCCCGCTTCAGCAAGTAGACTATCCGCCTAAGCCAGACTTTTGAGAAAGATTTGAATTTCTGAATCATTGTCTTCAAAATTTCATCGACCAAATCATGCTACTCACTCCTTTCATAAATTCCCAGACATGCCAAATAAAGCTTCTTAGGGTCACAATATTGCAAAGCTCTCTGGAAAACCTACAATGTTGCTTCCTTAGTGGGACTTCCATATGCTCTTTGGCATATTTTACAAACCCTATTGTCACAATGGCTTTCATTTGAAATGAATCATGTTGATGTGATGTCTTCTGTTCATCATTATGCTGCCCATCTCCATGGGTCTGTAGATGTGCTTTTGGGTGAACATCAAATCATCTACTAAACAGTGAGGTTTGATCTCCAGCCCACGCAAAACAAAATGCAAACACAACGACTAAGTATGTACAAAGTAACAAATGTCACACACACAACTTTTTGGTGGATTCCACACCTCGGATGCACAGCAGTACGACACTGCCAACTAGAGGGCCATCCACAGCATAGTTTTCAATGGTGGTCGTAATGCAAGGTGTTCAAAGTTGAGAGAGAGAGAGATACAAGGAAACTCCATTGTCATGAGCCTTCAGGATCTCAAAGTCATTTCTTCATGTTCCACACTCCAAAACTGAAAAGCACACACAATACAAAAATAAAGTGACCTAGTGTAAGTGTAGACTAGACAGACTAACTCTAGTCAGGTCACTAACTGACTACTAACCCGACTTATTTAATGTAGTCACATGTAGACAGCTGCACACTCTAGCTGTCATAGATAAAGACACACTGACGGTGAGCTTGATTTCTAACACTCCCCCTCAAGCTCAAAACAAAACTCAAATCATCTGAATCACTCCAAGTAGCTGTCTAAAGTGAATGAACTTATCTTTACCAAGTGATTTGGTAAAGATGTCTGCTACCTGGTCTTCAGTCTTCACATGCTCCAAGTCAATCTGAACTGCTAAAACCATTTCCCCTGATGAAATGGTAGTGAACCTCAATGTGTTTCGATCTTGCATGATAAATAGGATTGCTTGCTAACATGACGATTTTTGCTCTGCCCTGCTTCCGGTGCCTCCACAGGCACTGTCCAAGATAAGAAGTAGAGAATGAAAGAGCTTCTTACCCGTTGCTTTCTTGCTCGAATCCTTGGCTCCTCTCCTTCACTTTATCCTTCAAAACCAGCTTCAATCAGTGGTGTAGAACTGATACTATGTCAAGAATCATGTGGTGGGGGGACTTGCTCAAGATACTGCGTCGAACACACATAGAATGCACAAGGAGAAGCTCACTCAAGAGACAAGAGGAGAGATGGAGGCCAAAACGTTTTCTTGCTGGTTTCTTCTTCTTCTTCCACACACTTTACAATGTACACAAAGTATAGATAAGATACAACATAAAGGAAAGTGGCCTACTAAGTCAAACAATGCATAACTGACTACAATAGTCGACTGGCGCTATAACTATGCCAGCTGTAAATAGGTGTAACAACCTGAATATAATAAGTAATGAGTCAGTGGCCATGTGAGAGTCATAATGACCACCAACGTGCTAAGTGTAGATGTGTGGACCCATCTAACCAGGAGGTCCATCATCAATGTCTGCATGTATTGAGCTTGTCATCTCAACATAGGACACTAGAACTATGTCATGTGACTTTGCGATCATTCTAATGATAGTGCAGTGAATGAAAAATATTGTACCTATCCATGCCACCTTCTTTAGGGAGCCAAAAATTGACCTACCATCACAATTTCTATTGGGATACTCTAGTTCTCCAACACATTTGCTTCGGCAAACAATGCCAAGGAATGCCATCAATGTTGGCGTAGGATTTGTCCAGCAATGGCCATTGTACTTTTGCTCCATACCCTCCATTGGACGCATATTGTCTACTACTAGTGGAAGCTCGTACACCACATTGCCATCATACACAACTGGGATCTCCTCCACTCTATGTATAGCACTTGTATTTTGAAGCAAATGACGTAACACTCAGTGTCCGCCCCCCAAGGACATTATGTACTCAAGCACACTTAGAACATAAGAGGATCATCACATCCACTCCTCTTCCACATCAAGCGTGATAGGGATGGTTTTTTTTTCTCAATGTCCACCATGGGGGTGGTGAGGCTTCCATAGTGATTGTTGTTTTCTCAATGCCGTAAGGGCTCTAGGTGAGGTTTATGGTGGGGGAAGGCTGTTATGTTTGCCCATTTCCTTGTGCGACAAGATAGTCTTATGAGACCAGGGTATCTAGAACATATATCTAGCCAGCCTCACGATCATTGTTAAAATGGATCGGCATGCTTTGTATTCCGCCATTCGCATGGATGATAGCAAGAACAGGGTAGCCATTGCCATTACAAATGTCTTCCTTCTTCAACATTAGGAACCAACTACTTGTGTACTGCATAATAGGTTTGGTAGAGAGGGATGACACCTATTTGCAGACCTCGGTATTTGATGTAGCACTTGATATTGAATCCATTTCCAAAGCTATCTACACATGTTCGAATATGCATGTGAGATATGGGTGTCATTAAAGACAGTGTGGGGGTGTATGTCATATATAAGAGAGGGAGGGAGAGAGAGAAGGATATATAAAGAATGTGCATGAGAGAGAGAGAGAGGGAGACACACAGAGAGAGAGAGTGTGTGTGCGTGCGCGCGCTCACGCACGCAAGTGCTAGATATATAAAGTATTTGGCATGAGAGACAGAGAGTGTGTGAGTGAGTGAGCGAGAGTGAGAGTGAGAGAGCATGTCTTTGTATGGATGTGGATGCTAGATAAGAGAGAGAGAGAGAGAGGAGGGTTGGAGACAAGTAATAAGAGGGAGCCAGGGAGAGAGACCAGGGGGTGATGGATAGAGTGAGGGAGGGGAGGGGAGAGGAGGAGAGAGAGAGAGAGAGAGAGAGAGAGGTGTACATACCTATGAGATCAAGAAAATATTCCACACCTTGAGGGAGGGGGAGGCATTGTGTCATAGGGGGTGTGTGGCATTATATAACCACTTTGAGATAGTAGGGCATTAAATGCATATGAGAGAGAGAGATGGAGAAAGGGGGAATAGGAGAGATGTGTTGTACGAAGGGAGAGATGCGAGAGGGGGGGGCAAGGGGTGCTTGTCATATTTTTTTTACACCAAATATTGGGGCATTGACAATCCATTCTTTGGCAACAGAATGATCCCAGTGCACATGCTCTAGCTCTCTTCAACCATCCTGGCCCACATGGACTCTCTCTCACATACCTTGGACCCTAAACCCAAATAACTAATATATATGGCACCGGCGACCCCTTTCTCAACAGGCAAAATGATCCTTATCTACATGCACTTACACTCTCTCTTCATTCCCACCAAAAAAAATCCCACACAACTAACATATTAATGTACTATCATATTAACTTGTTAATTACTATTACTATACTAACACATTTATTTATATGAAATGATTAATACTAACATATAGATTAACAGATAAGTTAAGTAATATTAATATACCAATTGATCCCTATAATAAGTAATTTATTAATAAACTAGTTGATATGCATGAACTAATAAAAAAGCTAACTAACATCAATTAACAAATTAATTAGTAATCTAATTGATATAATTTGACCAACATGCTAATTAACTAATCAATAAACTTATTGACACCATCTTAGTAAATATTAATTGATTTATATATAAGTTAATAATTTTCATACTAATAAAATGCGGACTATGGGTGGAAAATGCGGTGTGGGCAAGCAAGCCAGATGAGCGCGGGACGATGTGGATGCATGTTCAAGTATGGTCGCCCCAATAAGGGGGCACCGGCACCCCCTTTCGGGGCTAAAATACCCACTCATTGCCCCCCTTCCCCCTCTCAAAATCCCTTCAAAAAGAAGCCCTTTTGGGGCCAAAATGAGTGTGCTCCCCCCCCCACCTTCAACCCCAACAAAACCTACTTCTTGTCCCCTCCTCCCCAAGAAGGAGGTGTCAGTATTTGCTTCCAAGGCCAAAATGCCTCCCCTCCCCTCCCCCCCAGAATCCACTCCTTAATTTTATTAGTTAGTAAGTAATTAAGTTAGTTTACTAATAATTTAATTAGTCAAAATTATATCAATATTTAATAATTTTATTGGTTATTTAATTTAATTAGATAGCTAATTTTGGTACTTATTAATATTTTTGTAAGTTGAAGTAGCTAGCTAATTGATTTAATTAGTTGGTTAATAGTTAGTTATAATTTTTGTTAATAATTCATTGACAAAAGTTTAAAAATAGGTAATAATTAGTAATTATTAATTAATTTACTAGTTTAAAATTATTAAAAATTCATTAATAATTAATAATTAATTAATCATTAGTTCATAATTAAAATTAGTAACTAATAATTAGTAACTAGTAATTATTAATTAATGAGTATTTAATATATAACTAAGTAGTTACTTATTTGATCATTAAAATAGTTTATTATTGAAAACTATATATATATATATATCTATACATATATATATATATGTATATATATATATATATGTACATATATATATATATATGTACATATGTATATACATATGTATATATGTATATACATATGTATATATGTATATACATATGTATATATGTATATACATATGTATATATGTATATACATATATATATATATATATAGTAAAGTTAATTAAGTAATTTTTAGCTATTTAGATGAGAAAATAGGGGGAGAGAGAAAGAGTGACGAGAGAGAGGGGGAAGAGAGAGAACATGCGATATGTGTAATTTTTTTCTCACTAGAAAGAAGTCGCCAACAACCTCTTATTGGACGAAACAATTTTGTAGCAACCCATTCCAGGCAAGAGTAAATTTTTACCCACCTAGATTTGTGGGTTTTTTGCTGCCCTATAAGGGGCTGCTGGTGACCCCGTTCTGGCAAAAAAACAAACCAGAGTTCTAATGAGCATAGATAGCATGGGAAGAAGAGAGAGCAATAGAGTGTGGGTCTTTTTTCACCCAAGAAGGGGCTACCGACGACAACCCCTTCTCGGTGGAAAAACAATCCACATTTTCGAGAATAAACATCATGGAAAAAAGAGAGAGCAACAAAGTGTGGGTTTTTTTTTTCAAGAAGGGGCTACTAGCGACCCCTTCTCTGACAGAAAAAAAAAACCCACATGGGAGGAAGAAAGAGTAATAGAGTGATGGGAGAGGGGATGAGAGAGAAAGAGAGAGAGAGACCATGCAATCTATAGTAATTTTTCTCGCCGAGAAGGCATCGCTAGCAGTCCCTTCCTGGATGAAAAATATTGCATGCTCTCCCTCTCTCATCCCCTCTCTCATCACTCTATTACTCTCTCTTTTCCCCATTCTCTCTATTCTCGAACCTATGGACTCTTTTTTTCGATGAGAAGGGCTCGTTAGTAGCCCCTTCTTGGGCCAAAAAAAATAACCACACTCTATTGCTCTCTCTTCTCCCCATGCTGTCTATTCTCGGAATGGTGGTTTGTTTCCGAGAATCCAGTTGGGTGAAATTTTACTTTCGCCAAGAATGGGTCTCCGAAAAAAAATTGTGGTGAGAAAAAATTACACATATCACATGCTCTCTCTCTCTTCCCCTGCTCTCTCTCATCACTCTCTCTCTCATTCACATATATAAGGACCCTTCCCCTCCTTTTCACATTGCGAATCATTCCCACAACTTTGGGTATGTGACTCTCTCTTTCTATCCCTCCCTTGCTCTCTCTCCTTTCTCTTTAAAAGGGCTCCTCTTGCAATTCAAGTTTGTATTTTCTATCCCCTACCCTCGGCACGGTTCCCCTCTCTCTCCTCCCTCTCTCTCTTTCTCTCCCTCTCTTTCGCTCCACACCTCTCTCACACAATCACAGATACTCTATCTCCCCTTTCTATCCCATGCTTTTCCCCTCTCTCTATCCACCTCTCACTCACTCTCCGTCCCTCTCCCTCTCTCCCTCCCTCCCTCTCTCTCTCTCTCTCTCTCTCTCTCTCAATCTATCCCCACCTTCCTCTCTCCCTCTCTCTCCTCCTTCCTCCCCCTCTCCCTCCCTCTCTCCTAGTCACACACACTCTCTCTATCTCTCACTCTCTTATCCCAATGTCATCTCTTCCTCTCCACCCTATCCTCTCTCTCTCTCTCTCATGGCTAGATCGGATTTCAAAAGACAAGATCATGTTATCCTTTTTTAGGGCAATGAAACGATTACAAAAGGTTTAATATGACAAACGTTGTCGTATTGCTATGCGAACACAGTGTGAAAAACTCTAGAGTGCATCGTCATTCGGCTTTCTTATTGATCTATAGTGTCAACGAGCAAGTTTAGCCTATTTTGGATATTTTAGATATTATTTCTTATAAATATCCAAAAGCTATAGACAACTTCTAAAATAGGATGACATGTAAAAAAGCAAGTGACTTTTAGTCATTTTTGTGTGATTTTATAAAAAGAAGGATTGGCTAGATGGCACGACATACGATTGCAGTTTATGGACAACAAATAGCACTCCGAACTCAGAAAAGAAGGAGTGATTTGGGAGAATTTTGATCAGGTATCCTGGAATTGTACTTCCCTTTTGGAGCCAAAGGAAGCATCAAATTGGTGGTTTGAGTAGAAGAGAGGAAGCTATTGTTTTATGTACATTTTTTGTCTACAAGAGATTTATATTCTCAGGATGCAAAAATAAATTGACATGCTTCACCTCTATGAGTATTCTTCTACATCTTCTATTTCTTTAAACCCCTTCTCTTTCGTCTACTCCTCTCCTTGAATCTCCATTCACCCTATTGTCTCTAACCCCCATGGTAGACTTTCAACCCCAAACTCTCTGACAACATTCTCCTCACCGAGCTTGCTCTCGGGATGAATGGGAGTTCTTGTCACCATCGTACATCGGAGAGGTGTGAAGGCCCATAGCAAAGGCAATACTGAGATTGAGGTTGAGAAAAACACAATTATGCAATGGCCAATAGAACAAATAGTAAGCAACCCCTTTCTTGATTTTTGTTGCAGCCACTCTATCTCCCCCTCTTATCCTATTTCCAATCATTGTTTTGTAGAAAAGAGAGCGACAACCGGATGACTCTCCTGAGGATTCTAACTTGCCTCCACAACCTAGAGCACGATAGGCTATTGTCACTAGCAACATGCAATCACAAGGGGGAAGTGGCCCTCCAAGAGCGAGGGGGAGAGCAACACAAATCCAATCATCGACTTCCATCGAGCTATAAGCAACTATTGCAATTACATGTGGGAAGGAGTGACATCAAGAGAAAGTGGACACACTTCGATGACTCACACAAGAAAGGGCAAGAGAAAACTCATAATATCAAAGAGTGATACTGGCAAGAAAAATGACGACCATCAAAGCATCGAGTCCTTTAGTGCACAGCAAGGGTGTGGTCACATGCAAAGCAAAAAGAAGGGAATGTAGAGAGCTAAAAAGGAGCACGTGACAAAGGCCACCGGTGAGACCACTCTCACAATCACTCGTGATAAATGTATTGTGCAAGCATGCATAGAAGACCAGTTGGAAACATTGACGATGAGTGCTTGTAGGAGATTGTAGCATGATTTAGATTATGTTTTTTTTTCCTTTACATTAATGTGGACATTAATTACTTCATCGTCTCATTTAGATGTGGACATCCACCCATCCCATTATGCCGCTTGGTTTCCATGCCTACAATTAGACAAGTCACATCGAGGTACAAGCAACTCTCAAAGACATTTTTTATCAATGGGTATGTTAGAGGGATGGTATATTCATAGTATCATCAGAGACTCCAAGGCACCAGGGCAGGGAGGAGGTTGATGATATGATTAGAAATGAGTGGGACTCCCATTGGGTAAGGAAGCATGAGGACTTTGAGGCAAAAATCAATGGCACCAATTGGGCTTTTTTGTCAAATTGCATGTTTTATGTTTGGGATGGTAACCATCGGCTCACAACATAGATGAATGATATGCATACATGTGAGTGGCCCTAAATCATAGGATCTTAATATTTTGCAATGTATTTGTTGCTTACATTATTATTAAAATAACAACCAAATATTCCAAAATTTAAAAATTTTCATAAAGTTTGAAATTTCCTAATGTGATTAATATTTGGACACATGGTCCAATCTTATCTCCTTACTTGAGGATGAACTTTTTCCTAGATACTATATAAGCAATCCCTCCAAGTTCCACTCTCAAATATGGGGTTAAGATTTAGCCACTTAGTCAAATATTTACTTCTTATTTGAAAATGAAACTTGGGAGATTCCCAAATTCTCTAATATGGTATTTAATTGATTGTTTCCAATAGCCTTTTCGGGTAATGTGAGGAAGTATGTGTGCGTTGATTGTTGCCTTGTGAAAGTGACAAGTGTGGCAAAGGGGGATATTTTGTCAGCTATTTCTCATACAAACAAGTATGCAATGGACCATATTCTCATATGCTTGGATTACCTTTGTGCGCTAAAGGTCACCTGGATGATGAAATATGCAAGAGACCCTAATATATAATGTACTACAGAGGCTGGCACAAAAGGGGGTTGTCCACACCTCATATCCAGACCTTGTTTGCAAAGCAAGGATGCTAGGGCAAGCTAACCATGCCACTATTTTTGACAAGTTAACTAATGAGGCAAAGGCATGGGTGCAAGGGCACAAAAATCCGAAACCCATTCTTGCATGGTACAATTTCCAATTTTATATGGAAGGTAAGTAGTTCTTCAAGCTAACTTAACAATATTTTTCCTAATGCATTTTTTCCTCATGCAATGAAATTGTCCTTAATTACCAAGTGTAGAATGAGTATGATATGGCAGTGCGACCAATCAAATAGAAAACAAACATAGCTCTATGACTCTGAGTTTAGAACCAAGTGGGATGATGTGTACTATAGTGTGAATGGAAATCTCTTCAAGAAAAATCGAGGTTTGCTAAGAGTTGTAGATGCCAGTCTAAGAGAGAAGTGGTATTAGTAAGTTGCTACCTCTTTTTACTTGCCATTTATATGTACTCAAACTACATTGGTCCAGAGTAATAATGTTTTTGTCAATGCAAAATTGTCTCATTCTTGGAGTGCGGCTCCAAGATGGGGGGTGTATTGAATGAGGAGAGAGTATACACATTGGCATTCTCAAAGCTAAACGAGGCAGATTGCGTAAGGGTATTGAAGGCCATGGAGAGTTCTAACAAGAAAATTTGAATGCTGATGGGCATGTCTGAACATAGGTTATTCTTGTTCATCTAAATTATGTGCATCATAAGTCTAAGAAATTGGTATTAAATTATATAACTTTGACTCAAGCATATGGAAATGCACCGTTTCAAAGTTGGATAAGATAAGAGACCTTTTGGGCCATGTTGCAAAATGGCGGAAACTGATTTCTTTTGAGTTGGAAGGACTATTGTAACATTCGAGTGGAACGTGATTTTTTCTTCCAATACACCCAAGAGATAAAGAGAAAACATAGAGAGAAAATGTTTCGCACTGAACTCCATGATTTCAAGCAAGATGAAGATACAGAGTCACAGAAGTCAATAAAGTTGGCAGCATAGAGGCTTCTGTATATGTAGTTCACAATATCCTTCTTTAATAGCATGTCTGTGGTTCTATCTTGCCAATCCATTCTAGAAATGTAATGGTGACTTTGGATTTCATGTTCATGCACGGCCAAATGGAGAGGGGGGACTATACAAACTCTACCGGGGAATGTGAGGACTGGGCAAACCTGTAGGAGGATTAGTGCATGTATAAGGATTACTAGATAGAGCAAGAGTTGGATGAGGAGGTATATCAAATATACCCTATTTTCCTCGACTATCTAGAAGGTGAATACTCCTCCAATGAGAAGGGTTTGTACAAAAAATACCCAAAAGGAAAAAACAAACACAACAGATACAAGGATCAAGAGGCATGGTAAGTAAAATTGGTTGCATGTTTAGGAGTATACTGCACTTTGTTGTCCCTAATAAAGAGACTATGATGGGTTCATAGGAAACTAATATTAGTAGTGTGGTTATTAGAAAAAAGAAAACAAAAGAGCAAGCACACATCTAATATCATTCAAGAGAGACCAAGCAAAGATTGTCCCTCATCACCAATTAATTTGGTTTCTCCATACCCAAAAGGTTTGATGTTTTGAAGTATTATAGTCAAGATATCTCTTGCATCCCAGTAGTGAAAATATTCTTTGAATATGAATCATAACCACCAAACCATGTAGGCCCCTTGATTGATACTATTGAAGAGTAGATTGCAATGCAAGGCACCACCGAGGACGTCCGTGTCATTGGCATGGATAGAAGGATACAATAAGTTATTCTAGATCTTGTAGTGGTGGATTGTTACCTTACACACCACTACAAAGAGATGCATGACAATGGCAAGAAACGGTGAGGCATCACATCAAATTGGCACACGTATTATAGAGCACCAAGATGGTAAGCTTGCTTTTTCATAAAACTCATGATGTGAAGGCATGTAATTCTTGTTCATCACCAAAGTAACAACAAGAATATTTTTTTACTGTGTAGAGGATGGAAGAAATGAGTGTCTTGGATTTGAGGTCACAATAGATGTGGCTCGTGCGCTAGAGAGGTAAAGAAACAATGCTCATGAATTCCACACATGTCATGATTGAATGATGTCAGAGTGTTAAAACATCCTATCATTGTGTTAAACATCCTATCATTATATGATGTTAATAGTGATGTGTGTCCTTGTGTAGGAAAGGAAAGAATGCAAGAATAAGGACAAGTAGTGCCAGGGACGTGGTAGCTACTAGTAAACAAGCATGACTCATGGTTTTTTTCCCACAATACAATGTCAATAAGAATATTTTGTACTTTTGTAGAGGGGGATACAATTATTTATTATCAACCTATAATGTTGGAGGATGTGCCAACCACAGACTCTGGTGAACTAACGTGCCTCAAGAATACTATCTAGAATAACATTTTAAAGGAAGAATATGTGTATGTATTTGTGAGTGACACAAGGAGAGAGAGAGAGAGAGAGAGAGAGAGAGCGAGAGCAAGTGAGAGAGAAGGTGAGTGTAAGAGAGGGAGAAAGTGAGAAGTTGCTAATAGAGAGAGAGAGAGAGAGAGAGAGAGAGAGAGAGAGAGAGAGAGAGAGAGAGAGAGAGAGATTGCTACGTGGGACTGGGAGAGATAGATAGAGAGAGAGACAAAGAGATGGGGAGGAGAGAAAATAGAGAGAGAATAATTGGTGGAAGATGGGGGATAGAGAGAGAGAGAGAGAAAGATAGATAGATAGATATAGACACACACACACAAGAGAGAGAGAGAGAGAGAGAGAGAGAGAGAGAGAGAGACATGTACTTGAGGTAATTAACATGGGGGGAGAAACATGGGAGGGGACGGTGGTGGTGAAAGTGATGGAGGTGGTAGTGACAATGATGGTGGAGGTGGTGGTGGTGGTGGTGATGGTTGTGGTGGAGGAGATGGTGGTGGCAGTAGGGGATAATAGTGGTGCTTGATATGTGCACAAGAGAAGAGGATAAGTAAGTGGACTATGTGGAACAAGAAATGGAGGTTGCCTAGAAAAGCTCGCTTCTCACACATACTCTTGAAATAGCTGATTATCTCTACTTCAACAAAATAACTAGCTAACTAGTGAGTTACCTAATTATTTAGTCAACTAGCTAGCTAGCTCACTACCTATCTACTTATCTAGTCAAGCAAGTAACTAGCTATCTAATTTGTCAACTTGCTAACTAGCTAAGTAATTAGCTTTCTAATTGCTTAACTAGGTGACTAGCTAAGTAACTAGTTAACAACGTAACTATCTATCTAATTGGTCAACTAGCTAACTATCCAAATAACTAGTCTACTAAGTAACTAGCTACCTAATTGCTTAGTTAGCTAACTATCCAAGTCACTACTCAAGTATCTAACAACCTAATTAACTAGTCAACCATGACACTACCTAAGTAACTAGTTCAATAGCCAACTAGCTAGCTAGTTAATTAATTTTTCAATTACCCTAGTTATCAAGCCAAGAGCAGCTAATGGTAGATCCAAAATGAGTCAAAAAATTTTCATTGTTAGATGTAGTCCAAAAGCATGAAGGTGCTTACTTTTACAGTCAAGGAGTTCAATCATAAATATATGTATGTATCATGTGTTGAGAGCCAAGCTCATAGTCCTTGGTTCAGTTGTCTACCTTAGTTGAATAAGGTTAAGTCATACTGATTTAACCATGGTTACACCTAGGTTACTTGATCTTTATATGTGCGCATGTTGTACTTACAGTTGGTTGTGTGGAAGATAATGATTTTTGAGCAAGGAGCATGGCTATTACCCTTGTGGCTTAAGCCTTTGTTCATCTCTTTTTGATTTGTTTCATGGTATCAAAGCCACCATTGCCCACCTCATGCTCATCGTCAATGTTCGGTGCACTTGATGTTGATGGAGTCACCTCTACAACCTGAGAGTTTTTTTTTCAACTATAGGTTTGTTCTTCTGCTCAGCAAGACTCTGCCTGGAAATGATCTGCCACTAAGCAATCCTTGTACACTCTGATTGAATCTACAGTTAAGGCTCAAGCTGCTGCCCTTTTTGTCAGCATTCTCTATTAAGCTTCATTTCCTTGAGAGAAATGACTTGACAGTCGCACAATTCATCTATAGGGTAGATTCACCGCTTGTTGGGAAATCTGACGAGGAGTCACATCCATCATACGAATGCTTGCTAATCATCTTAAACTCCCAATGCGGCAGAAGTGAAGATGCTTCTAAATCTCTGGTGGGACTGAAGTCATTGGTGTGGCACAAGATTCTGCCAAGTATCCCGGTTCAAACAGTAGAAGACGAACCCTGCGTGTAGCATATGCGGATGTCTAATTCTAGAGCAGGCATTTGAGATTAGATCACATCATCGTCAGAGAACGTCATCAATTGGTGTTTTTAACTGCAAGCCTTTGAAATACCAAGAGACAGGCCCATGTGATACAAGGGAGGGTGAATTGCTTGCTAGTATGAATTGGTACAAGACAATTGATCCAGCTAAGGTTCTTCTTAATGTCTCCTTGCGCCTCTTCTTCCTCACCTAAATGCAGTGGACAATAACCATTCTCAGCCACACCTGATTTGCAACAACAGTGGCCAGGTTGTTCCCACTGCCCGTCATGTTATGTATGCTACCCATTCAGCTGCAAAGCCAAGGCTTCTAGAGCCACTGTATCTTGTGGAGGGCCTTCATCACACAAGACCATAACAGAGGGCCACTTTTGATGATCCACGTAACATTGACATACCGTCCTAGACTTCTTCTACAAAGAGTTACGTCTTCTCAGGCCGCCATGGATTCTTGGTATTTTTTTGCTTAGATGCAACTGATGCGAAGTTAGGGCTTCGTTATGTTTTCTGTTCTCTCAAAATAAGAGACACGGAAAGAAATCTGTTTGCCAAAAATGGCATTGCATTACAAAAAATATAAAATACACAGAGAGATACTCATCATCTTCACACTCTGAAAGTTGAAGGTATGATTAGCATAGACGCTTAGGGTCTTCATCAAGAAAAGAGCATTTGGTGTCCTTACCATTCGAAGCATACGTGACTGATGTCTCATTGAAACAAATAGGATTCAATTGCAAGCATATTACTATGCTAAAAAGGAACATGTTTGTTGGAGGCATTGTTACTGGGGTTGAATGGGAACAAAAGACATGTACTCGCTAAGAATGCAATAGTGGTCATTGATGCAAAATTTCAGCAAAAAATTGGTTGCACTATAGGTCATTGAAGTACATTCCCTGCTGGCATTTTGGAAAATTGACTCTCTACATTAAAACTTGTTTTGCAAAGCTGAAGACTTTGGAATAGCAAACACAGGAGAGAAGGACACTATCACTCAGATAGTTGGTGAGAAGCTAGACTACAATAATTTTGTTTCATGGAAGTTTAGGATGTAAAATTTCTTAATTGTAAGAGGCTATTGGGACCTAGTCACAGGTCTTGAAGATGAGCCCAAGCTACCAAAGGATAGAACTCCAACAAAAGATCAATTAAAGGCACATAGGACATGGTTGGAAAAGGCTAGCAAGGTCTTGCATTGGCTATCCTTATGTGTATCAAACACAAAAGATATGCGAATTGCAAAGTGTACTTGACCAAAAGCTGCTTGGGACTTATTCATAAAGAATTATGGGCATGTCACTCATGCAAGAAAGACACAATTGAAGAAAAAATTCAACCACATATCCAGAAATGGAAGGTCTATTGAAGACTATGTAAGTGAGATTAGAACCATTGCAGAATAACTAGAGCCTCAATTGGAGCTAAAGTTGAGGATGATGATTTGGTGGCCACTACCCTTGATGGTCTTGGAGAGGAGTATAAGCAGTTTGACACTTCCATATCAATACGTCAAAACAGCCTGACTTTGATGAACTTATGGCACTTCTATTGCATGAAGAAGTGAAACTTGGACTCAATAAAGTTCCAATGGGTCTAAAAACAACAGGGACAATGTCTTGTACTCAAATCAAAGGAGTAGAGGTGGAAGAGGAAGGTCAAACTTTAGAGGAAGAGGTTCTGGAAATACATATGCAGCCCGTGGTAGACTCAGGGCATCTAACCACATGACTCCTCATGGAGAGTGGTTTGAGACATTGGTAGAAGGTGCTCATGGATATGTTTACATAGGGGATGATATGCAGCATGACATTAAGCATACAGGTATTGTTCCTTTGATGATGCATTGTGACAGGAAAAAGAATCTCTATGATGTAGGACATGTACCCCCCATAACCAAAAATTTACTTTCTGTGGGACAAATGGATAAACATAATCTACAAGTTAGATTCAATAGAGATGGATGCTACATTGATGAGTATAGTCAAGGCTATTTACATTGGATACAAAAATTCAAGCATTGAATGTTGTTATATACTCCCATGACAATGCTGCAATAAGGGACATTGAGATATGGCATCAAAGGATTGGTCATGTAAATGTTCAAATGTTGACGTATATGCAGCATAAACAAGTTGTACTTGGACTTTCTAAGTTCAAGTATGTGGAATTGGGACATGTATGTCAGTCATGTCAATTTGGAAAGCAATCAAAGCTTCTATTTATGAGGCATGTAAGCACTACTACTAGACCATTAGAGCTTGTACATTATGATGTATATAGACCCTCACAGGATGCATCTTAGCCTATGGGTCACTATCAAACTTGAGATAGAGTGTACCCAAGTTGTACCTTGAGCAACTTAGTAAACAAGAAAATTTTCTTGTACTTTGAGCTTCTATCTCCCTCTTCTGCACACGTTTTCTTGCTACAACTCTGATTCTTCACAATGGTTATATGTGTTAAAGCACAAGAGTGATGTCATGGATGCTTTTCAGGACTTCAAGAGATATGTGGAGAAAGAATTGGCTTGCTACATCTCATGCTTGAGATCTGATAGTGCCGGTGGAGAATATGTCTCTAAAGACTTTGATCACTTCTTGGCAGCCCATGGGATAGAAAGGCAATTGACTTACAGATATACACCACAACAAAATGGTGTGGCAGAAAGGAAAAATAGGGTGATCATGGAATCGGCTAGAGCCATGTTGAATGAGAAGAGCCTACCAAATGCATATTGGGAAGAGGCTGTAATGACTAATGTGTATGTCTTGAATCATACACCAACAACAGGGATACATGAGGTGACTCCTCATGAGAGGCTTTATGGGATAAAGCTAGACATTAGCCATCTTATGGTTTTTGGATGTTTGGCATATGTACATGTTCCAGATGAAAAGAGGAAGAAGCTTGATCCAAAGGGAGAAAAAATCATCTTTATTGGGTATGCACAAGATAGGAAAGCGTACAAATACTATAATCCTTCTACTCATGAGACATTGCTCTCAAGAGATGTAGTATTTGATGAACTAAATTCATGGCATGAGAAGAAGACCATCTTGACGAATGATGATGATGTTTGTCAAGAGACTTATGTACATGCAAGTACAAATGAGAGTGTAGAAATTTCTAGGCCTTCTAAAGATACTACTACATCTGTTAGTCCTTGGACATGTAGATTGAGGACTTCAACATCTCTGTCCACTGACACGGGTATGTCAATGAGGGGGAGAAATGTGGATAAAGGCAAAGGCAAACTTGATGATGTTACAAGGCCACTCACTTGTGGCTATGATTCACCTGGCACTGATAGCTTGGATAGTGAGTTTGATATTCCATCAGTTGTGACTCTTGGTGTGAGACATAGATACATACCACCTCATGAGAGAGGAGATTAGAAAGAGTCAAGAAGCATGTGGATAGGCTTACATATAGTGGCTATACAGTGAGGCAGTATGCATATATGAAAAAAGTCAGTAGCGTCAAGGAACCCACAAAGTTATCTGAATCTATTTTGAATGATCATTGGTGTAAGGCAATGGATGAGGAATATTCAACATTTGCTAAAAATGACACTCAAGATTTGGTTGATCTGCCTGAAGGAAAAATGCCTATTGGTTGCAAATGGGTATACAAGGTGAAGTGCAAATCACATGATACATTGGAAAAATATAAGAGGCAAGACATGTGGCAAAAGGATATGCACAACAATATGGTCTTGATTATGAGGAGACATTCAACCATGTTGCTAAAATGACAATCGTAAGAATAGTGATTCCATTGGCAACATCTAGAGGATGGAGTATGTATCAGATGGATGTGAAGAATGCTTTTCTCAATGGTGATTTGGTTGAGGAAGTATACATGGATCAGCCTGCGGGTTATGTCCATCCAGATTTTCCTACACATGTAGATGTGTGTTGTTTGAAGAAAGCGTTGTATGGGTTGAAGCAAGCACCTAGAGCTTGGAATGCTAAGATAAGTGCATGCTTATAGAAACTTGGTTTCACTATGGGCAAGGCTAATCATAGCCTATTCACAAAGAAGAAAAGGGCTGGTTATGTGATATTAGTCATCTATGTGGATGACTTGATCATTACAGGTGATGATCTCACGAGAATTGGAGAGATCAAGAAAATTTTACATGCTGAATTTCAGGTCAAAGATTTGGGTGAACTGAAGCATTTCCTTAGGATTGAGGTTGTCTCTACACCTCATGGTACTTGGTTGTTGCAAAAGTTGTATGCACAAGACATGTTAACCAAGTATGGTATGTTGGATTGTAAGTCTTTGAGCACTCCATTGCAGCAAAATGTTAAGCTACTCACAAATGTTGGACATGAGATTGAGAATGTCACTATGTATAGACAAATGGTGGGTAGCATGATTTACCTTACCATTACTAGACGAGTCCTTAGCTATTCAGTTGGATTGATTAGCCAATTCATACAAAAGCCTATGAAGCCTCACTTGAATGCAGTGAGGAAGATGTTGAGATATGTGAAGGCTAGTTTAGTGTGGGTGTGTTTAATAGTTCTTTGTTTTAGTGCTGCATTAAACATGTTTGAAAGATCACCTGGAGGGAGCCAATTTTTGAATATAAGCTTCTTAAAGCTAGTCCAACCGATATCTTTCATTTCCAATTTCTTTTCCCATAAACAAAATGTGTTAAGGGTATTTTGGGGATTTTTCTTTCTTTTATTGGTAGGGACGGCAATCAAGGCATGGCATCCCAAGATTAGGTTATTTGTGTTTGGGGGGTTTACGTAGTTGTTCAACCTCTTGTGAAGTCATTGTTATAGGCATATAAAGCCTTGTCTTAGAGGGTCTCCCTAGTGACCCTATCCTACTAGCTTGCTAGGGAGCTCATTCTAGAAATCCTCGTTATTTGTGAGGTAACCAAGGAAGCTTGATAAATAAAAGAAAAATAATAAATATGTTTGAAATATATATAGTATGGAGATGCACAAAAAGGGATTCTAATCCTTGAAATAAAACAATAAAAAGAATGGAAATTTTTCAAAAGAGTAGATGTTTCTTGCATTGTAAAGGCTTGGTAGGTTCCTAAGGATGAGTCCCAATGTTGGACCTGAGGCCACAATGCCTTGCCCTTCCTAGAGGTAGCATCTAGCCAAAAGAAAATAAGGATGGTTGGAGTGAAAAAAAAGGTGGGAAAAAATGATTTAGCGTTGCCTTGTGAGAGCTTGGTAGGTTCTTGGGTATTGAGACCGGACCAATGTCCTGTTTTCCTTGGGTCGTAATACACTTAGCTCCCTCCATTTTACCCATATGACTAAAAAATAATGAAGGATAGACATTAAGACAAAAGGTAAAATTATATAAATGAGATAGTCTATAGGAGTACTCACCTAGTAGGAGTTCCTAGTTCAGTTGTCCTAGATCATGTAGGTAGGTCTTAGAACACAACTTTGGATGACTCCATTGATAGTTCTTTTACTTGATTTGTGGTTCTAGAGCAGTTGGCACAGCTAGCTATCGATCTCTTTGTCAGATTATGCTTAGCCTATTCCTTGTGGAACTCATGCCTTGATTTTGTCAAGGGGTAGGGTGAGGGCTATGTGTTGTGTTATATTGTGCATTTACTTAAATCAACATGTTTCCTACATTTTTCTTTATGTCCAGATCTATTCTTGGGTCCAACGAGCTATGAGTTGCCTATTTTATGGTTGCCAATGAGAGGTATATTCAGGTGCCAAAAATGAGGTGGAAAATGAAGCACTTGCGACTAAAATAAAGTGACATCGGAGTTTTTTAAGTGAAATAAAGTGGCCCAAAACATGTTAGAAGCATTAGTTCGTCGATCAGAGTTTGTTAGATGGCCCATTTAAAGAGGCATAACTTTGGCGTTACAAAGCAATTACTTGATCCAAAAGCCAAAACAGGTATCCATGGGCCTAACTTAGTAGAAAATGATGCTAGGAACACACCTATATTTTCATATTTTAAATCAGAGGCCATTTGCTCCTCCAATTTTACCCAAACCACTTATGTTGATAGTGTGAACACATGGGAGATGAATCGAATAACTAACTAATTAGTGACTAAAGAAGCTTAAGAGAGTAAAAACTCTTAAAAATGCAACAAATTGGGAGGGGGAGCAATTTTTTTCGTACCTCTTCAAATGGGGAAAAAATAGAGGGATCAGCAAGAACTCTCCTTGACATGAGATGCTACAATTCTTCGCTCTTTATCGCTTTAAAAATTGTAAGAAATAATGTTTTTTTAAAGAGATCAAAATTTAGTCTTTCTCTCTCGCCATAATTGTTATTCATGTGGGCTGAGAGGATGAGGGAAAATGGGTACTAGATCATGACAAGATGCAAAGAATGGAGCAAGGAAAAGGAAGGGTTCTATAAATGGCAACTGTATGGAGTTAGTAGGTGGTCTATGCATCTCCAAAATCATGAAAAATTAAGCCATTTTCTTGCACTAAGTCTCGATTTTAAAGGAAATTCAATTTTATTATTATTTTCATCATGAAATTGAGATACATATGGGCTAAAACTTGATATGGAAGTGATATGTGTTGTGTTTAAGGCCTACAAGTCCAAAGTCCTAGAATGTGTGGCTACTATAATGTAGAAATTAATTATCTAGTACACACAAAATGCATAAAATTGAGAAATATGATGGCGATTGATCAAATTGGTGAAAATAATGGTGCATATGGGACAACATGATGCATGTTGGGCTGCATGATTGTGTTTCTTTATTTTATGCTAAAAAATGATAGAATTATTAGTATTTATATAAAAAATAATTGATAAAAGTTACAAAAATAAAAAATAAAAAAATAAAAAAGATATATTTGGATATATGGTGGGATATGTGGTATGAGGTTTAGCCTGAATCTACATCCATTTATATGTTAAAGTGCCCATCTAGAGGATGTTTCTATGGAAAAGTAAATAACATAAAGAACGCTCCACATAATGAATAAATGTCAAATGAAGCCTAAAATGCTAAGTTTTCTTTCATGAAAAAGTGGCTCATTATGGATTGAAGTCTAGCATATAGGTTTTTTTGAATATATATAGTAGCGAAAGCACACATTAGCCTAGTTCTATCTTCTCAACACTACATTATATTAGGAAAATCATGAAAAGAATGTGTTTATACAACACATGATTGGTTACTATTTAAACATTGTTTGAGTACACTAGGGCATTCCACATTGCATGTGCATTAAACATGCTATCAACAACAATTGACTCCTAGATGCATTGCACTTGTCTTTCACATTATCGGCTTACGATTAAGAGAAATAGGTTTCTTTGCTGTAGGCTAGATTGGTTATCTAGGAAACAATCGTGTAAGGAAATAAATCTATCTCCTAGTATATGTAATATCAAAAGAGTAGACTATATTTTGTTATTCTTTATTTGTGAGATGGGGCCAATCCCTAGGTTGTAGGAGAGCCGTAGAGGCCACAGCATTCAACTAGGGGGTGAGCTCTGTGTTGGGGGTAGAGGCGACTCTACTTAGCCACCCATGTATTACGACACTGAGAGTACCCAGGCCTGCACATAGTAGGTGGCAAACAATCAATGTTACTTCACACTCTCAGCTTCCATTAGAATACCTATAGCAGTCATCTCTTTGTTTTGGCAATTATAGCCACTCCTTTTGAGCACACCATCTCATAAAGCATTTGTAAAGTAATTTATAGTAACTGAATATTTTTTATTGTGAATACAAGGTCATCTGACAATACAACAAAGAAATGACTTCAAGCATGGGGGCATCAATTGAACACTTTAAAATGCTTCTAAATAAGAAAGCTATCAAAGCAATCTTGAAGTATCCAAAGTATTAAAATCTTGCAAAACAAGAGATTGAGATTTTCTTGAGAGTGAGTCAACTTAGCTCAAGCCTAATATGCAAGCTTTATTGGATGAGGGAGGTATGTCTAGAAGGGGATACACATCTATTTACAAATCTCTTTATAGGAAGATGAAGGAAGCTAAGCTACAAGGATCGATATTGCCAAACCCAAAATCACTCAAAAGAATGCAAAAACAAGTAAATGATCAAGTTCTACAACTCCTGGGAGCTCCATTTCATATCAAAGATACAGAGTCATTGGGCACTAGGGGAGACGATGGTTTACAACAAATACAACCATATATTTTACAACCTAGAGGCCCTAGAAACATACTTTGTTTAATTATTTGAGGTGACTTTTGATGAATGTGATGGTCTCTTAAAATTTGTACTCAAGCTCAATGAATGCCAAATTGTGAAGGATAAAGAGCTAGAACAGGTGACCATCACCCTAATGAATAGGACACCTAATCCAACAATTTCAAAGCACAATCCAAAATGGTTTAGTGTCCACTCTGAGAACAATTTATTCTTTGTGGGGTCCTTTGAGTTAAGCAATATATTTTAAATTGGAAGTTAACTTATTCTAATACTATTGTTATGTCACATGCTTATAATATATGTGTATTCCAAGTTATGTCTGAGAACCTTGCATTGGATTTTCCACAATACAAATATACCCCAGATCATTAATGAGCAAAGGAACATGAGAATCTTGGACATGGAAGGATTTGGAAGATTCAAAGTAGAGTGACATCTAAGAGGTGATTTGAAGACCCTAAAGTGCATGTACAATGTCTCAAAAGGGGCCACTTTGAATAGCCCATGCATATATTGCATGCATGTTGGAAAGGAGCTTGACTAAAGGAATCAGAAAATGGCATCCAATAGGCACCAACACCATATTAGAGAATTTGGAATCTCCCAAGTCTCACTTTCAAATAAGGGGTAAAGAATTAGCCATATGGCTAAATCTTAACCCATACTTCAAAGTGAGACTTAGAAAGACAACCTATATAGTAATTAGGGTAGAATCTACTTTCAAGTAAGGGGATAAGATTTGATTATGTGGCCAAATATTAACTATATTGGTAATCCCCAAACTATATGAGAATTTATGAATTCCCTAATAGAGAGTTCACTTCAAATATGCAAGTTTGAGAGCAGTTTTAGATATTCCCTTGTCTCGAGTCCATATATGCATAATGCATGGTCTATGCAATATCATTTAAAATTTTATTTTTCTTATATATATTTATATTTCTTGGACAATGTGACCTAGGTCTACGTAGGTCAAGGCAATTGTAGCACTTGAGAAGTCATTATCAGACATTTGTTTGCATGGTGGAAATGTGAAGATTGAAATGGATGAGAAAAAGTCAAAGGATGGTCGAGACATGTCAAAGGAAACTCTCCATTGGGGGTGTGAAAGTACAAATATTTTTATCTCCACCACCTTTCCATAATCGCAATCAAGTAAGACATTCCACTCAAAGAATTCAACTTAACAAGTGGAAGTGCATCCACAATCCAATTGTGGACCATGTTGATAGTGGTGAAGCATGATCATGTAAGGCCAATATTTGGAAGTCATTAGATACAATCTTTAAGTTTTGTGACATGCACGCATGGAACTCGAATGACTATCAGGCCTTTGAAACAGCATTGGATGAATTTAAAAAGTCAATGGTTAGTGCATGGATAGATCCACACATTACCCACTACATGTACGTTATCTTCATAATATGTAAGTATAACTGCTTAATCGCAGGTGCATGAAGTACTAATCTAGCATTATTTCTTATGATTTGATAGCACATATATGTAAAATATTACATAGCGCAGCGAACAGAATCTGAGAAAGAGATAGAGAGTACACAACAGATAAGAGGAGAATCAGTAAATTCTTTAACTCCAAACAACTGATACAAAGATGGCTCTGTCCACCCGTGCGCTTCCACTGTGTGAAGCTTAGATGGCGATCTAGACAGAAGATAGGTGAAGAGCTTAAGGCTAGCTGGAACAACAACTCTGACTGGGTGAAAGATGAGTGTAAGATGGCTGCGAAAGGGTTTAGCTTTTATAGCCCGCGAAGGTCGTTAGGTCGGCCTACTGACCGACCTACCATATGAGCCTCCACTAGTCGGCCAGGGAATATTCTAGGGAATATTCCCTTTACCATCGAGCCGGGGGCGCTGCCCCCGGACCCCCGCCAGGGGGGCCACTGGCCCCCTTGGGACCCCCCAGCCAGGGGCCGCTTCCGCGGCCCCCGGACACCACAATAGGGGCCCCTTTTAACTCCCTTATACCGCAACTCGATGCAATGCGCCTCGAGTTGCTACCAGCTTAACCACTCTGTCTAACCCAAAGATTAGACCCACAATGGTCACCTTTTTGCCATCCGGTCACATAGACCTCATCTGATATACAAGTCAGGACTCCACCAATGTCTGGGCTCACACTTGGCTTCTCCTCATAATGGGGGCCTTACAACTTTGAGCACCATGGATCATTGGTAGCACCTAATGAGGGTGGGGCATTGATCATATCTAACAATATATAACCACACCCCTTGGTTTTCCAAGGAATATGGCAATATATCAATGTGGTCACCTCAAGGTATGGAGAAGACCCATTATTAAGCATGTATCAGTTATTTTAGCCATATAAGACATGGTGGAGGAGTAGAGAAAGCCAACAGTTTAGAAGAATTACACCAATGAACATACAGAAAGCTTGTCCATAGA
This sequence comes from Lygodium microphyllum, assembly GCF_053477565.2. Taxonomy (NCBI): domain Eukaryota; kingdom Viridiplantae; phylum Streptophyta; class Polypodiopsida; order Schizaeales; family Lygodiaceae; genus Lygodium; species Lygodium microphyllum. The sequence continues at coordinate 137,838,486 of NC_141137.1, read as the reverse complement.
GATTAAATAAAAGAAGCACTAAGAACATCTAAAATAAAAAATGCAATGCAACATTTGGAGAGATAGAGAGGAAAAGATTCATTGGGAGAATTTGATGTATCAATCAAACATACTATGTGGTGACAAACTAGATGAAGGTAATGAAAAACTTGGATATCCATAACAAACAATTCCTCATAAATACTTGAGATATTTGTAGAAATTTTGACATAGAGGAGCACTTATCAATTATCTTTGCAAGAAACATTATGCGTAACAAATATACAACGATTCTCAGTAGAAATATGAAGCTCTGTGATGTTCTGGTATGTTATGTTGAGGTTCCGATCGGTTCTGATACCTTATGTTTAGCTTTTGTTTTGTTCTGATTTTCTTCTGTATGAAGCATGGATTGATGATTGATTAAGGTTGAAATATTTGGGAAGCTTATTGAATAGTTTTTGATAGTTTGAAATGGTTTTAGTATGATTTATGAGGTTTTGATGTTCTCTAATGACTTTCTATAACCCTCTGAATGAGCTTCTATAGAGGCTCTGTCTCTGCTCTATTCCTGTTCTAATCTATTCTGTAGATCTTCTGTAAGTGTTTTGTGGAATGTATATGTGATTTTGGGACAGTTTTCTAACTTTTGGAAAGGATGAATTCAAGTTCAAAAGAGCTAAAACAAATGGAAGAAGTAGCTGTTGAAGAGACTGAAGAGCAGACTAAAGTGACAAAGATAGAAGTGAGCTATAAAGAGACATTGTAGTAGCTCTGGTGCCCTTTCATACCTCCCATGCCTCTTGGGAGGTGCATCCACGACCTAAGAAGGATTATTGAGAGCCATTATTGAGTATTGTAGTAAGAAGATGATGTATTATTGACTGAGAGAGGGAGAGAGAGTCAGAGATAGTCAATTCTATCAAAACAATGTATCTATTTATGAGAGTGAGAGAAAGAAATAAGAAGACAATGAAGATGAATACTATGTGATTATTTCCATTCAAAAATGGTGTATTTTTTTTTTTTAATTGCTCTATTGATGGATTCTATGAATATGTTGAAGAAAATGGTTGATTCTATCAAATCCTGATGCCAGGAGGCATATTCCACGGTGGATTCTGTGAGGTTTTACGGTGGATTCCGTAAACTTAGATGACTGGGGCTCATACGCAAAGAGGATTCTTTGTGCGAGAAGTTGATGGGGACGCCTGTCCTTTTCGGGCGTTTCATTAATTTAGTGTGTACATGGATGATTCCATAGCGGGTGATTCCGCAAAATGCATATTAAATTAATAAACGTTTATGAGTTTAGAGTGCGCACTCGTAATAAATTAAGGTTAGGATTTATTTCTAACCAGTTGATTTATTTATGTAGCTGAAGACTGCTAGGTATTCACTTTTGTCGGTTTAATTGTGTTATTTTACTAACGATTGTGAATGCTTCAGTTGATGTGTAGAGATAGCAGCAGTGGCGGAGGAAAGCATTGGAGTCTAGCGGGTTTTCGACCTTTGGACTATATTTTGATAGGCGCCACGCCTATATTTTGTTATGTCTATAGAGACATTGATTATTTATTATTATTTTGTATGCGCTTATGCGCCTGGATATGTTATTTCTATTTGGACATTGAGATTGGGCGTGCCAGACTTTATGGGCACCGTCCATTAGCTTTATTTTCTTATTTTTGGTAGAAAGCAAACTCAAAAGCTAAAAGCTTGTCATATTTTTGTAATTGGGCTATTTTTTAGCATGAAGATTGGAAATATACATTAAATACATGCTTTGTGAAGCGCTCACACAAGGCATGGGGGAGATTGAACCCAATTTGTCTCTTGCTTCATGTCGTGCTTGCTTTTACATGGGTTTTTGTGCTAAAAAGTAGAGTACTTTGTTCTTGGGGACCTTCCGGGGTTCACCACGTGAGCTATCTGCGACCGATCTGCGCACCAGTGGTATCAGAGTGGAGCAGAGATCAAGGGCTTCCAATCGCTACCAATCTCGGGCGAAGGCGGAGCTCCAGGAACAAACGGCCTCTATAGTCAATCTCGTCACGAACCGTCGATACAGGCAGACTTCTGGCGATCAAGAACCCCTGTTTCTACTGTCAGATCGCGAAGGACCAGGCTCTGTCGGCGGAGGACCACTCATACATTCTCTTCATCAAGTCGTTGCAAACAGAGATAAGCTCTCTTCATAATCAAGTTTATTATTACCTTAAAGCTTAATCTTAAGCTTAAGAAGCTTATAAAGCTTCAAAATTTCCAAATCGATTTGCAAGAGGAGCCCCCGAAAAATCCGCGCGGGCAAAAACGCCCCCCCCCCACGAAAATTGACGACGTGCTGCCATACTTCTTCCTTCCATAACTTAAGCTTATTAAGCTTAAGCTTAATTCATTAAGCTTAAGTCATTCCATACTTTGCAAGTTATACAGGGCAGAGAAGTCGATATACTCCGGGTCTCGCACTCCAGAAGTCAAGTTCAGTAAGTCACTTGGAATCAAGTACTGCAAGTTCTGCAAGTCGGCCTAAGTCCAGCAAGTCAACAACTCTGCAAGTCTGTTAAGTCTGCAACTCTGCAAGTCAGACTAAATCAAAACTGACTAGTGCTTAAAACTCATAGAAGACTTGTTCGTATGCAAAAACTCTGAACTGGAAAGTTGTTCGCAGCAAGCTGTTCTACCTATCTACAAGTTTGTTGAAGTACTTTCAGCAAACGGAGACAGAAGTATTGCAGAATTTTTGAAAATTGAAGAAAAAAATACCCAAAAATACATAGCCTTGTAACCCCAAATTTGAGCTATGCTCATCCCGCTAACTGATTTTGAGTGAGAAAGGTTTGTTGAGTTTTACAGGATGACTACCCCACATATGGATGATCCTATGGCTGAAGACGACCTACCCGAGCCTACCATGGAACAAAAGCTGGATCTTATCATGCTGCAATTGGAAGAAGAGCGAAGAGCTAGGCAAGCCTTGCAAGCGCAATTGACAAAGCTACAAGGAGCGTCCACTGATAAAGAAGAACCTCAAGCTGAAGATTTGATTCGCCGTACCATCGACGCCACTCTTGAAGCACAAACCATCCACAAGGAATCCAAGATAAGTAAACGAAGTTTCAAGTTTCGCACTTTCAATGGCATAAGAGAAGGAAAGACTGTTTTATCATTCATTAGCCAGTTTGATGACTATTTCCATGAGGAAACTTATCCCGAGAAAGATAAAATCAAGTGTGTTACTAATCATCTGATAGACAGAGCATCACTTTGGTGGACTGTAGTCCGCAAGAGCATAGAATGTCCTGCTACATGGGAAGATTTCAAGAAGAAGTTCATGCAAAATTTCCTTCCACCGCAATTTCATGAGAAGGCTATCAAGCAATCGGATTTACTTCAACAACGCGATCGTGAGCCTATTCCACAGTATACAGAGCGTTTTTGAAATGCACTCCTACAGCTACGCATGCTTGAAGACGTACCAGAGACGACACATAAGCGGAAGTATATGTCTGGACTTCTTGGACATTACTACGCTGAGGTGAATATGTTCAAGCCTGCTACCCTTGAAGACGCCATCTCCTTAGCTCACGACACTGAAGATAAGTTACGCGAAAGAGATCGACGACCACAGCCATTCCAAGCAAACGGTAATTATGGATCTAAACAATTCAATTCCAATTTCAGAAGGTTTAATCCAGGTCGTTTCTCATCACCATCTTTCCGCAAGAATTGGCCTAAACCACCTGCATTACCATCCACTGTCAATCCAAACCCTAAGCCTATTCCACAACCAAATCCAAATATACCCAGACTCCCAGCCATTGCAAATAATGTGACCAAAGCCAAGCCCATCGTATGCTACAAGTGTCACCAGCCAGGGCATCTCGCAGCAAATTGTCATTCAAAGAAGCCATCAGCACATATCAACTACCTTGGAGCTATGGACGAAGACGAGCATGAGGATGTGCCGGATTTCACTGAAGAAGAAGATGATCTTACTACTACTTCCGACACTTTACCAGGTATGCCTACTTCACATTCATTGTTGACTATGAAATGTATGGTGCATGGAAAAGAAAGAACTATATTGCATGATGACGGTAGTACCCATGACTTTATTTCAGCAAAATTGGTAAAGGAATTGAAATTGCATATAGTACCTACGCACTATCGCATAAAAGCTGCATTTTTAGGTACTAGGTACAATGGCACACAAGAAGTTCAAGATTTAGAAATATTGAAAGAAGAAATTTCTTAGTTGTCCCATTACAGTCTAGCGACATTATTCTAGGAATGCCATGGAGACACCAACATAATCCCAATATAGATTATTCCACACACACAATGAATATAAATTTTCAAGGAAAATCTATTACATTATTTGGTATGCATGCATCTCATATGTTTCCACTGCTTTCGCATACTCAAGCAAAACGTGCACTACGCAAGAACACTAAATTATATCTCATTTGGGTGAATGAATTGCACACAAAAGAAACTCATATGCACCCTCAGCATAAGGAATTTCTTGCATATTTTAAGGACTGTTTTGCAGAAGACCTACCACCAGGTTTACCTCCATCACGTCCAGAAGACCATAAGATTGACCTAATACCTGGCACACAACCACCTTCCAAAGCCCCATATAGGCACAATCAAATAGAGCAAAAAGAAATCCAGAGTCAAGTAGAAGAATTACTAAATAGAGGTTTAATTCGACCTAGCAGTTCCCCATTCGGTGCACATGTGCTCCTAGTCAAGAAAAAGAATAATACTTATCGGATGTGTATTGACTACCGAGCATTAAACAAGATCACTGTAAAGAATAGATATCCTATACCTAGAGTTGATGACCTTATGGACAAACTGCAAGGATCTTCTATATTTAGTAAAATTGACCTTAAGTCTGGATATCATCAGGTGAGGTTAGATAGATCCGACATATTTAAGACTGCATTCAGAACACAGTTTGGCCATTACGAATTCTTAGTCATGCCATTTGGATTAACTAATGCACCTGCTACTTTCAGTAGAATGATGAACCGCATTTTTCTAAAATATCAATATTGTGTGATTGTTTTCTTTGATGATATTTTAGTGTACAGTCAACGTGAAAAAGAGCATTATGAGCATTTATCATTAGTTTTTCAATTACTGAAAGAAAATCAATTGTTTGCAAATCCTAACAAGAGTGAATTCTTTAAGACAGAAATAGAATATCTAGGTCATATTGTATCAAAAGAAGGAATAAAAGTTGATCCTAAGAAAATTGACGCAATATTGCATTGGCCTATTCCTAAAAATGTACATGAATTACGCTCATTCCTTGGTCTTGCTAGTTTCTATAGGAAGTTTGTACGTAATTTCTCATTACTTGCTTTACCACTGACCAAACTTCTTAAGAAAGGCATTGTTTATCAATGGACTGAAAACCAGCAGAAATCCTTTGATTTACTCAAACGTGCATTGACCAATGCCCCTGTTCTACAATTGCCTGACTTTAACAGACCATTCTTTCTAGTTGTGATCGATGCTAGCGGATCAGGAATAGGAGCCGTACTAATGCAAGACAACCATCCAATAGCATATTCTAGTTCTAAGCTGAAACCCTCTGAGCTCAAATATTCCACTTATGACAAGGAACTCTTAGCAGTTGTACAAGCATTAAAACAATGGAAGCATTATTTAATGGGTTCAGAATTCATGATAAAGACCGACCAGCAAAGTATTAGACATCTACTTAGCCAACCCCAAATTTCTGGCCGTCATATCAAATGGGCTTCATTCATTCAAAGTTTCCATCCTATCATTCAATACCAACCTGGAAAAGAAAATGTAGTTGCTGATGCATTAAGTAGAAGACCTGCAATTCATAATATATCTATCATATCTTTTGATTCTTTAATTGCTATGAAAGACACATATCACCAGGATATTACTTTTCATTCTGATTGGCAAAAATTAGTTCAAAATAATTTCATTCCTGTTGATTCATTGTCATATAATGATGGATTCATGTTCTTTGAAAAGAGACTGTGTGTTACTATTCCATTCCGATCTTTTGTTTTGAATGAAATTCATTGTCCCCCATATCAAGGTCATAGAGGTATCATCTCTACATTACGCATGTTAACTGAAGATTTTTATTGGCCGCATATGGATGCAAATGTATCTAATTTTGTCTCTGAATGTTTGATTTGTCAAAGAATAAAGAGACGTCATGGTAAACAGTATGGATTATTAATGCGTTTATCTATTCCATCTAAACCTTGGGAACATATATCTATGGATTTCATTACTGGCTTACCAAATACTAAATCTAACCATGACATGATTTGGACAATTGTAGATAGATTTAGTAAGCAAGCATATTTCATTGCATGTAAGAAAACTTTAACAGCATCACAAGCAGCACAGTTATTTTTGAAAACTGTTTTTACTAACCATGGATTGCCGAAAGTGATTATTTCAGATAGAGATTCTAGATTTTGTAATAATTTTTGGATTACACTGTTTGCAAATCTAGGCACAAAGATTGATTTCTCATCTGCATTTCATCCAGAAACAAATGGACAAACAGAAGCCACAAATAGCACCATTCTAGATCTTTTACGTGCATACACTATCTCTAAACCTCAGACATGGGATACTCATTTGCATTTATTACAGTTTGCTTACAATAATACACCGCACACATCTACAAAGAAAGCACCTTTTGAAGTTATTTATGGATATAGATTATCTACACCTGTTGCCTCTTTGTCTAATAGAATACAAAGTGCCGATGATATTGCAATTATGCATAACACTATTTTTGATGAGGTCAAGGATATGATTGCTAAAGCCCAACAATCATATACCAAACAAGCCAACAAGAAAAGACAAGCCATGAATTTCAAAGTTGATGATTATGTTTGGCTTAGAATAGAAAAGCGTAGACTGCAAAGTGTAGATAGACATCCAGTTGTCAAATTAGCTCCTAGATTCTACGGACCATTTAGAATCATTCATAAGATTAATGACAATGCATTCAAGTTAGAACTGCCATCCCATTGGAAAATTCATAATACATTTCATATTAGTTTATTGAGACCATTTAGAGGACAATTACCTATCCACCCTGTCTATGAAAACCCACCTTTACTAGAAGAAGAGACTGAAATACTTGAACCAGAAGCCATTATAGACACTGACTACATGACCATTAGAACTGGCCGAAGGTATTCTAGATATCTAGTGAAATTTAAGAACCATCCTGTAGAGGAAGCACAATGGATGCACGCTAGAGACCTAAATGCTTTCCCCACTTTGTTAGCTCCACATTGAGCTAATAGCAATTGAGGTCAATTGCTATCCCACCCCGGGGGTATGATGCCAGGAGGCATATTCCACAGTGGATTCCGTGAGGTTTTACGGTGGATTCCGTAAACTTAGATGACCGGGGCTCATACGCAAAGAGGATTCTTTGTGCGAGAAGTTGATGGGGACGCCTGTCCTTTTCGGGCGTTTCATTAATTTAGTGTGTACATGGGTGATTCCATAGCGGGTGATTCCGCAAAATGCATATTAAATTAATAAACGTTTATGAGTTTAGAGTGCGCACTCGTAATAAATTAAGGTTAGGATTTGTTTCTAACCAGTTGATTTATTTATGTAGCAGAAGAGTGCTAGATATTCACTTTTGTCGGTTTAATTGTGTTATTTTACTAACGATTGTGAATGCTTCAGTTGATGTGTAGAGATAGCAGCAGTGGTAGAGGAAAGCATTGGAGTCTAGCGGGTTTTCGACCTTTGGACTATATTTTGATAGGCGCCACGCCTATATTTTGTTATGTCTATAGAGACATTGATTATTTATTATTATTTTGTATGCGCTTATGCGCCTGGATATGTTATTTCTATTTGGACATTGAGATTGGGCGTGCCAGACTCTATGGGCACCGTCCATTAGCTTTATTTTCTTATTTTTGGTAGAAAGCAAACTCAAAAGCTAAAAGCTTGTCATATTTTTGTAATTGGGCTATTTTTGAGCATGAAGATTGGAAATATACATTAAATACATGCTTTGTGAAGCGCTCACACAAGGCATGGGGGAGATTGAACCCAATTTGTCTCTTGCTTCATGTCGTGCTTGCTTTTACATGGGTTTTTGTGCTAAAAAGTAGAGTACTTTGTTCTTGGGGACCTTCCAGGGTTCACCACGTGAGCTATCTGCGACCGATCTGCGCACCAAATCCATGGGAGATATCTACTATGATGCTCTGTGAAGATTTGTTCTTTTCCTTGTTGTGGTTCTCAAAAGAATGAAATAAAAGCTTGTTGATGCTACAAGCTAGGTTTTCTTATAGTAGAAACCCCTTTTCCTTGGTGTTCCTCTTGGGGCTCCAAGGAACCTCTCTACTAGTAGTAGACATCCACTCCAAAACATTGGCCTCATGTTCCTCGAGGTAGACTTGTGAGGCTTCATACACTCCTCTGTAGAGGGCAGCAATAGAAAACATATGGGATACTTATAGTAGCAGATGCTCTTGTCTCACTCGACCAAGGAAATCTACAAGCACCTCCTCAATACTACATCCACTCCTCTAAGGCTCTTGTGTTGGAGCACTAGGAGTTCTTTCAATACTAGTAGGATCTTCTGCCAAAGCATTAGAACTAGCTTCACTCCTCTGAAAACTCAAGATTCCCCTCCATATGATGCACTTGTGTAGCATCCATATCTACAAACACAACTATATGAGAAATACCAATGAGTAAAGAGGGACCTGGACAACATGAGGAGGGAGGTTTCAAAATATCGAGTCCCCCCTCCCCGCAATGTTGTGGGGGTTCTTAGTGGTTTAGGAACCCACATAACACAAGGGGGGTGCAGTCAAAAATCTTCAGGCTCTCACCTCACATTGTGTAGATCCTTGGTGGTTTAGGACGTCCAAACTAGCACAATGCAAGGGGGGTTTCAAAATCTTGAGACCCCCCCCCCCCCCTCTCAATTGTATGGGTCATTGGTGGTCTAAGGCCCTCCTCTCATATTGTGCTAGTTCTTGGTGGTTGTTTTGGGAGGGGTGACCACACAACGTGAGGGAAGGGCCCTCAAAATTTTGAAACCCCCCTCCTCACATTGTGCAGTTCCAATGCCTGAGGGAGGGGGACCTGCGGGAGGGGGTGCAAGCTACTATACCAAAAAAAAAAAAGTACAAAGGAGAGTGGAACAAGGGCCACACCTTAGGATAGAGAGCGAGAATGGATCTTCAATCAAGCAACACAAGTCAGGGTAGAGAGAGAGAGAGAGAGAGAGAGAGAGAGAGTAGAGCAATAGAGAGGGAGCAAGTGAATGTAAAAACTGGGGGCGAATTTTATTGTTACAGCCCAAATGGAAGCCCAAGGCAGAAAAGGCCCAAAAAGTCAAAAATGGAAGACACCCCAAGGTGAGAAAAGTGAAAAAGAAAGCCAAGATCAAAAAAATGTAGAAAAAGCCTTAATGCAAAAGAAAGTGCACAATAATTAGTACACCGAATATTCTAGCAAAGAAAGCGCTTAGTGCATTGTAATTCATTTTGTAAAAGGGCATGAGGCTCCCTCCTGTGCAATTTGTAAATGTAGACAAGCACACACGAAAGAACCATGAAAAGAGGGAAGAAATAAGGAAAAAAGACCTTGGCCAAAAGGTTCCGTTATGTAAAAAGGGATGGGCACCAAAAAGAGAAGGAGGGCATGTATAAAAAGGTATAAAAGGAGTGGAGAATATCATTCTTGTGTGTGGCCAAAAGTAGCTTTCTTCTTCTTCTTCTTCTTGCTCTTACTTGTGGTGATTGTTCTTGAGAGAGGGAGTGTGAGAGTGTGAGAGAGTAAGAGAGTGAGTGTGTGAGGGTAAGCGACCATGGTGGAGAAGCTCTCCATCTTCTCCTTTCTTCTTCTCTTATCTTCTCCTATCTCACGCACGACAATGGAGCATGGAGCTTGGAGCTTGAGGTTAGCTTGCACTTGGATCGTGGAGCTACTGGAGTGCTTGAAGGAGGAGGTAATTCGATCAACATGGAGGTAAGCTTACTATGCTCATAGGTGCGAGAGCGCATACTGCTATGGGAAAGGTAGCCATTGCACTTAGCTTGAAACACTTGAAATGATAAGCGGTTCGTGGGTCTTGGTAGTCGAGAAAAAGCTCCCACATATTAGTTCTATTTCCGAGACAAACAAATTTAAGCTTGAGTGCTTGCGTGCTTTGAATCAAGCGACGAAGTAGGAATTCAACTTTGAAATAATACTTGGTTTTAGGTCAGAAGCAAGGGAGTCGGAGTCTGCTTGATCTCTTTTGCGGATAAGTTTAGGTGTAGGAAGATTTATGTGCATTTGTTAGAATACGAGTTGTGTGCTTTGTATTAGATTTGAGACATAAGGTTAGGAAAATAAGAAAAAATAAGGAAATGATAACTCTCTAGATAACCAAGAAACAAGGAAACTGGGGAAGAAAGGAATAAGATTTTGCATATCTAGGAAGGAAAAAATAGATGTAAGGGGGGAGAAAGAGAGAACACAAAACATGGAACAAAGGGGAGAGAGAGCTCCTTTACATTTAGGGAGATTGAGAGAGAGAACTTGTGTGAGAGAGGTAGAGAGTACACATCTATAGATTACATTACTTGAAAAACTTGACGCATTCAACCCTACCATGTATGCTCGAGATCCCTATTGCTATATGTTGTGTTATTCTAGAATCGTGGTAGCATTGATAGCATGCATTAGGTGGAATGAAAGCATACTTGTGCCATTCGGTGGGTTTTATGTGCCGCTCGGATGATGAGCACATGCCTTGAATGACTGAGTTGTGACCGAGTTCAGACGTCAGAGCCACTTAAGTGTCCACTCGGACAACTCAAGCCATGCTTGAATAAAAATAACTTAGCCTCAGACGAGGACTTAGCCTCAGATGGCTGAGTCTGGTGGGCTGCCTTAGACAGCCGACTACTAATATTTAGCCTCATATGGCCACCCTCGAACACTCCGACCAGTATACTCATCTGATTTTGATCTAGACCGATCACATATCTGAGTCTAGCGACTAAGCTTTTTCACCTTCCAAGGGCTAGCTAGGGCCTACTCCAAGTGACGACTAACCCGAATAGAGTCCCAAGCTTGTAAACGAACTCATAGAAGTGTTTGTACCTAGAAAAAGAAGGAACCTTGACCTAGCAATCCATGAGGAACCAAAAGACCCAACATTTGGCTAATGCTACCTGATTAGAGACCCAAGTTGACTCATAGGGCTAGATACTTGGCATACCACCTATAGTGACTCATAGAGAGCCTAGGCTAACCCAGTCAACAGTAGTCAAAACCCCTTCTTCTAACTGCATCAAGAGCAGGAAACACATTGAAGTAGTTGACTCCATTAAAGGTTACACTCAACAATGTAGGCATGTAAGCATGTATGGAAACTAGAAAGCTTGATTTTGCATAGTGCACATCATGATGCATTGCTAGATCATAAATGTGGCACAATTATGAATGGGTGGATGAATAAGGAACACACTAAGGGAAATTAACCTAAAAACAAGCCCACCAATAGGAGTACAACTCTAGGAATCAAAAGAAAACTAAAAAACCAAGGACAAAGAGACAGAGGGGCCCAAACCCTCACATTTCCAAGTGAAGGAAAGGCTTGTCAATATTAGGGATATGTCTCTAGCGAACTTAGTTGACCTCATAGATGCACTAGTGGGTTAAGAGGAAACTACTATGGCAACATGTACAAGCTCGAATGAGAACAACCTAGACCTTGACCTTGACCTTAGTATGGCTGAGCACCCCGAAAAAATCCAGTGACTTGTCACACAATACAACCAACAAACAAGGATAGAGCACCATGGAAGATCGATGGCAGATGTTGTAGCTAACCTTGAGGAAGAGAGAAGACTAGCAAGGATGGCATTGCAATGCATGTCAAATTATAGTCAAGAGAAAAGGGCTCACAAGCTACATCATGAGAGGGAGCTCAATCAGGTTCACAGGATCCTAGCCATATTGGGTAGGAATAGAATGAGAGGCAATGCCAATAGGGAGAGAGTTTTGGAAGTCAATCTTACACTGGGTGAGCTATCACCAGATATTGCTAGATACTACTAGTGCTGAGCAGAGTGGGGCAGCCTTGGTGGCATCATTTACCCTAAACTCCAAGAGCCAAATGAAAATACCCATGGTTCTGAAGCAACTTGATAAATACCAGGCATGGAATGACCATTATAGCTTTGTGTAGTTGTTTGAGAAGGTGTGTGAGGCTAATAACCTCATGGAACCCACTCAACGAGCACATGCATTCGGTCTCCATGCCTAGAGACAAGTGCAGACTTGGTGCACCAATCTAGACAATACTGAACATAATTACTTCACCCAACTAAAGGATCTCTTCATTAAGAGATTCTTGGAGGCAGGATACTCCAATAACCTCATTGTTAAGCTAATCAATGTCAATCAAAAGGAAAAAGAGGGCATAAGGGACTATGTTACTCATGTTAGGAGTCCCTACAAGAGGATACCTAAAATTTGCTCATTAATAGAATCAGCAATGAAGAATTATATAAGGCCTTGTTGGCAGCAACTCAAATATGCAGAGGGATGTGCTTGCAAGAGTCTTTGAGGAAAACATACTATGGGTAGAAGAAATTCTCAAGGAGAGGAACTCTCAAATGGCGCAACAAGATAGCAATACAATTAGGGACATTGAAAGGGTTGCACCAACTAATAAACAAGTAGTCTCCGATGAGAGCAGGAGAAAGGGAAGAATATTGACCAGACCCAAGTTTTAGCTAGCTTAAAAGCAGAGCTAGCTAGACCGCAAGAGTCAATACAAAGACATATGCAATCCACATGGAGTGTGTACACTATGGAGAAAATCATCTACCATTGGAATGCCCTGACCCCAAATCCAGACCTTGTGCCCATTGTGGAAGATTCGAGCATGACGCCAAGCACTACCGATAGCCAAGATGGTTGCCTTACTAGCAACCTTACACACAACCATACTATCTAGGGGGGTTAGATAACTATATTTTGGAAGAGGAGCCCCTTTGGCACTCTCTACACCCAATGATTCAAAGCCAACTGCACCAAGGACAGATATCAACCTAAAAGGATTCCTAGACCTCTTGCACCTATTATTACCCATCCACCGAGTAAAGCTCTAGTGCACTTTGTGGAGGAACCCCTAGAGGAATATTCTTATTTGAATCCTTATGTTTCTTACAACAAAGAAGGCAATCCAATATTGATGGACTATAGACTTGTGCCTATCATGGCCTTAGGCACCTAGGCCAAGGAAGAGGTAGAGGCTTAGGAAGAACTAAGGAACACAAGCCCATAGCATGTTGGACATGTGGTCATCCAAGGAGGCATATCTCGTCTTTTTGCCATGAAAAGGAGCAAGAAAATAGAGAGAAGACTAATTTGAGGTGCCTGGAATGCAAAGTCACACATCTATTTGTTGATTGCCCTAGGTGGAAGCCCTCTACTAGCTTGGCAATTCTACCATTTGTGCTACTCAAGCTCTTTTGTGTTGAGTTGCATGACACTAATACCACACCTATACCCCTAAAATTCATGACAAGAGCTCAAATGAAGCAAGCCAATATCTCACTACCTAGGCCTAGCAACCTGGATGCATCCTCCATAGGAGGGCAGAAGAACCAACTTCGGTGAAAAAAGAGAATTGAGGCAAAAATAATGCTCAAAGCTGAGAGTGAGACCACATTAACCAAATATGAGCAAGTTAGAGATGCCGAAGTAGAAACATCTACCCCTAAGATGAGAGAGAAGAGAAGCCTAAGGTTGCAGAGTACCTTGACCCCAACCTAGTAGTTGAAGGTTGCAGATAAGGTCAAGGAGTGGATAAAAGAAGCATAGGCTCACCTCGAAGATGTCATACCTATAGTTCAGGAAGAGATTGAGGAACTCTCAACCGTGATCCTACCAGTCTCACCCACATATTTGAGGGTAGGAGAGACAATGCCACCACATGAGTAGTTGCAAGGGGACATGAGAGGACCCAGAATACCCAAATAGTTCAAGAACATTAGCAAGGAATCAAATCTTAGGAGGGAAAGAGGGATAGCAACTTGCTACCTAGCAACACTCATAACAACTCCTATGATAGTGTCATTGTGGGAGAACTACTCAGACAAAACCCCACACTTTGGCAAGAATTGAAGCAATGGGTAGAATACAGAAATGACCATAAACCACAAGACTTTCCAGACCATAGTGATGTGGCACACATACCCAGCCTAACACTGACTCCCATGTCTAAGTCCCAATAAATAAATGCATTTTGGGAGGACACTAAGATGCACGCAGTCTTACATGTCATTGCCTTAGAAGATACTACACAAAAGGGAATAATGGACACAGAAGTAGGGGTTAGCATACTTAGTCAAGTAGTCTTGCAAACTTGGGGAAATCCATCTATGGAAACTACAAGGTTCAATGTCACTCTAGCAAATGGAATGAAGGTTAGACCCTTTGGAGTCCTAAAGGATTAGCCATAAAGATAACAAGAATCCAATTATCAGTGAACTTCATAGTCATGAAGGGAGTGGATAATAATATCTTGCTAGGGAGGCCATGGATGAGAAATGCCAAAGTAATAGAGGATTGGAGTAATAGCCTAATATTCTTGAGCAATAGATCTAAAGTAGTCCGAATAGAAATGGACACTTGGAAGACCTCACTCATGCATTTGGATGCCATCCCTAACTTGCTAAAGGGGGACTCAAAAGGGAGAAGCAATTGTGGGATAAGGAAAGAAGACCTTCACCAAAATGGTTGGTCATGTAAAAAGGAATGGGCACCCAAAAGAGGAGGGCATGTATAAAAAGTAAAAAAGGGAATGGAGAAGATTGTTCTTGTGTGTGGCCAAAATTATCTTTATTATTATTATTCTTCTTCTTCTTCTTCTTCTTCTTCTTCTTGGTCTTGCTTGTGGTGCGTGTGCTTGAGAGAGCGAGTGTGTGAATGTGAGAGAGTCACTGTGTGAGGGGAGTGAGAGACCATGGTGGAGAAGATCTCCATCTTCTCCTCTCTTCTTCTCTTCTCTTTTGTCACACACACATCAATGGAGCATGGAGACTAGAGCTTCAGGGTCGAGCTCACTTGAAGCTTGCACTTGGATCATGGAGCTACCAGAGTGCTTGAAGGAGGAGGTAACTCCATCAACATGGAGGTAAGCTCACTACACTTGTAGGTGTGAGAGCACGTACGGCTATGTGAGAGGTAACCATTGCACTTGGATTGAAACACTTCAAGAAATAAGCAATTTTTGGGTCTTGGGGATCGATAAAAAGCTCCCACACTACTCTTGTTCGACTCTTTATAGCCTTGAGTATTGCACATGTGGTGACTACATGTTCATTCATTGTGACACATGCAAGGATCCTTTTTTGGTGAACACAAGACACCTCACTCTACTTTTGTAGCTTAATTATTATAAACCTTCCCTCTTATGTTTAAGAGAAGGTTATTGTCATAAATTCTCTCCTATCAATAGTTTTGACCCAGGAGAGAACATCATATCTGGACGTGTGCCCATGGTACCAAGATTGCAATTTGAATCTTGTACAATATCTAGTTATGGTATACCATGAAAGATATGGCTTTTTTGGTAAATTTATTTTAATTTTTCTCAAATATTTTTTTTAATTGCCAAACTTTATTGCCCTCCTTGCATTGTAGATCTCATTGGATCCTGATTGTTTATGATATTCCCACATGGAAATGCTTTCTAGCCAACTCAACTGAAGGATACCATGACAATGTGAAGCAATAAGTTCCATGAGAGGGAGAGGAAGAGGAAGAGGGGGAGAAAGAAAAGCACTAATTGTGTTTTCCTTTATCAAAACAGTTCCTTGGAAAAGCTAGAAAATGACTTTGAGGCAATGGTTCAAGACAAAAATGTCGGAGCAAAACTGCTCTTGGAATATCTACGTAGGCAACAAATAGGCGAGATAAGTTTACTTTTTGTTAATTTAACCTTAATATTATTTTACATTATAACCATTTCACTTGAACAAATAAGTAGCATGGATATTTGGGTCCTCATTCGTTAGGTCCATTTGCACTTGACGTAAATATATGTTTGCCTTTATGCTGAGCATCCTTCTCATCCTCCAACCAAACTTCCAACATCCTCACAGGATTATCAGCATCATCTTGTAAGTCTTAATCAATTACCATGATCTTTCCTTTCATATAATGACATCTCATGTAATGTAAGGTGAGAATAAATTTTGTGATGTAATCATATATTTGCAAACAATAGATTTCTGTTCCACTTTGGACATGATCTCACACACTTTTTATATCCTAGCTCTGAACTACGAAGTCCATACATTTCTCTGATTTGCATATGAACATTGATGTTGTTTTTTGAACTTCCTCATCATTAAAAAAACCCACAAAAACATTTAATGGCGCGAAGATTGTGATCTTCACCTATTTGCTAGCTATATTAGGTCATAGATATCTTTGAATATTTGCATAAATCTTATCTATAAGATTCACATGTTTTCACTTTCAGGATTGGCCACTCTACAATATCCAAAGATGGGAGTGGAAAAGGGCTCAAAAATCCAAATCTTATTATGCTTAATGGTGCATTGTAAAATTTGTCATTAAAAAAACCCCATCCATAGTCAATAAGTTGTTAGAGATCGCCTTGCCACAACTGCTCACCAATAGAGCTATGAATGGCATCAAAGATTCCAAGTATGCTTTTGATAGGTTTCCAGTCTTCAAAATTTGATAGATATATATCTACAACCTTAAAGAGACTTCAATAAATTCCTAAAACATAAAAACTTGGTTTCAAGCCTATTGAAATTTCTTGAACTTACAACTGGTCTATGGTGTAGCACATCAATAGGCCAGTTCTGCAAATGCATTTTTAAGTGCATATACACATGTTGTATAAGCATGGCCTTGATTTTTTTCACATATCCTTTGACCTTATAATATTTGATTTTCCCCCTTGTAGGTGTTAATGAACTCATTTCCACATCAACTTCTCTTTCTTGTTTCCAACATAACCCAACTACTAATAGAGATGGTAGTAAGAATCCACCTTCATCATCAAGATCAAAATTGTTGTAGATTGTGATTACTCTAATAGAAGAGGAGGGACGCCAAGGATG
Organism: Lygodium microphyllum; assembly: GCF_053477565.2. NCBI lineage: Eukaryota > Viridiplantae > Streptophyta > Polypodiopsida > Schizaeales > Lygodiaceae > Lygodium > Lygodium microphyllum. The sequence continues at coordinate 137,821,333 of NC_141137.1, read as the reverse complement.
TGAAGCTTCCATTGATATAGAAGATGAAGCAGAAAAAGAGGTTGAGTGAAAAGAGATAATAGAATAGAAAGTCTTGTGCAAAAATAAAGGGATAACACGCACTTTGTCGAACAATTTGAGTTTTTTAGGAAAAAGGGAGAAATACTACACTAGAGGAAAACATTTGGGTGTATTGTTTAAGAATTTCAAGAAAGTGACCAGTAAACTATAAGTTTGTATGGGACTAACAAGAAATGTCTCCATCTACTATTTTTAATTGTGCAAGTATCTCTTGTCTCTTTTGCCTCCACGAATTTCTACTCCAAAAATACCTAAAAGTGCTTCTTTTCAAAATCTAAAAAAATGAGCTAGAAGAATTCAAGATTGGAAAAACCCTATTTTACCGTAACAGTAGCTCTCCTCTTATTGGTTGAGAGGCTTTCTCTCTCTAAAACTAAAAGGCCCAAATCTCCCCTAATGTCAAGAACCTACATTCCTTATTCTACCATCTAAATAACAAAAGAAATTTGTTTTGTAATATTTGGTACATGCAATACATTAGCCAAGTACTAACTTTTTCCATCCTACATATTCAAAGGAACATTTCTGACATAAGTAATGGGGTGAGATGTATCATTCATTGTCTCCACATAACCTAGAGACTTTAGACTACACAACTCTCTAAACCAGTCTCCATGAGAAGTCATGTGGTTAGAGGCACCTGAATATACATACCATACATCATTCTTTGATGAACCATTAGCAATCATAGTATTCATAAATGTTATATAACAAACAACTGTTCACTCTTGTCATAATTATTTCTACTACTACCGGATCCAGAGTTACCTTGCTTCTTTTTCCATTTCTAATCTTAGCCTTCTTTTTGAAGCAATCTTTAGAAATATAACCTTTTTTACCACAATACTAGAATTATTTATAATCACCAGAATTCTTTAGCATATTAAAATCTGCAATTTGTCCTCTTTGACTCCCCCTTCCTCAAGACTGTCCTCCTCTATTTTGCTATACATCATAACCTTGACTACCACATTGGCTTCTCCTAAAGGAATCAAGATGTCCTCATCTTGAAGCTAGGGATATCATTCAACTAGCCTAATAAGTTGGATTGTAGGACATGTGTGTTAGGACCCACCACACTTTAATTGTGCTACTGTGATTATGCACAAGCATTCAACTTCAAGATAACTCAATGAAATCAAGGATAAACTCTTTATAACATATTAGAACTCAATTATTATTACAATAGTAGGGAGCATTATAAATGTAGGGTATACTACACTTCATGAAGGTTATCCTTATAGATTTCAATGGGTTTATTTTCTTTGTTATTAATACTTTATTCTTGAGGGAATTTGAATACCAAAATTTTGGCACTCTACTTTGTTTCCAGTTCCTCTTCTTCTTGATCCAATTTAGGGCAATCAACTTGGATTTGTCCTAGGTCATTGCAAAGAAAGCATTTTGCCAATTGAGGTTCTCTTTTGGATGCATCATATCTCACCACACTCATGACACTTCTTTTCTTAGACCTTTGATTTATCATAGTCTTCTTTGATGTATGTTACTAAGAAGTAGTTATCTTCAAGAAATCGATCTCCATTTGGCCTAAACAAAGCTTTGGCTCATGGCAGATTATCTTACAAGTTAGACAGCCTTAGGGATTCTATAAAAGTATCTAATGATTGATTCAATCCATGGAAGAATTTGGCAACTTATTGGGTAATATCCATAGGCAAAGCAAATTTAGAAGTATCACAAACCAGGAGTAATAAGCTTCCAAACTTAGTTCTATTTGGTGTAAGAAAAGAAACTCATTCATCCTGATAGTATGATAGGAAGGTGACAAGTATCTCTATCTTATGGCCTCCATGATATCCTTCTAGCTTACAAGGGTTTTGCTAGAGTAGCATTGTCTCTGCACTTGGTCTACTTCTTCAATCATAAGCATGTCTTACTTATGAGCTTAAGCTTGGCAATCATAGCCTTATTAATAGCAGTACTTAATCCTACCACATTAAAATAAGCTTCAAGATTTTTTATCTAGAATTCAAGTCCACATCACTGAGCCTGTTGCTTTTAAGATAGCTTCAACTCTTTTGTTCTTGACTTATAAGTCAAAATGTTAAGGCAACACACATATATCTTATTACTAACTTTTTTTTTCTAATATCAAGTGTAACACATAACTGAGGAGGCCTTAGTGGCACAATATAGTAGTCTATCGAGAGACTTTCTCTAAGTAATATCACTTGGTAATCCTTAGAATAACATGGGGTTTGTCACCTAGGCTCTCTTAAGTCCACTTTATAGTGGAAGCTTCTGACCATTACCCATAAGAATCAACCTAGATCCAAGTTTCTAATTTGATGCTAAGATCACTTATCAACTTAACTAGCATTGGTTCTTGAGTCATTACATTTGCAAGTCAACTCCAAGTGAAGCAAATCAATACAGTCCTTAGTTACCATAGAGTATAGTCTTGGGGAGGTCAATCGTATATATATATATATATATATCATGTGGGTTCAATATAAGGGATTTTTAAAATTCCATTTTTACACATTTTTTACATATAGAAGGTTCCCATATAAAGGGGTTACTTATAGATCAAATAGAAAAGGGTTATGTTTTATTGAGAAAAAAATCACAAATAAGAATATTTATAAATAGGCCTTGAACACACATGATATAGAGGGTATACATATAGTGAAATACCTGAGGATATAGTCTTGACTCCAATCCCCTAAAATTACATTGATCAATATCTAAAACAATTGAAGTCTTGGAGATCATCCTTGCTACCCTCTTCCCTCAACTTGATGCCAACATGCACAGACAATCATTTTTTAATCAAGGAGGAGGCATTTAAAACAAACAATGTCCCCCCTCCCCCCACAATTCATATTTTGAGCTTTTCTCTCTTAAACAAGCTATTAAGCTTTAAACTTAAAATAACTAGTTCCAATTCTTCATGTTCGCACTTGGACATATATGGTTTTTTGTTGAAGGGAGGCCCCCAAACAAACTCTGATTTGCAAACTAACTGCACAATCAAATTTCGTCGAAATCTATAAATTTGGACTCCATCATACACTTTTTGATTCCCAGATCACATAGTTGCTTTAGAATGCCAAACCTTGCAGGTGGGGATTAAATGAGGGGTCAAGTAGACTCCAATTGACAAACAAAGACATGTGTTGTGCTACTCGCACATTGAACTCTATCTAGGAAAACTTCAGTTCATCGATCTGCAATCGTTTCATTTTGCATGAAAAATTGGTCTTTGATGCCTCTAAAGCACTTTTTTGCCTTGAAAATGGGCTTTAAAAATCGAACTCTAACTCATCGATCCACGACCGTTTCATTTTGCATGAAAATTTGGTATTTTATGCCTCCCACGAGCACTTTTCTACATTGAAAATGGACTCTAAAATTCCGCTCTCACTAGTGACCATGGGATAGGGTGACTCAGCCCCTCGAATCCCAAAAATTGATCTACATAAACAAAAACCATAAAAAGCATCACGCTGCTACAAAAAATAATACTCAACAAAGCACAAGAACAGCTCTCGCCCTACCCCTTGACAAAATCAAGGCATAAAAATCCTCAAGGGGGAATAGGCCTAGCATTATCTAGCTGAAAGCGACAACGAGTCACTAACCAACTACTCCAACACAAATTGGCTAAAAAGAACTATAAAAGAAGTCATCCTATATGGTGACCTGAACTAGCTACCTAACTTGGGACAACTAGACGAGGAACTCCTACTATGCCAAGACTCCTATAGCCTTGTTATCATATATCTTTATTTAACATATTTTTGTTTCAAGGTTTCTATACTCGAGTATGTAAAAAGGAGGGAGCTTAGCATAGTGACCCAAGGAGAACATGGCATCAGTCTCACGTCCTAACTTGATACCCAAGAACCTACCAAGCTCTTACGAGGTGACACTTCAATTTTTTTTCTTGTTCTGCTCACTTGTATTTTTGCTCCAACCATTCTTAGGATTACTTTATTTGGTTAGCTACTACCCCTAGGATGATGCCAATAGGCATATTCCATAGTGGATTCCATGAAACCACTGAGGATTCCGTGAGGTTTTGCGGTGGATTCCGTAAAACTATATTTATTTACCGGGGCTTGTACACAAGGTGGATTCCTTGTGTGAGAAGTTGACGGGGACGCCTGTCCTTTTCAGATGTTAGATTAATTTAATGTGCACGTGGGTGATTCCACAATGGGTGATTCTATAAAATACATATTTAAATTAATGGACATTTATGATTTTGAAGTGCACTCGTTTAGGATAGAGTTTCAACCTATTTTTTTATTTTGTAGCTGAAGACTGCTATGTATTTACTTTTGTGAGTTTTATCTTATTATTTTCTAACAATTATGAATGCTCCAATTGATGTGTAGAGCAAGCTGTGGTGGTGTTAGGAAGCACTGGGTGATTGTAATACTCCCCCGTGCCTCCCCCTATTTTTTAAAAAAAATTTAAATTAAAGATTTTTTACCTCTCCCTCTCTCTCCCCGCCGACAGCATGTCAGGGAGAGAGATAGGGAGAGGGAGTTAACAGAGTGAGAGGGGGGCCATGCAGCCCCCTAGGTGGAGGGGTGGTGGCCGTTAGACAGCTGTCATCCCCCCCCCCCTTACCACCCCCCTCCACCATATAAGGCAGCGCCCTTTCCCCTGGTAGTCGCCTACAGCAGCCCTCCCCTCCCTCGTTGCGCCTGGAACGTATCCCCCCCCCCTTGTGGTTTTCAGCAGGCACCGCCCGCCCTGGCCGTAATCAGAACCCCTTCCCCTTCCCTCTCCCCCCCCCCCCCCTCGTGATCATGGAAGAGAGAAGGAGAAGAAGAAAAGAAGAGGGAGAGAGAGAGAGGAGAAGAAGAGAAGAAGAAGAAGAAGAAGAAGAGGAAGAAGAAGAGAGAAGAAGAAAAAGAAAAAGAGGGAGAGAGAGAAGAAGCAGAAGAAGAAGAAGAAGAAGAAGAAGAAGAAGAAGAAGAAGAAGAAGAGAGAAAGAGAAGAAGAAGAAGAAGAAGAAGAAGAAGAGGAAGAGAGAGAAGAAGAAGAAGAAGAAGAAGAGAGAGAGAGAGAGAGAGGAGAAGAAGAGAAGAAGAAGAAGAAGAATTTCTGAAAATACACTCCCCTTCATTATCTCTTCTCCATTCAAGGAGAGGCGGCAAGAATTTTGCATAGGAGAGTACGAGAATTCTATCTCTCGTACACGCGCCTTCTAGTATGGCCCCGAAGCGTAGTTCCACAAGGATGGCTAGAAATCCTGCAAGTGTGGATGGAGGTTCGAAACAAGGTGGCACCGCAACCGCGAACGGTTCATCAGGCATCAATACCAGTGGAATCAAGGCATCACTCCAAACCCAGGTTTTTCTATTATTAAATCATAGGTTATAATTATCACGGTGAAAAATCATATTCACATGCATCACATTAATTGCGTGTTTGATAATTTCCTAGGTATGAACTTAGTTGTGATGCATGTCATGAGCAAGATAATTTCATTGTAAGATGACATCATAATAGGTGAAATTGATTAGTTAATTGCATCGTAAATTACCAAAAACGTATTGCATGGATTCATGCATAAAGTGCATTGTTCCTTGCACAAGTTCTTGCTTAAAATGCATTTCAGAGGACATTGAAAGAAATAAAGTGCATGTCCGTATTGCAAGAAGGATTCTAGGTACATGTAATAATCTATAGAAAAGATTAAAGTGCAACTAGACTCATATAATGATCACATAAAGTTACATCATTCAAGAAGGTTATAGATCGTGTAAATAATTAAATAGAGGATAATGTTAAGATTGCATGCATAGAAAGTACCTTCGCATGTGTGGCATAAGATATCGAATGGATTATATCAAATTTGTAAGCTTTGAAAAGAAGGCATGGCCTTACATTGCGTGCATTAAAGTTGTCACAAAAATTCAACGTTGTTTGTAATCTACCAAATGGGACTGAGATCTAGGAGTCCCACATCAAAGTCCTTGATGGCTTCAAGGGGAATAGGTAAAAGCTTAGCGCATGTGAGCATTATTAAGAGGGCTTAAGAGGATTATACTTAAGATGGAGTAGGAACTGTTCTAAACAGAACCATCTTGACCAACCATGGTCAAGGTGATAGAAAATCTTGATAAATTAAAAATCAAAGATAAACGTACATAGGTACTTTGAGGGATCTAGCAGATAACCATCAAGTTGACCAACCGAGGGCAACGGGGTTGTCCATGGTCTATCTTACAAGGAGACCTAAGGTAAGGATAATTTGGTTGGTAGGGTACAAACCCTAACCCAAAGATAAAGGGGAAACAAGCAACTTAGCTTTCCAAGCCCTTGGGATCTTGCCAAGTCGTGAACGATCCAAGATCGAATGCTGAGAGCATTTGGGAAAAAGGAATCACACCTTAGCAGTTGGTCGTACAAAGGACCTCTGAGATGATTGTGATTGTACACTTAGGTACATTGTTTGAACTTCTTTGCTTAAGGAACTAACTCAAGGAAAAACATTTAATGCTTCAAATTAAAAGCCTGGAGGGAGAGGCAGGTTCAGTTACCTCCGACTGCCTGCCTGGCCCTATCCAAGGGGGTTTTTAGCCACACCAGGTATATGGACCGAACCCATCGCAAGAAGTCTCTTCATGGGTGCTGCTTGGAGCGAGAGGATGCTTGGGTGCTAGGGGAGGCTTTGGCTATAAATTCCTTGCCTCCGGATCCTGCACAAGAGGCCGACATGACTCGAGATGGGATCTCGAGGCCTGTGTACTAGTCTACGGGCGGAAACTTGGAGTAGCAATCATGCTGATTTTGCTGGGATAGCCTTTGGGCATGATAGTTGATGTATTCCGGGACTATGTTAAATAAAGATCGGATATTTGAAAAATGAACTTGCCTAACATTTTTTTTTTACCAATGCGTAAGCTACGTGAAGGAACCTGTGTTTAAATTGACTAATTAAGAAATCTACTTTGCATGTCAAACATAATGTGGTAGGTAACTAGATAACTAAGCAACCCGAGGAAAGTGCAACGGACGGGACTTGGGTCCGTTTTATGGAAGGGTGGTCCCGGTTAGCTGGGAACTTTTCTCAAAAGACGTAAAATTGATATTGTGAAGAACCTAGAGTTAGTAGAGTTAGAATCCCAATTTAAGCGGAATGGGACTATGCCTTATGGACAGAGAGTTTGAGCTTTGCATCCGTCTCATTTCCCATTCTCCATGAACCAAGTGCAGCATAAATCTGCTTCGACTCTGTTATTTCTACTCAAAGTGGGTCATCTGGATCTCGGCGCTAGCTACTTCCTAGAGACTTTGCTGATAGGAAAGAACCTTGACTTCAGGTTGGTCCTAAGTGGAAATGGCCAGATACTTCCACTCGGGGCAGACTCGGGAAGACCTAGATCGCAAACCTGTGAAATTCCTTGCGAGTGCGAGGTGGCACTTTCTAGACTCTCTTCCTAATGGGCTGCTAAGACGTGTCCCTTAAGTGGACGAGCGAACACGTAACAGTTGGTATCAGAACCCAAACAATGAGATCTAAGGATTACAAGGGAACCTAATGGAGGAAAATAAAGGGAATAAGGAGATAAACAGGGGAAGGTGAGTAGAATAGAGCAGTGTTTTCTATTGAAAACATTTTTTTACTCACTTATGGATGGTGGGTTGCAAAGTCAGGAAGCATGGAGCAAGTTCTTGGTGTTCCAAGTCATGTTCATGACTGCAATGCATGCCTCGAATAATCATCAGAGGCTTGGCATGATGGATATTCTGGACCACATCTATAATCCTTCGCCCCTGTATACGAAGCAGAGATGGAGGGAGACTCAGGAATATACTACATAGTAGCCCATCGACTCGCGTACCTTTAGACAAACTTGAAGAGAATCAAATGGATGGAGGATTTAAAGATTGTGAAGTTGTTCATCTTTGTCGAAGCTTGTGTAAACGCAACTTTGCACGTTAGCAGACAACAAGTTAAGAAGAACAAGTATGTCTATGAAGAAGTGATCCGGGTGATCTTTGCTAACATGGTCAAAGTTTTAGGGAGCTATGAGAAGAACAGGTATCAAAGAAAGGGATACCCCAAGCTTCCTATGACTTACCGTTTCCTGAAAATCCATGACTCCACTCCATATTATTATTCCATCCCTGTACTCGATTGTAACACAAACCTATTGTCCCCAAACTGATGTATCAGTCAGCCTGTCCTACTTATCCAAAATAAATATACTAAAGGGGTTATGCCTTCATGAATAAATAAGACTTCTTATAATGATCTATCTTGATCATAAATGTTAACTGAGGTGTTAAGTGATTAAATCACTTGGCTAAAAAGCTATGCTAGACATATTAATGTAATATGGGAACGTATGATAAGATGTTAACATAAAGAATCTTATTGTTCAGACGCAACCCCAAGCACAGGTTCCAAACCCGACTCTTGCACTAAGTCCCGGCGGTGGCTCAAGAGAAGAAATTCCTTCTCAAACAAATTAAGCCACCCGAGTTTGATGGCAAGGGAAGGACTACTCAAGCCGACGCCGAGATCTGGATTGTGTCCACGGAGGACTATTTTGAGGTAGTAGGAACTGCACCTGCTTACTAAGCCATGCTCGCTAACCTTAAGCTTAAAGATGAAGCTAGACTTTGGTGGAAACAGTGGTGCAGAGACCAAGCGATCTCAGAGGGAATAGCCACTTGGGATAAGCTTAAGGAAGCCATGCGAGGGAGGTATCTACTACCTGCCTACCACACACAAAAGATGAATGAATTCTATGACTTGAAGAGCAGCTAGGATTATCCCTGGAAGCATATTATTCAAAGTTCGTTTCACTCCTAAAGTATGCACCTCCAATGGATATGACACAACAGGTGTCAAAATTTTGTGTTGGGTTGAATCCACCCATAAACACTCGATTGGAATCAATGCGCCCAACAAACCTACGAGACACACTCATTCCATCTACTCCAATAATACAGGAGGTGCAGACCAGACAGAGGAACAACAGGATTTGGCCTTACAAAGATCAGAATAAGGATATGTCTATGGATGAGACTAAGAGAGCGCATGGTCAGAATCAAGACCAAAGAAAGAAAGCTAGGGCCAATGATGTCAACAACTTTGTTCCAACACAAAGTAATGATCGCAACCCACGTTGCTTACATTGCAACGAGCCCAGACACTTCAATAGGAAGTGCCCCAAGCTTGGTAGAGGGCATCGCCAAGGGCAATTCCAAGGTCAAAATAGAGCCGCTCATAGCCAAGGAACCACTGTTATGGCCAGAGGGAGAACCTCCAGTGTTTCCAACAAGGAGCTAGACAATGAAGAAGATCCATCCATGGATGCTGACATTGAGAGGGCAACGGCTCACACCACTCTTCACAAGAAGGGTCCAAATCGCCAATTCTCGCTGATTCAAACCCCATCATAATATCAAGGTAAAAGCTTCAAAACCCTGATTGACTATGGCAGTACACACTCCTTCATTTCACCAATCTGTGCAAAAGATTAGGGATAGCCACAATAGATACACCTACTTTACATGTGGAATTAGCAAATGGTCATGAGGTTACTTGTACTAGGCAAACTACTAAGGTGAAATTCCTACAGGGTGGGAAGCCAACTTCTATGAGATTTAGGGTAATGAACGTAGAGGTCCACGAATGTTTACTCGGAATGGATTGGCTAATACCCAATGATGCCCACATCCATTGTGGGAAGGGCCAAGTCTCCTTCCAAAATTCTGAAGGGGAACTAGTCACGACTCAAGGTGAGGCTGGTAAGCCCAAAATACAATTGGCAAAAGTAATACGTATAATAAAAGGTGTTCAAAAGGGTCTACCTGTCTATTTGATTAAATTGAATAAGCTCGATCAGAATCAGGAATCCAGAGAAGAACCTTCATGGTTAAAGGAATACGCAGACGTATTTCCTAAAGATCTAACGGAACTTCCTCCCCAAAGGGAAGTCGACCACGAAATCAAACTTGTGCGAGGAGCTGCACCAATCGCAAAGAGGCCATATAAGATGTCCATCCTAGAAGCTATCGAGATGAATAAGCAACTCAAGAAACTGTTAGTTCAAGGCTACATCCATCCTAGCAGTTCACCATGGGGAGCTCCAATATTGTTCCAAAAGAAGAAAGATCGAATGCTTCGCCTATGCATTGACTACAAAGGGTTGAATCAAGCAACTATCAAAAATAAATATCCCATTCCAAGAATAGATGAATTAATTGACCGTCTTCAAGGGGTGAAGATCTTCTCAAAGATAGATCTCAGATCTGGATATTATCAGATAAGGATCAAAGAAGAAGATATTCCGAAGATTGCATTCAGTACAAGGTATGGACACTTTGAATTCCTAGTGATATCATTCGGGTTGACAAATGCTCTTGCTACCTTCAACAGGTTAATAAAGGATAGCTTTAGGCCCTATCTTGATGACTTCGTACTTGTCATTTTTTACGATACCCTAGTCTACTCAAAACAAGGAAAGGATCATGAACCCGAGCTTTGCATTGTTCTTGAAACAATGAGAGCACACAAGCTTTATGTCAAGAGGAAGAAGTGTACATTTTTCAAGTGGCAAATTGAATATCTAGGATTCATTGTATCAGCAAAAGGAATCTTGGTAGATCCAGATAAGGTCAGAGACGTTCTCGAATGGCCAACACCAACTTCTGTCAAAGAAATATGTATTTTTCTTGGGTTGATAGGATGGTACAGAATTTTCATTAAAGATTATGCTTTGATTGCAACACCTCTAACTGATCTACTAAAGAAGCAAGTAGCAATTGTATGGTCACCTATTGAACAGACCAGCTTTGACAAACTAAAGCAGAGCTTAGTATCAATACCCATCTTGAAACTTCCTGATCTTAGTAAGGAGTTTGAAGTGGTAATTGATACTAGCGTACTTGCTTTAGGATGTGTACTTATGCAAGAAGGTCATCCCGTAGCATATTCTTCAAGAAAAATGAAGAGCCATGAAAGGAATTATGCTACCCCCACGACCTGGAGCTATTGGCTGTCATCCATGCTCTCAAACTTTGGAGACATTACTTGCTAGGTAACAAATTTTCCTTAGTAACGTCTTAAATGGATCTTCACCTAGAATGAGGTCAATATGAGGCAACGTCAATGGATCGAAGTGCTGGAAGAATATGATTTTGAAATCAAATATAGGCCTAGAAAAGAGAATGTAGTTGCCGATGCACTCAATCGCAAGGCATTTCTAAATTCTCTCATTTTGCAAGATCCATCAACAGCAAGGTCTCTAGCCACAAAGGTATCAATGCCAAAAAACCAGATTCTTGAGTTAGCAAAAGAGGGGGCATATCATGACCCAGTCTATCAGAAAATGCTAAGGGAGATCCCCATCGAGGATTAAGACCCGAAGCTAAAGATGAAGTATCAAGATTTCTCCATCAATAGTGGGCTTGTCTACTTTAGGACAAGATTATGTATCCCTGCAAGCCAAACTCTCAAGCAGAAGATACTGTGGGAAGCCCATGACTCCCCTTTCTCAGGACATCCTAGTTATACCAAGACCCTTAATGGGGTCAGAAAGAGCTATTATTGGCAAAGGATCAAGGGAGATGTACTCAAATATGTCACGGAATGTTTGTCTTGTCAACGCATTAAGGCAGAACATGTAAAAATGCCTAGGAAGTTACAACCACTTGACATTCCCCAAATAAAATGGGAATTCATTAGTATGGACTTCATTATTGGCTTACCCCAAGTTCAGAGAGGATATAACTCTATTATGGTTGTAATAGATATGCTCACCAAGGTTGCACATCTCATCCCTGTCAAGACGAACTATAAAGCCTCGGACATCGCAAGATTATTCATCAATAAAATATTCAAACTTCATGGGTTACCTATAAGAATCATTAGTGATTGTGACTCTCTTTTCACATCACACTTATGGAGAGCTATCTTTGAGGCTATTGGAACTCAACTCTGTTTCAGTACAGCTTACCATCCCCAAACTGATGGTCAAATAGAACGAGGCAATCAAGTCATTGAAGATATACTTAGGCATACTGCTATCACAAACCAAAAAAGTGGATTCAATACTTACCACTGGTTGAGTTTGCCTACAATGCTTCTTACCAACAGAGTATTCAGATGACCCCTTTCCAAGCATTGTATGGGCATAGTTGTCATACCCCTTTGAACTTCTTGGACCCAATTTTGAGGGTAGAAGCTTCAAGGTAGATGCTGGAAGACTTGGATGATCAAATCAAATCAATAAGGCAAGACATTCAAGCTTCCAAGGATAGACAGAAGGCTTACGCTGACTTGAAATGGCAAGACCAATCCTTCATCTAAGGTGATATGGTATTCATCCGTGTTATGCTCTAAAAAGAGTTCACTGTCCTTGGGAGAGTACAAGAAGCTAAGTCTGAGGTATTTTGGACCTTATAAGATCACCAAGTGCCTAGGGCCTAATGTTATAGACTACAGCTGCTCGCAACTCTAAAGATCCATAATGTATTCCACATTAGCCTATTGAAAAGGTATCTACCTAATCCGAATCATGTACGTGATGATCAACAAATTGTAATGCCTAGCCAAGGAGTCCTTGAGCTATGGGCTGATAGAATCCTAGATGTTAGGGAGAGGCATTTGAGATCAAGGACCTTGAGAGAATACCTCATCCAGTGGAAAGATTATCCAGAAGAGGATGCCACCTGGATAGACGAAAATACTCTCAACCAACAATACCCCCAAGTCTTCTCGAGATGAGGACATCTCAATTCCTCTAAGGGGGAGAGGATGTAATATTCCCACGTGCCTCTCCCCCCATGAGAATCCCCCCTAATTTTTTTAAAAAAATTAAATCAATTTTTTTTACCTCTCCCTCTCTCTTCCTGCCAACAGCATGTTGGGGGAGAGAGAGAGGGAGAGGGAGTTAAGAGAGTGAGAGGGGGGCCATGCAGCCCCTCAGGTGGAGGGGTGGCGGTCGTTAAAGAGCCCTATCCCCCCCCCTTACCACCCCCTCCACCATATAAAGCAGCACCCTCCCCCCTGGTGATCGCCTACAGTAGTCCTCCCCTCCCTCGTTGCCTGGAACCTAGCCCCCCCTCCCGTGGTTTTCAGCATGCACTGCCTCCCTCCCCCCTCTGGCTGTGATAAGAAAACCCCCCTCCCCCCATGATCATCGAAGACAGAAGACGAAGAAGAAGAAGAAGAAGAAGAAGAAGAAGAAGAAGAAGAAGAAGAAGAGGGAGAGAGAGAGAGAGAGAGGAGAAGAAGAAGAAGAAGAAGAAGAAGAAGGAGAAGAAGGAGAAGAAAAAGAAGGAGAGAGAGAGCAAAGAAGAGAAGAAGAACAAGAACAAGAACAAGAATAAGAATAAGAAGAGAGAAGAACAAGAAGAAGAAGAAAAAGAAGAAGAAGAAGAAGAAGAGGGAGAGAGAGAGAGGAGAAGAAGAAGAAGAAGAAGAAGAAGAAGAAGAAGAAAAAGAGGGAGAGAGAAGAGGAGAAGAGAAGAAGAAGAAGAAGAAGAAGAAGAGAGAGAGAGAGGAGAAGAAGAGAAGAAGAAGAAGAAGAATTTCTGAAAATACACTCACCTTCATTATCTCTTCTCCATTCAAGGAGAGGCGGCAAGAATTTCGCATAGGAGAGTGCTAGAATTCTCTCTCTTGTACATGCGCCTTCGAGTATGGCCCCAAAGCGTAGTTCCACAAGGATGGTCGGAAACCCTACAAGTGTGGCGTGGCACCGCAACTGCGAGCGGTTCATCAAGCATCAATACCACTGGAATAAAGGTATCACTCTAAACCCAGGTTTTTCTATTATTAAATCATAGGTTATAATTATCACAGTGAAAAATCATATTCACATGCATCATATTAATTGCGTGTTTGATCATTTCCTAGGTATGAACTGAGTTGTGATGCATGTAACGAGCAAGATCATTTCCGTTGTAAGATGACATCATAATAGGTGAAATTGATTAGTTAATTGCATCTTAAATTACCAAAAACGTCTTGCATGAATTCTTGCATAAAGTGCATTGATCCTTGCACAAGTTCTTGCTTAAAATGCATTTCAGAGGACATTGAAAGAAACAAAGTGCATGTCTGTATTGCAAGAAGGATTCTAGGTACATGTAATAATCTAAAGAAAAGATTAAAGTGCAACTAGACTCATACAATGATCACATAAAGTTACATCATTCAAGAAGGTTATAGATCGTATAAATAATTACATAGAGAATAATGTTAAGATTGCATACATAGAAAGTACCTTCACATGTGTGGCATAAGATATCGAATAGATTATATCAAATTTGTAAGCATTGAAAAGAAGGCATTGCCATACGTTGCGTGCATTAAAGTTGTCACGAAAATTCAACGTTATTTGTAATCTACCAAATGGGACTGAGATCTAGGAGTCCCATGTGAAAGTCCTTGGTGACTTCAAGAGGGATAGGTAAAAGCTTAGCGCATGTGAGGATTATTAAGAGGGCTTAAGAGGATTATACTTAAGATGGAGTAGGAACTATTGTAAACAAAACCATCTTGACTAACCATGGTCAAGGGGATAGACAATCTTGATCAATTAAAAATCAAAGATAAAGGTACATAGGTACTTCGAGGGATCTAGGAGATAACCAACAAGTTGACCAACTGAGGACAACGAGGTTGTCCATGGTCTATCTTACAAGGAGACCTAAGGTAAGGATAACTAGGTCGGTAGGGTACAAACCCTAACCCGAACATAAAGGGAAAACAAGCAACCTAGCTTGCCAAGCCCTTGGGATCTCGCCAAGTTGCGAACGATCTAGGATCGAATGTTAGGAGCATCCAAGAAAAAGGAATGACACCTTAGCAGTTTGTCGTACAAAGGACCTCTGAGGAATCGTGATTGTACTTAGGTACATTTTTTGAACTTCTTTGATCAAGGAACTAACTCAAGGAAAAACACTTAATGCTTCAAGTTAAAAGCTTGGAAGGAGAGGCAATTCTGTTACGTCCGACTGTCTACCTAACCCTATCCAAGGGGGTTGTTAGCCATGTCGGGTATATGGATTGAACCCGTCGCGAGAGGTCTCTCCGTGGGTGCTGCTTGGAGCGGGAGGATGCTTGGTTACTAGGGGAGGATCAGGCTATAAATTCCTTGCCTTCGGATCCCGCACAAGAGGCCAACGTGACTCGAGATGGGATCTCAAGGCCCGTGTTCTAGTCTATGGGCGGAAACTTTGAGCAGCAATCATGTTGATTGCTAGGATAGTCTTCGAGCATGATACTTGATGTATTCCGGGACTATGTTAAATAAAGATCGGATATTTGAAAAAGAAACTTGCTTGATAGTGTTTTTGTGTCAGTGCCTAAGTTACGTGAAGGAACTTGTGTTTAAATTAACTAATTAAGGAAGCTGCTTTGTATGTCAAACATAATGTGGTAGGTAATTAGATAACTAAGTCACCCAAGGAAAGTGAGGTGGATGCAACTCATCCTACGAAAGGGTGGTCCCGGTTAGCTGGGAACTTTTCTCAAAAGATGTGAAATCGATACTTTGAAGACCCTAGAGTCAGTAGAGTTAGAATCCTGATTTATGTTGTTTTAGGGGAGCGAAATGGGACTATACTTTATGGGCAGAGAGATCGAGCTTCACATCCCTCTCATTTCTCATTATCCATGAACCAAGTGTAGCATAAATCCACTTCGACTCTATTGTTCCTACTCAAAGTGGGTCATCTGGAGCTCAATGCTAGCTACTTCCTAGATACTTTGCTGATAGGAAAGAACTTTGACTTCAGGTCGGTCCTAGGTGTGGATAGCCAGATACTTCCACTCAGGGCACACTCGAGAAGACCTAGATCGCAAACCTTGTGACACTCCTTGTGAGTGCCAGGTGGTACTTTCTAGACTCTCTTCCCAATGGGCTGTTAAGACGTGTCCCACAAGTGGATGGAGCAAACACGTAACTATGATGGCGTATATCCAAATTACCTAGAATAATTATTATTTTTATGGGCATGCGCCTTATCATTAAAGGTGTGGTGCTAGTTGATCCAAGTTTTTTTACAAACCGGATTTCTACCACAAAATTTGGCCAAAACCCCTATCAAGAGCTTTACCATATCACTTTGGGTTTACTCTTCAAGCACTAGGTATGCTACATTGCTTCTCGATTATGATAACTCTAGCAAATGGGGGGAACAAGTTCTTAGGAGGGATGTCAATGTAAAGGGTAAAAGGGATGGTTATCTTAGTGACGATGGAGATGGATTACACCTAGGAGTTGAGTGAGTGCATAGATTTTTCAAAGGACTAGCCTCCAACTACACATGGGCTCCACCTGCATCACTAAGATTTGGAATCTATCACCATCATTAGAGGACACCTCACCCTAGTACACAAGTCAATATCCACATCATGGTGTCATTTGAATCTTACACAAAAGCTTACAAGCATGGACCCCATCTGTCACATGCTTATATGTATTTATATATATATGGGGGACTAAAGTCAAAGCATCTTTTGGAAGCCGTTTTTTATCATCTCAATAACTCCCAAGGAAACGTGAATTTCAAGAAAATTCTCACACTACCCGATCGGTTTCAACCTGGTCTACAAAGTTGCAGAAGAAACTTTTTTTAGATTCTTCACGGATTTGAAGTTACGATGGCACAGGCTGTTGGCTATATGCAATTTTCTTCTCTCTTTCACCACATCAACTTTCTATTCTATCCTTCTTGTAAATATATTATAATAATGTGATTCAGACATTGTATTATAAGTATTTGGACACGCTTATTTATTAAAGCGCTTGACATTGTATTTGGGCACAGCCCAATTTTTCGATGCCCACATTCTTTATTCTTTATTTGGGCAAAAGTAAACACAAAAACCAAAAGCATGTTAATTGTAAATTGGGCTATTTTTGAGCTTGGATATGAATAAATTTATAAATATATACCTTGTGGAGTGCTCACACAAGGCATAGGAGGAGATCATCAAGCATTGCATCAATAGTTGCGCTTAACATTGTCTTTGGGCACATCCCAATTTTTGGATGCCCAAATACTTTATTCTTTATTTGGGAAAAAGTAAACACAAAATAAAAAATCATAATAATTGTAAATTGGGCTTTTTTTAAGCTTGGAGATGAATAAATTTATAAATATAAAAGCCAAAGTCATGCTAATTGTAAATTGGGCTATTTTTTAGCTTGGAGATAAATAAATTTATAAATATATGCTTTGTGGAGTGCTCACACAAGGCATGGGGGAAGATCATCAAGCATTGCATCAACTATTGCTAAAGTATTTAGACATGCTTATTTATTAAATGGACACAGTCCAAATTTTGGATGCCCAAATGCTTTATTCTTTATTTGGGAAAAAGTAAACACAAAAGCTAAAAGCATGCTAATTGTAAATTGGGCTATTTTTGAGTTTGGATGTGAATAAACTTATAAATACATGCCTTGTGGAGCCCTCACATAAGGCATGGGAGGAGATCATCAAGCATTGCATCAATTGTTGCAAAAACATATGCAATGCTTCTCACCTTCAAAACATACTCATTGATGTGACAGATATTTTCTTTCTTCAAGGTATTCAACTCTTGCTTGAGTTGAATCTTTTATGCCTTTGTATTTACTAAAAACATGTTCTCAAAAATTGTCCAAGCTACATGTGAAGTTTCTACATTCCTGATATGTCCCAACATCATATTATCAATGACTGCAGATAGCTAGTACATCACCTTTTTGTATTTTGCATTCCATTCTTTCTATGCTTTTAACTCATCTGTAGTCGGAGGGATACCTAGCTCTGGCTCCTTTTCTTCACCTGAAACAAACTCATAACAGACCTTTCCAATGAGGAAGTTTGTCACACTAAACTTCCATGAAGGGTAGTTGTTCTTGTCGAGCTTCTGAATGATTGGATTTCCACTTGATCCGAGAAAATCACAAAAAAATATTTTTCTAATACTTTGTTGATTTTTTGTACATTTGGAGCTTTAAAATAAAGAAGAGGGTGGGAACAACCTCTTGGGAAATCCAAGAAATCACTGGATGAAAATATTTCATGGACAGGTTTACCAAGGGGGGTGAAGAGTAAAGATCAATGGAGGAAGGTGAAGGGAAAATGTATAATATGAAAAGGAAATATATGAAATGGATTTGGAGCCATCCAAAGGGCATGTGAGGCTCATAATGTCATGACTTTGGAGCCTTATGACAATTCAACCAAATGGGACCCTTCTTGCAAGCATTAGTGGAAGAAAAATCAGGCACATGATTTTGTAAGATTTGTTAAAAATATTTCCACTCCGATCCAAAAAAACTTTTCAAAATGAAAGTTGTAGCGCGTGAGCTGAATTTTTGGTTGGTATTTTTTTATAATTTTTTGGAGCTACGAGTTGGGAGATATGGTCAAAATGGTGGATGCCAACTTTTTTCAACTACAGTGGAGATCACCTCCCAATTTTATACACATCCATACTTTCTTCCCCACACTTAACACTTCCATAAAACATCATTCATTAGACTCCCAACCCTTTCCTCTCTCTTCTCCTCTCTCTCAAGCTAATAAGCCATTAGAATTCCTCTCCTAAATCACCCTCAAATCATTTTTAATTGTAGTAGTAATGTATGAACTCTCATTACTCTCCCTCTATTATTACTAGATATGATCTTATTTTATGAAGATTCTCTATATTTTTTTATAGGAGAGATCTTGGATTCAAGCTATGGGGAGCAGAGAATGGAGACAACTCACCTATGATGAAGCTTGATTAAGTACAAATTGGTCAACAAAACATGTAGATGGAGCTTCCACATTGGTGGAATCGCCTTAATGCAGCTTTGGTGGTGTTAATTCCTATTATATCTTAACCTCCTCCCTAAACACCCTCAAGTCCTATATAAAGAGGCCTTCTCCATTGTAATTTGCAAGAAGAGAGAGAGCCAAGAGGCCTTCTTCAGCAATATTGAGCCTTCCCCATTCTCCCTCATGAGTTTATGCAATTCCTTCCCTTACTATAGCTTATGTATGCTCTACAATGTAATAAGCCCATGATATTGGTGTCCATATTGTGTATATTGGTTATGTTCCGAGGGTTCTCCATCTCTTAAGTTTATTGATTCATCTATTTTGTTCGTAGTTCTCTCTCTCTCACTTTCTCTCTCTCTCCCTCTCTTAGTTTTCCTCTCTTTTTCCTCACAATCTCCTCTCCCTCTTGCATAGCGTCCTAGTCCGCTCTTCCATGACTAGGTGGTGCCCTTACCTCATTCACTTTGTGGCAGAAGGGAGTTTGGCATAGTATAGAGGCTGCCATACCAAATTTCCTTCGTCATTAATTGGTGCCCCCACTGAGGACATTCTCAACCACAATTCTCTACCTCCTTATGTGGGACGATACAACACATGGTGGTGCATCCTCTACAATAAGTTCCCCAAGTGGCTCTTCCTCAACGCCTTCACCAACTGTTTTTGAAGTTGGTTGAAGTCCACGACTCCCACAATGGTCTCCCAAGGAAGCCCAAGAAAGGAAGTATGCCTATCGGATGACGGCACATATGCGGGTAAAAGGTGTCACCTTAGAAATTCCATTCTCTCACAACGGAAAAAATCATATTGCCATCAATTGCTAGGTTCTCATAATTGTGGTGAGTGTTTTGCAAACAAAGTAAAGGCTCTTCCGGGAGGTCCTCGTCTCCAAATCATCAAATCCCTCTCTCTCTCTGGCCTAATCCACATCAAAGGATAACAATTATGCATGAACAATGTGGAGTTTTGTAGAAGTGCAAAGTATGAAGACTACCTTCAACTGTCGTTAGCTTGAAGGTTAGGTGTGGTTGAAAAGGTAGCCATCACACCTTATGAAATATATGTCACCAAGGATGGACACACTAAGGCAAGAACAATAACTGGTGAGAAAATTCTTTGTATAGCAAAGTTGGTGGGTTCCAGAAAGAAACACTCTGGGGAAAATCCTTCATAATTCAAGAAAGTGCATTCCCTCTACTCCCTTAAGTAGTTCTACTCATGAATAATAATAATGGCCCAAATTTCTACACCTTCCACTCTGTACAAAACATCCAAGTTAATGTATGCATCAGTAGGAAGATTTTCTTCCAACAGCGTCTTGTCATGTACTTTGGGACTGAAAGATTAAGGGAGATTCTTGTATCACCAGAACCTATAATCTTCCCAATGCTAGACTACAATGCATCTTTCAATGTACATGTCTTTATCCTATTATAATAGTTTCTCATAAATCACAACGACTTATATGGACCTATCCGTCCACTTGCTATGCAAACTATGCATATTGTAGCCAGCACAAAGCTTAGATTCCAAGGCATTATTAGAAGCATACTGGGGCCTAGACGTCTTGCTGAAATCAATGCATCTGTAAACACATTCATCCTTCTCCTCATAAAATACAACTTAAGTCTAGACGTGTTCATCTTTGTACTCTACTAAGGCAACATGGCATTTCCAAGCTTCTTTGGGCGCAATGGAGAAAATGCAGTGGATTTTTTTGACAACCTTGAGATGGCCTTCCTTGTCTTTGGGAGGGATGATGAAGCATTAAAGTTGAGGGCTTTTCCTTTGGTGCTCAAGAAAGAAGCTAGAATGTGGTTCCAAACTCTAAATCCGGCCTAAAGAGCTGAATGGGAAGGATTGAAGGCAGCTTTCTTGCAGAGATTTCAATAAACTAACTCAGCTGAAGAGTTATGGCAACGGCTTTTGGCCCTCCATTAGAGTGATCCTTATGGTTATGCAACTTATGAGGAAGGGTTTTTGAAGCTTTGGGGGCAGTGGTGGTCAGACTCACTGAACCCTGGAGAGAGAGCTTCAAACTGCCTTCAAAAGGATCAATTCATTTCAGGTTTGTATCCCTTGCTCGGGGAGAAGGTAAAGGTGAAATTTCCAAACACTTTTGAAGATGCTTTGAGAATCACTAGGGAAAAGAATTAAAAGATTCTGTACCAAGCCCAAGCTAGCCAAGCGGTTTTGGGAAATAACATCACAACTATGGAGGCCTCTCAAGTTCCCCCAAATGTATCTAATGCACCAGGCCTTGTTAGAGGTCAAGAAGACATGATCCAACAAATAAACAATCTTACTAATCAACTAGAGGGTTTGAGAGTGAATCTTGTGCAAGGTGCAAGAAGACCTATCGAAGGGAATGGTGGGAATCGATCACAAATGTGGCGACAAGCAAGGGAGATGTTGTGTTATAACTGTGGAGAAAATGGACATGGCATGTACAATTTTCCTCACCCTAGAAGATATGATCACCCTGCTAGAGGTCCTCGACAACAAGTAAGCCCTCCTCGTGCTAGGACTCAAGAGCAAGAGCAGTCATGACCTGCAATTTGACAACCACCTTATGTTCAAGCTGAAACCCTTACTGTTCAACCAAATATTTGTTGAGATATCGAGCTCCACTCGTGATATGCCAGGGTGACCATTGTGTATTTATGTCACCGACTTCTCAGTTGCAAATGCGGTTGGTATACCGCCCATAAATAATAGCTAGATGATAGCTATCCTTATCTACTCTAGTTCGTGGCTCAGTTAGTATGCCACCTTAGTTAGTTGAGTTTGGTTTGAGACCCATATATAGGGTTCTTCTATTTCTTTGTACTTGAGTTCTTTTTGGCTTACACAACTAAGAAGAGGAAAACTGTTTTCAGCCTCCACCCTTGTGTGTATTCCCCCATTGTGCAAGCAAGAAAGCTACAAGTGAGACTCCTTCCTTCTCTCCCACAATCTTGACATGGTATCAGAGTCTTGTTCATGGTAAGGAGCTCAAGGAAGCAAGCCAAGCTCGCGGTGTTCTGGTAAGAGGAGCAGTGTTGCTTTCATTTTCTGTTTTGGTGATAGCCTCCAATTTTGTCATCAAAAAGGCTAAAAGATTTGGGATCTACATTGACAAATTATTCACTTTATCAAAAATATTTGTGTTATTGTATCTAAGTTGTATTTCATTGATATACATTTATGTATTGTAAATGCTTGGCTTGGAGCTATAAAAGCCATTGCATATGTTCCTTGATTTTAAAAACCTTAGGAATCTTGCCTAGAATGCATGTAACACATAAGGGCTTCAACCTTAGTCTTTTTTGTATGGTCAAAAATATTTGATTTAATAAAGGTTCAAAAGGGTGCAATTGGGGTTCTTGGGAAAAAGTGGTTGAGGAGTTTGGAGCACGGCAGATTGTGGTGCCTCTTTAACTTCCCTCTTCCCTCTTTTCCAAACTCTCTTTGTCCATCCTTCTTCTTGCTCTTCGTGTGTGCTGCAACTATGGATTCTTGGTGTGTGAGCTTGAAAGAGGAGCCTCCTGATCTTGTTTCTTGATTGGTGAGGGTGTGTCTTGAGTCTTTTGTGTGTGTGTATTCATGGCAAGAGAGGTGTGTTTGCAGGTTTCATGGTGAGGAGCAAAGCTCCAAGCATATACTTTGCTGCTCGGTACCCTGGTTTTGTGCTTCTTGGTATGCTGGGTGAGAGCCAGTCATTTTTGGTTCCGTTGCCGGGACCGGGCTAGCCATGGATTCTGCAAAGTAAAGAGCAGGTGTTCAAGAACTTTGAAGAGCAGGGAGTTGTATGCAGATTTGTGCTCATATATTGTATTTTGCAAGATTAGAGGAAAGTAGGAAGAAGAAAGAAGGAATTGGAAGGCGAGGAGGAGGAGAAGGCCGATCAACGATGACCTTCATGTGCACACTCTTCTTCGTTGGGGCTAGCACTGTCTATGGCGTCTATCTGGTATGGCGTCTATCTGGTGTAGAACTACAACGTTCGTGATGTTCGCAAGCTTGTGAAGACGGTCATCATCATTGTTCGCGTCTATGAGGAGAATTACAGGAAGAAGCCTAGTAGATCAAACGATGATCCATAGAGTCAAATGTGCAAAAGATGAAAATCGGGCAGAGGGAATGCAAGATGAGGAGAGAGAAGAAGAAAGATCGAAAAGGGAAGCCCCTCTCGTTTGATCTTGCATCACACGGAGGTAAGACGCCTTCCTTCATTCCTTGCCATCGCCATCTCCTGATCTCTTGCTTCCTTCCTCCTTTGTCTCCTCTGTTTCGGGGCCCTGTTTGTGACCAGAGATCAGCATCTGCACCGAATAAGAATGCCTGCACGAAGAAACAGTTAAAAGACGAGACGAGCATCAAACTAGGGGAAATCCAGTGAAAAGGGAAGATACAAATTACGACCTATTCTACTCCTGCTCTGTCATACATGGCGATCTGTTCTGCTTTTGTTTCCCTCGCTGATTTACAGCAAATCGTTCGTCCTCATCCTTATCCACAGAAGGCATCGGCAAGAAACGGCAATGAAAAAGAAGATAATCTTTTGCTTTAATAAAACCTTAAAATCCTAAGGTCCTTATAAAGCTAGTTCCTATGCAATGTTACAATGAAGCCTTCATATCAAAGCCAAAGCATTAGAATCTTCCGGGTGGGAGAACATTAAAGTTAAATCTGATGAAGTGGGAGTGCTACTTTGAAGATCTTTTGTGGGTTTTTCACCTTTTTGGTGTCAAATTGGTGGATTTTCAATGTTTCTTCTTCATGGAGATAGTGTGTCTCCCAAAATCAAAGTGTTGTGGTATTCATCCTTATCAGTGTATTAGTCAGTGATGGGTGTTTGGAATCAAGACAAAATATTGATGTGAAGAGATAATGGTTGTTGAAGAAGTGGACAAATGATCCACGGAAGTGTGAAGAAATGAGAAGAAGGATATGATGTTTTTCTTGAAGCTTACAATGGAAGTTTACCATGGTTCTTTGGTTCGCGAGAGCTCACCAATTTAAGTGTGGGAGGAATGATAGCCTCCAATTTTGTCATCAAAAAGGCTAAAAGATTTGGGATCTACATTGACAAATTATTCACTTTATCAAAAATATTTGTGTTATTGTATCTAAGTTGTATTTCATTGATATACATTTATGTATTGTAAATGCTTGGCTTGGAGCTATAAAAGCCATTGCATATGTTCCTTGATTTTAAAAACCTTAGGAATCTTGCCTAGAATGCATGTAACACATAAGGGCTTCAACCTTAGTCTTTTTTGTATGGTCAAAAATATTTGATTTAATAAAGGTTCAAAAGGGTGCAATTGGGGTTCTTGGGAAAAAGTGGTTGAGGAGTTTGGAGCACGGCAGATTGTGGTGCCTCTTTAACTTCCCTCTTCCCTCTTTTCCAAACTCTCTTTGTCCATCCTTCTTCTTGCTCTTCGTGTGTGCTGCAACTATGGATTCTTGGTGTGTGAGCTTGAAAGAGGAGCCTCCTGATCTTGTTTCTTGATTGGTGAGGGTGTGTCTTGAGTCTTTTGTGTGTGTGTATTCATGGCAAGAGAGGTGTGTTTGCAGGTTTCATGGTGAGGAGCAAAGCTCCAAGCATATACTTTGCTGCTCGGTACCCTGGTTTTGTGCTTCTTGGTATGCTGGGTGAGAGCCAGTCATTTGGGAGCAGATCTTTGCAGGTAGCACAGCCGGAAAGTGCAGGAGTGCATTGTCTCAGGTTGAGACGCTCTTCGCGGTGAAGCAAGAGGGCAGCATATGCTGCGGGCAAGGGCTTTAGCCCTTGGCGACCTTGTTTTTTTTATTTGAGGCCATTTCGGGGCTTGTTTTGGAGGCTGAAGTTTTCTGCACGAACTCAAGAAAAGGCCCTATTTTATGCTGTGCGAACACTGTTCTACAGGTCGGTGAACAGTTACCACAGAAATTGCATCGTATGCTTGTGTCCAGAGACATTGGGAGTTACAGAATCATCCTTGGTTCCTGTTTATGCAAAATCGTCACTAGGAAGTGACTGTGTGGTCAAATACCACTTTCGCCAGTTTTGTAGATTTTCCCTTGTGAGGGTGAAGCTGTGTTTTTTGCAGTGTTCTGTAATGGCGTCTGATTCTCTTTCACAGATTGTCACTGAAAAGCTTGACAAGAACAACTTCCAAGCATGGAAGTTTAGAATGACGAATTTCCTTATGGGAAAAGGATATTGGGAATTTGTTGCACGAAATGAAGAAGAACAAGTTCTTCCTGATGTTCCCAATCAACAGCAAATGCTGGCATATAAAGCATGGCATGAGAGAGCCACGAAAGTTATATACTGGCTGTCTATCAGCATTTCAGACTCTATGATTGTGCATATTCAAGATGCAAGTACACCAAAGGAGGCATGGGATACTTTGTCAAAAATGTATAGCACAAATACGCAAGCCAGGAAAATGCAGCTCAAGCAAGAGTTGCACAATGTGCAAAGAGAAAGTATGAGCATCCATGACTACCACATGAAGGTGAAGAAGATTGCAGATGCACTTGCTTCCATTGGGTCGCCAGTGGAAGATGATGATTTAGTCTCAGTGATCTTGAATGGTCTAGGAAAGGATTATGCCAAGTTCTGAACATCCATTTCCGTCCGTGAAAGATTTCCTGATTTTGAGGAGTTGATTGCTCTTCTAATTTCTGAGGAGCAGAGAAATGGTGGTACATCTTCTTCAGGAGGAACTTCAAAAGAAGTTGTCTTCTACTCAAATGCTGGAAGAGGTAGAGGCAGAGGTAGAGGAGGCCGATATGGAGGCCGTGGTAGAAATCAGAATATGCAGCAAACTCAAGAAAACCATGCCTATGGAGGAGGATGTTATAACTCTAGAGGCAGGGGGAGCCAAAGAGGTCATGGTGGATGGCAAAGAGGCCAAAATGCAAACAGTAATGTTGAATGCTACTACTGTGGTAAAATGGATCATATGGCTAAAGACTGCTATAAAAAGCAGAATGATATCATGAATGGAAAACTGCAACAAGGGAATTATGTATCTTCTAGTAGACAGGGTGATGACAGAAATGAGCATTTGTTTATGGTGCAGCACATGAACAATTCTGTGACAAGTGTAGAAGAAAGCAATGATGTATGGTATGTTGACTTAGGTGCATCAAACGACATGACAGGTCATGCAGAATGGATGGAGGATGCAAGGAAAATGCAAAAACCAGGATTTGTGGAGACTGGTGATGATACTGCACATCCTATTGTGCAGATTGGAAAAATTCCTTTGTCTATGCAGGATGGGAAAAAGAAATACCTATCCGATGTATTTCATGTCCCGAATATCACCAAGAATCTAGTTTCTATTGGTCAAATGGTTGAGCAGGGCTTGCAGGTCAGATTTAATCCTCATGGATGCTTTGTTGAGGATATGAAAAATAAAGGTCGCTTGATAGCAAAAGGAAAGAAGAAGGGCAGAATGTTTACGTTGGATGCAGACATGCCTGAATTGAGTGCAGCAATGTTTGCACATGGGACCGGTGTAGTTGCAGATATTGATATCTGGCATAAACACATTGGTCATGTTAATGTACAGCAACTTAAATCAATGCAGGCCCAAAATATTGTTGCAGGATTGCCCAAATTCAAGGTTGCAGAAATGCATAAGGTATGTGAAGCCTGTCAGTTTGGAAAACAGGCAAGGAAACCATTTCCTAGACATGTTCAAGAGAGTGAGAAGCCATTGGAATTAATCCACTCTGATGTGTGGACTACTAAAGCTGCATCTCTTGGAGGCTGCCATTATTTTGTCACTTTTATTGATGACTATAGCAGAAAAGTTTGGGTGTATTTTATGAAAAAGAAAAGTGAAGTTTTTGGGCATTTCAAAACCCTTAAAGCTATGGTTGAAAAAGAAACAGGCCTGCAAATAAAATGCCTAAGGTCAGATGGAGGGGGAGAGTACCTCTCAAATGAGTTTGCAAGGTTCGTGTAGGAGCATGGCATAAAGCAGCAATATTCATGCAGTCATACCCCACAACAAAATGGAATTGCAGAAAGGAAAAACAGGCATATTGGAGAGGTATCTCGTGCCATGCTCAATGAAAAAGACTTGCCAGATTTTTATTGGGCTGAAGCAGTTGCTACAACAGTCTACATAATGAACAGGACTCCCACTTCAACAATACATGGAATGACTCCAGAAGAGAGGTATACTTGTAGGAAACCAGATATTTCTCATTTGAAAATTTTTTGTTGCATTTCCTATGTACATGTGCCAGATGAGTTGAGATCCAAGTTGGATCCAAAAGCTGAGAAGTGCATCTTTATTGGTTACTCTCTGCAGCAAAAAGGGTATAGATGCTATAACCCTTCTACTCATAAGTTTACAGTGAGCAGAGATGTTGTTTTTGATGAGATGAGTAGCTGGAATAAACCAGTAAATGTGATTGATGATGTAGATGCACAAAATGGTAATGCTGCACAAAATTCATAGTAGCAGTCAAAAAATATTAGTGGACCTGGAGCGCCCTCTAGCAGTGGTTCACATTCTTTGCCATGGACAGGCAGATTGAGATCAGGAGAATCTTCTCAAAGTAATGCAGATAATGGTATGCAGGTATCACAAAAAGGAAAAGAGAAGGTTGATCAGCTCATGTTTGATGTGAATGCAGGTCACTCTTATGTGGATGGTGAATCCAGTGGCTCAGAACAGAGCATGATGATGAGTTGGGTATTCCTTCTATTGTTACACCTGGAGTAAGGAAGACCAGGGATGTTTTGAGAGCACCTGAGAGTGAACCTACTTTGCGCAGGTCTACAAGAGCTAGGTATCCTGTGGATAGGCTGAAATATGATGGATTTACAGCCATTCATTATGCATATATGGTTAAAGTGATACAGGAACCAGAACCCACTTCTTTTGAGGAAGCCATGGGAAAAGAAAAATGGGAGAAAGCCATGGATGAAGAAATAGATGCCTTGGAAGTAAATGCTACATGGGAATTGGTACCTTTGCCTAAAGGTAAAAATGCCATTGGCTGTAAGTGGGTTTATAAGGTGAAGCACAATGCAGATGGTTCTGTGAACAGATACAAGGCAAGATTAGTAGTCAAGGGGTATGCACAAACATATGGCATTGACTATGAAGAAACATTCAGTCTGGTTGCAAGGATGGCAACCGTAAGAGCAGTCATTGCTATGGCTGCATCAAAGGGATGGTCTTTACATCAGATGGATGTAAAGAATGCCTTCTTGCATGGTGATTTGCAAGAAGAGGTATATATGGAGCAGCCACCAGGTTATGTGCATGATGTTCATCCTGAGTTTGTTTTTACAGGTTGAAGAAAGCATTGTATGGCTTGAAGCAAGCACCTAGAGCATGGTCTGACAATATAGGACAATATCTTGTCTTTATTGGCTTTCAGATTTCCAAGGCAGATTTCTCACTTTAAGTGAGAAAAACAGAGAAAGGTATCATGCTACTTGTCATTTATGTTGATGATTTGATTATGACAGGTGACAGTGATGAAGATATCCTTCATGTGAAAATGCTATTGAAGCAGAAGTTTGAGATGAAGGATTTGGGAGAGCTGTGTTATTTCTTGGGCATTGAGGTGATTAGATCACCAAGTGGGATACAGCTCTTGCAGAGGTAGTATGGATTGGACATGCTGTCCAAATATGGGATGACAGGCTGTAATCCTATTTCAGTTTCTTTGGAGCAGAATGTGAAGCTGAGCGCAGATGCAGGTGAGCTTCTGGAAGACCCTACTATGTACAGACGCATAGTAGGAAGCTTGATTTATATGACTATAACCAGGCCAGATTTGAGCTATGCTGTTGGATTGGTAAGTCAGTTTATGCAGGCTCCAAGGAAACCGCATTTGGATGCGGCTAGGCGCATACTTAGGTATGTGAAGTCCACATTGCAGTATGGACTATTTTATGAGACTGGGGTTCAGATACAGTTGCATGGATATACTGATGCTGATTGGGCTGGTAGCATTTCTGATAGACAATCTACCAGTGGATATGTGTTCTCTTTTGGGAGTGCTGCAATCACTTGGAGCAACAACAAACAGCCTACAGTTGCCTTATCGAGCACAGAGGCTGAGTACAGGGGTACAGCAATGGCTGCATGTGAGGTAGCTTGGTTGCATAAGCTACTTTATGATATGCATCAGTCTACAGATGGGCCAGTTGTCATTTATTGTGACAACATGAGTAGTGTACACTTGGCAAATAACCCAGTCTATCATGCTAGAACAAAGCACATTGAGGTGCATTATCACTATGTGCGGGAGAGGGTTTTACTAGGTCTTATTAATCTAGTTTATGTCAGCACAAAGGATCAAGTAGCTGACATATTCACGAAGGCATTGGGCGTAGAGAAGCTGCGCAAGTTCAGAGATTTGCTTGGTGTGTAGGAATTGGGATTAAACTCGAGGGGGAGTGTTGAGATATCGAGCTCCACTCGTGATATGCCAGGGTGACCGTTGTGCATTTATGTCACCGACTTGTCAGTTGCAGATGCGGTTGGTACACCGCCCATGAATAATAGCTAGATGATAGCTATCCTTATCTACTCTAGTTCGTGGCTCAGTTAGTATGCCACCTTAGTTAGTTGAGTTTGGTTTGAGACCCATATATAGGGTTCTTCTATTTCTTTGTACTTGAGTTCTTTTTGGCTTACACAACTAAGAAGAGGAAAACTGTTTTCAGCCTCCACCCTTGTGTGTATTCCCCCATTGTGCAAGCAAGAAAGCTACAAGTGAGACTCCTTCATTCTCTCCCACAATCTTGATAATATTAATGTCATAAAAATAGAGGAGGTGGTCAGGGATAGAAGGCTCCAAGAAGAAATAGCGAGAGGTAAGATGAAGGTGGATGTAGTAGAGACCATGCCTATCAAACGGATACGTGTCCAAACTGAGGTAAGTAAGGAAGCAACCAATGAGGCATGTACATCACGAGCACCTAGAGATGAAGGGAAGAAGAGAAAGACTCGAGATAGGTCTAAAATTGATATCTCGGACTTTCCTTTGGGTCCTTGGACACAACCTTATGATTTGGTAGCAGATGTGAGCTCTCAAGGGCCAAAAATTACTTGGCCACAACTACTTCATGTCTCTCCAAAGCTACGGCAATAATGGTCAAAAATGGTAACACAAGGGCAAGGCAAGGTAAAATGGTTAGTGCAATCAAGGCATATGGACTCAAAGATATATTGCCTATAGTGGAGGCTCAAATTAAAGGTCAACGGATTCGAAAAACATACATCGATAGTGGAGCAGAGGTTTGTATCATGATAGAAAAACTTATGCATCAATTAGGTTTAGAAGTAATGGAATCCTCAACCTTCAGGGCAAAGATGGCCAACAATGATGCGGTCACATTTGTGGGTGTAGTGAAAGCTTTGAGAGTTTCTGTTTTTGGAATCACTGCAGCAGTGGATGTTTATGTGATGCCAGTAAAGGGGGAAGGATATCCCCTCATCCTAGGGAGACCTTGGCTTATGGGCATCGGAGCTAGGCAAGATTGGGCAATAGGAGATCTGGAGTTGAGGCCACGTAAGGTGGGTGGCCACGATCAAAAGGTGGTTTACAACTTGAAGAGTGGGCGTCAAGAGAACCTTGAACTAGAAACATCTGCCAATGAGTGGAGCTCAAGTGGATGTTCCTCATCGGTAGAAGAGGAAGAGAGTTCAAGTGGAGAGAGTGATAGCACTCTCGAAGTTATGGGCGTCACCTTAAAGGAACCTACCTCATCAGAAGACAACCCAAGAATCCAAGGAGAAGATGTGTGGGATGCTAGCCTAGAGAAGATGATATCCAAGGATATAAAGGATGAAGAAAGTTAGGGTTATGTGAGTATTCTCAAGAAGCATGCATCATTGTTTATTTCTGATTATACTCACATTACAGGTGTCACTGCAATGAAGCATCACATCCAACTCAAAGAAGGAAGCAAACCTGTAGTACAAAAATTGAGAAGACTGGAAGTTGTGCAACAGGATGCACTGTTGATGGATGTGAAGAGACTCTTGAATGCAGGATTCATATACCCAGTGGAAGATTCAGAATGGGTCTCCCTAGTAGTAGTGAGGCCAAAGAAAAATGGTAAGTGGCGAGTATGCATAGATTACAAGCTACTAAATGCTGCAACAAAGAGGGACCACTTCCCTCTCCCATTTCAGGATGAAATCTTGAATGAAGTAGCGGGGCATGAGTGGTATACGGTGTGTGATGGCTACTCTGGCTACTTCCAGATTCGCATTGCAGAGGAGGATAAAAAGAAGAACACTTTCATCACACCATGGGGTTGTTTTGCCTTTCAGGTCATGCCCTTTGGTCTCACAAATGCCCCAGCAACCTTTCAACGATTCATGAATATGGTTTTCCAACCTTACTTTGGTAAGTCCATAAGGGTTTTCATAGATGACTTTTGTATTTACAGCTCAAGGAACATACATCTACGCAAGGTTGATGAAGGATTTACTCGCTTAGCTAGGTTGGATGGACAACTAAATAAGGATAAATGTCACATTGGGGAAAGAAAGGTTACACTACTAGGGCGTGTAGTGTCAATTGAAGGAATTGAGGTAGATCCAAATAAGGTAGAAACATTGCTAGCTCTACCTTCCCCAACCTCCATCAAACAATTGGTCTCCTTCTTACAAAAGCTAAGATATTTGGGTAGATTTATACACTTACTCTCTCAGGCCATATATCCCATGCAGCAACTGACATGCCAAGAAACACTTGTATGGAGTGAACAAAGTGAAGGACATTTTAAGGAGATAAAGAAAATGTTGGGGTCACTTCCTATAATCCTCCAGCCTTGTTGGGAAGAAACATTCTTTGTAAATCCTAGTGTGGGAGAAGAGGCCATTAGTGCTGCTCTCCTACAAAAAGATCCAAAAACATCCTTTATGAGGCCTGTGTATTTTGTCAGCCGCCTCATGAAAGCCTCAGAGAAGGCTTACACCTCCATGGAATAGCTAGTGTTGGCCCTCATGTTTGCAGTAACCAAATTTCGGCCATATTTACTTCCAAAGAGGTTTGTGATCATCACTGTGGAGGATATGTTTCCCTATGCACTACAACATATGGAAATCTCTGACAAAATAGCAAAGTGGGTAGTCCAACTTCAAAAGTTTGACTATACAGTGCAGGTTGAAAAAACAACTCGGGCATGCTTGGCTGATATTTTGACAAATAGGTGCTATGAGAAAAATCTCATGGTGAAAAGAAAGAACCTTCCACCACCCCCATCCATAAAAACTCTTGTAGATGCTTATAGCCTCTACTTTGATGGTGCATACAAGAGAACTAAGGATAAGGCAGCCGCATGCATTATTGTTTTCTCTCCTTTACGAGAGAAAATCTATTGTGAAGGAATTATCTTGGAAGGTGTCCACTCTAACAATGAGGCAGAATATCAAGCTTTAATTCACGGTCTTTGTTGGTGTCTTAGTAAATCAATCGAGAGATTGAATGCTTTTGGAGACTCCATGCTATTGGTAAGGCAGATGCAAGGTACATGGGCATGCAAAAATACAAACCTCTCTAGTAAAATGAGAGAGGCCAAATCTCTTATGAGAAGATTTAGGGAGGCACAAGTACATCATGTGCCAAGAGACCAGAACAAAGATGCCAACCATCTAGCATCATCAAAGCTGAATGAGTCAATGGTGGGAGCAGTGGCTATCAAACCCCCACTTCGACAAGGCAAGGAAGACTTAGAAGATATTCCACATCTCTTAGAACAAGGAGAAGCTCCCAAACACCTGACTAAGGGAGAAAGATAGTGGCTAGCTCAGAAGGCTACAAGATATCGCATGGTAAATGACAGTTTGTATTGTCTTGGTAAGGATGGTGTGCTTAGGAAAATGCCTTCAAAATGGGAAATTGAAGAAATATTAAAAGCTTGCCATGATAATGTGTGTGGAGGCCACTTTGCACACGACATCACAAGTAGAAAGGTTCTACAAGCCGGCTTTACTTGGCCCAGTCTACACCGAGATGTCAAATATTGGTGTCAAACATGTGAAGAATGTCAGAAATCAGGACCACGACGGCTCATAGCAGAACCCCAAACCCCAATCAAGGTCTATGGACCCTTTGAGAAGTGGAAAATTGATGCCATAGGGCCTCTACCATGCAGTCCATCAGGAAAAGATTATATTATCATGGGGGTAGATTACATGACTAGATGGGCCGAGGCTATGCCAACTAGAAGAATCATTGCTAAGGAAGTGAGTAAATTCATATTTGACCACATTTATTGTAGGTTTGGTACCCCTCTTGAAATACTATCAAATAGAGGACCAGGGTTTAGAGCTAATGTGGTGGGTGAACTCATGCAAAAGCTAAATATTCAACGACGACACTCTACCCCTTACTACCCTCAATGCAATGGATTGGTGGAAAAGGTAAATGGAATGATTTGTGAAATCATCAGCAAACAGGTACATTCAAGGCCTCGGGATTGGGACAAGCACCTTAGTGGAGCTCTATGGGCTTATAGAACCTCCTTCAAAACCATGTTAGGGTTCACACCTTTTCATCTAGTTTATGGACAAGAGGCTCTTTTTCCTATTGAGGTGAAATTAGCTAGCCTTCCGATATTAGGTGGCACAGTAGGCTCTCAAAAGGAGAAGTTACATCAAAGATTACTAGACCTAGAGAGGCTACAATTGGATCGTGAAGAAGCCATCAACCACTACTCCCAAGAAGTTGAGAAGCATAGAGAAAATTTTAACAAGAAGCTAACAAATAAAAACATCAAGGAGGGATCTTTAGTGCTTCGATATGACAATCGCTTTGATAAAAGAAAGGATGGCAAGTTTCTCTACTGATGGGAGGGACCGTTTTGGGTTACAAAAAAATTCAACAATGGCTCCTACAAACTTCAAGACATTGAGGGAAAAGTTCACAAGACGAGAGTAAATGGATGGCGCTTAAAACCCTATCACATTAGGGTGGGGTTAGCTCAAGATACCAAAGAGTGTCTAGAGGCATAAATACCTCTAGCCAAGTTGAGGGGGGCTATATGATCCGATAAAATCACAAAAAAATATTTGTCTAATACTTTGTTGATTTTTTGTACATTTGGAGCCTTTAAAATAAAGAAGAGGGTGGGAACAATCTCTTGGGAAATCCAAGAAATCACTAGATGAAAATATTTCATGGACCGGTTTACCGGGGGGGTGAAGAGTAAAGATCAATGGAGGAAGGTGAAGGGAAAATGTATAATGTAAAAAGGAAAGATATGAAATGGATTTGGAGCCATCCAAAGGGCATGTGAGGCTCATAATGTCATGACTTTGGAGCCTTATGACAATTCAACCAAATGGGACCCTTCTTGGAAGCATTAGTGGAAGAAAAATTAGGCACATGATTTTGTAAGATTTTTAAAAAATACTCCCACTCCGATCAAAAAAAACTTTTCAAAATGAAAGTTGTAGTGCGTGAGCTGAATTTTTGGCTGGTAATTTTTTATAATTTTTTGAAGCTATGAGTTGGGAGATATGGCCAAAATGGTGGATGCCAACTTTTTCCAACTACAATGGAGACCACCTTCCAATTTTATACACATCCATACTTTCTTCCCCACACTTAACACTTCCATAAAACATCATTCATTAGACTCCCAACCCTTTCCCCTCTCTTCTCCTCTCTCTCAAGCTAATAAGCCATTAGAATTTCTCTCCTAAATCACCCTCAAATCATCCTTAATTATAGTAGTAGTGTATGAACTCTCATTACTCTCCCTCTATTATTGCTAGATATGATCTTATTTTATGAAGATTCTCTATATTTTTTTATAGGAGAGATCTTGGACTCAAGCTATGGGGGGGGAGAATGGAGACAACTCACCTATGATGGAGCTTGATTAAGTACAAATTGGTTAACAAAACATCTAGATGGAGCTTCCACATTGGTGGAACCGCCTTAATGCAGCTTTGGTGGTGTTAATTCCTATTATATCTTAACCTCCTCCCTAAACACCCTCAAGTCCTATATAAAGAGGCCTTCTCCATTGTAATTTGCAAGAAGAGAGAGAGCCAAGAGGCCTTCTTTAGCCCTATTGAGCCTTTCCCATTCTCCCTTATGAGTTTATGCAATTCCTTCCCTTACTATAGCTTATGTATGCTCTACAATGTAATAAGCCCATGATATTGGTGTCCATATTGTGTATATTGGTTATGTTCCGAGTGTTGTCCATCTCTTAAGTTTATTGATTCATCTATTTTGTTCGTAGTTCTCTCTCTCTCACTTTCTCTCTCTCTCCCTCTCTTAGTTTTCCTCTCTTCTTCCTCACAATCTCCTCTCCCTCTTGCATAGTGTCCTAGTCCGCTCTTCCATGACTAGGTGGTGCCCTTACCTCACTCACTTTGTGGCAGAAGGGAGTTTGGCATAGAATAGAGGTTGCCATATCGAATTTCCTTCGTCACCACAGTTCTCTACAAAAATCACAAAAAAAGAATACAACATAACAAGCTAGTCTTCTGCAACCTTTCACAATAAGTGCACAGCAATATACTAAGTAACCTTTATCAGTGATTAGTCAATAGTACATGTAATCTGCAACATGTTTGCAGATAAACCTTATATTTTCTTCATGGCAAACACCTCAAAAATTACAGATTCAAAATTTGTAACCTCTGCATCCACTTTCGGTCAATACAGCCAAAAATCACAGCGTACCTTGAAACTGTTGTCTGCAACCTTACGGCTCTAAAACGAGGTCTGAAACGGCCTCAGATGCCCAAAAAAACTGTCGAAAAGTCCCAAATGGCATATTTACAGAATATACAGTGCTCTGCTCACACACCAAATCTCACAGCAATCTGATATTTTCACTCTACCCTATTTTTGGTGCCTCCACAAGCACTATCCAAGAGAGAGAGTGGAAGAATGGGAGAGCTTCTTACCCGTTGCTTGCTTGCTCAAACCTTCTTCTTCTCCTTTACTTTAGCCTTTAAAATCAGCCTCTCTTAGTGGTGTGGCTCTGATACTATGTCAAGAATTACGTGGTGGGGGGACTTGCTTGAGCTGTTGTACCAAACACACACTGTATATACACACTATATACACAAGAGGAAGCTCACTCAAGAACGCAAGAAGAGAGGTGGAGGGACTTGCTTGAGCTATTGCACCAAACACACACTGTATACACATGCTATATACACAAGAGGAAGCTCACTCAAGAACACAAGAAGAGAGATGAGGCCAAAACGTTTTCTTACTTTTTTTTTTTTTTTTCACACACTATACAATGTACACAAAGTATAGATAAGATACCACATAAAGGAAAGTGGCCTACTAAGTCAAACAATGCATAACAGACTACACTAAGAGGACTGGCACTATATCTTTTGCTAGCTATAGATAGGTGTAACAAACTAAATATAATAACCGATAAGTCAGTGGCCATGTGAGTATCATAATGACCACCAACGTGCTAAGTGTAGATGTGTGGACCCATCTAGCCAAGCGGTCCATCATCAATGTCCGCACGTGTTGAGCTTGCCATCTCAACAAAGTATTCCACCTATGATAAAGAATTGTTAGTTGTAGTTCAAGCCTTATGTCAATGGAAACAATATCTAATGGCATTTGAATTCATGATCAAAACTAACCAAGAAAGTATCAAACATATCCTTAGTCAGCCAAAAATTTCCGAGACCGACATATTAAAGGGACTCCTTTCATTCAGATTTTTCATCCACTTATCTAATACTAACCCAACAGAGAGAATATCGTTGCCGATGCATTGAGTAGAATACCAAGTATCCATAATATTTCCGTTCTATCTTTTGATTCCCTTATTCCTATGAAGGATACCTATGACTATGACCCTAGTTTTCAAGCTAATTGGAACAAATTAGTTGCTAATAATTGGATTCCAAATGATTCTTTATCTTATTCTGATGGATTTATGTTTTATGAGAAAAGATTGTGTGTCATTGTT
Organism: Lygodium microphyllum; assembly: GCF_053477565.2. Taxonomy (NCBI): domain Eukaryota; kingdom Viridiplantae; phylum Streptophyta; class Polypodiopsida; order Schizaeales; family Lygodiaceae; genus Lygodium; species Lygodium microphyllum. The sequence goes on along the minus strand of NC_141137.1, from coordinate 137,784,564 downwards.
CCATTTAGATCATTTGTGTTGCACGAAATTCATTGTCCTCCATATCAAGGCCGTAGAGGTATTATTTCTACTTTAAGAACATTGGTTGAAGATTTTTATTGGCCATAAATGGAATTTTATGTTTCTAACTTAATTTGTCAACGAGTCAAGTGACACTATGGTAAGCAATATGGTTTGATAATACCTTTACCAATTCCTGAACATCCATGGGAACATATTTCAATGGATTTTATAACTGGTTTGCCTAACATACAAGCTAATCATGATATGATTTGGATTATAGTAGATTGATCATTTAGTAAACAAGAATATTTCCTTCCATGCAAAAAAACATTAACTGCATCTCAAGCTACACAATTGTTTTTTAAGACTATTTTCACTAACCATAGTTTGCCAAAAGTTATTATTTCTGATCGTGATTCTAGATTCTTTAATATTTTTTGGACTACTTTGTTTGCTAATTTATGTACTAAGTTTGATTTCTCATCTGCATTCCATCCTGAAACCAATGGGCAAAGAGAAGATACTAACAGTGCCATTCTAGATCTCTTGCATGCATACACAATTACAAAACCACAAAGATGGGATACACACTTGCATCTACTTCAATTTGCATACAATAATACACCACACACAACTACATAGAAAGCACATTTTGAAATAATTTATGGACATAGATTGCCTATACCTGTTACATAATTGTCAAACAAAGTTAAAGCTGCTGATGATATTGCCAATACGCATACTATTATTTTTGCTCAAGTTAAAGATATGATTGCGAAAGCCCATTAATCATACACTAAACAAGCTAATAAGAAAATAAAAGCCATGAGTTTCAATGTTGATGATTATGTTTGGTTACGCATTGAAAAGAGAAGATTGCAAAGTGTTGAGAAACACCCTATTGTTAAGTTAGCACCTAGATTTTATGGACCTTTCAAAATAATTCACAATATCAATGACAATGCATTTAAATTAGAACTACCCCAACACTAGAAGATACATAATACTTTTCATGTCATTTTTTAACGACCTTTTAGAGGCCAATTACCTATCCATCCTGTCTATGAAAACCCTCCTTTGTTACAAAAAAAAAACTAAAATCCAGGAACCTGAAACTATTCTAGATACAAACTTTATGACCACTAGAACTCGCCGCAGATATTCTAGATATTTGATTAATTTTAAAAAATCGTCCTGTTGAAGAGGCCCAATGGATGCACCCCCGCGACCTAAGTGCTTACCCCCCTCACTGCTCGCTCCACATTGAACTAATAGCAATTGAGGACAATTGCTATCGCACCCTGAGGATATGATGCTAAGAGGCATATTCAACAGTGAATTCGGTGAGACCATGGAGGATTTCCTGAGATTTTTATTCCACAGTGGATCTCGTGAGGTTTTGCTGTGGATTCTATAAAACTATATTTATTTGTTGGGGCTTGTATACAATGTGGATTCCTTGTGCCAGAAGTTGATGAGGACACCTGTCCTTTTCGGGTGTCAAATTAATTTAATGTGCACATGGATTATTCCACAGCAGGTGATTCTATAAAATAAATATTTAAAGTAATGGACATTTATGAGTTTAGAGTACACTCATATTAAATTAAGGTTAGGATAAAGTTCTAACATATTTTATTATTTTGTAGCTAAAGATAGCTAGGTATTCACTTTTGTGGGTTTTATCTTATTATTTTCTAACAATTGTGAATACTTCAGTTGATGTGTAGAGTAGATAGTGGTGGTATTGGGAAGCACCGGGTGATGGCGTGTATCCAGATTACCTAAAATAATTATTATTTTTAATGGGTGCACACCTTATTATTAAAGACATTGTGCTAATATTTATTTAGGAACGCTTATTTATTAAAGCGCTTGACAAATATTTATTATTTTGTTGTATGCACATAGGCACTCAGTTTATTGTATTTGGGCGAATGCTTTATTCTTTATTCGAAAAAAAGCAAACACAAAAGCCAAAAGCATACTAATTGTAAATTGGGCTATTTTTGAGCTTGGAGATGAATAAATTTATAAATACATACCTTGTAGAGCCTCACACAAGGCATGGGGAGAGATTGTACCCAATTGGTCTTCTTGTCTCATGTCATGCAAACTCTCTTCTTGTTTTTATGAAGTTAATGTAGATCTCTTTATTCTTGGGGGCCTTTCGGTGTTCACTATGTACGCATACAACATCCGAGATTTACGCACCATAGGAAGACAATGTTTCATCCCTAGGAACTTTCCAAGCCTTCACAATGTGATAATCAATTGCTCTTAAGATTTTTCTTTCTTGTCTTTTCTATTCTAGGAGTTAGATATCTTTTTACACACCTCTATTTTTTATATTGTAAGTATATTCATGCTTGTCTCTTCTTTTTATTTTGGTAGGCTTCTCTAACTGCCTCACACTAGTAGCGACTCCCAAAACAATTGCCTAGCAGGCTAGCAGAAGAGGATTACTAGGACTATCTTCTAAAACTAACTCTTTTAATGCATGACAATTACAAGAAGTAGACAACTACTCAAACCTCCCCTAGATATATCAAACCTAACCCTAGAACTCCATGCCTTGATTGTCAGTCCCCAATAAAAGAATAGTTCTTCACAAGTATATAAGCACATATAGCTTAAAATATAAGTAAGTACTAAAAAATGAAGAACATCACCTAGACTTGGCCACAAGAAGCTTCTGCATAGGAAGAGGCCCCCCCAGGTTCTATGCAGCAAGACACCTACTATAAGATCTGTAACCTCTCTTATAGATAGGTAATGCATTATAGATGCATACCAAGAACGGATGGAAGCTTTATCGATTTTGAATAAACCTTCAATGTTACTTCCTTGAATCAAAATTTCCTTTAGTTCCCTGAAATCCACAAAACATTTCACAATACCCTGTAGCTTTGGTGGCTTACTCCTAATCTCATAATTGAACTCTTGTAAAGTAATTAACCACTTTGCTAAGCGGTCAAGTGGCTGCAACTTATTCATTAATAGTCTAAGTCCCTCTGTCTTCATAAAAAATACCACCTTCTCATAGAGAATATAGTGCTTAAATTTATTTTTCAAAAAAACCATTTCAAGGAACAATTTCTCCATATGAATATAGTTGACTTTAGACATCCCCAATTTTTGGCTAGCAAAGGCTATTGGATGATATCATTTCTCTTCCCAAATTTTGACTGAACAACAGCTAATACTATGCATTGTTGCTACTAAAAATATATTAAAAACTTCATCTCTTTTGGGTGCTTTTAGGATTGCCACTTTCATTAGTTCTTGCTTCACATCCTCAAAATATACTTGACAGGCTTTGCTCTAGTTAAATAGATACTTAAACGATAACAGGTTCGTCAATGGCAACATTCTTTCTGCCAATGCATTAATAGATCTCTTATAATATCCCACTGATGACAGAAAGTTGTGTCTCTCTTTTGGAGTGCGTGGCAGACTCATAGCAACTATAACCTTTATCTTTTCAAGGTCAGTCAGCAATACTAGCCAAGCTAACCACATGGCCTAGTAACAATCCATAGGTCAGTCAGAAATACTAGCCAAGCTAACCATATGGCCCAGTAACAACCCATAGGGCACTCCAAAGATGCATTTTCATGGGTTAAGAGCAATGCTAAATTGTCTCAATGCTCAAAAAAAAATCTTAAAATGTTTAATTGTATTTTCCTTATGGTGTCTTCCCCCAAATCATCGATGAGGACTTTTGACTCCTCTCGGGAGGTGCCACCAAAAGTCTTATCAGCTATACATTGCAAAGACCCTGTTACATTGCATAACCAAAAGGCCATTACATAATACAAAAAGGTACCAAAGACAGTAATAAATATTGTTTTTATTTTGTCTTACTCTACAATAGCCATTTGGTTATATCCAACAAAGCAATCCATAAATGAATAGATATATGATCAATGAATCTTAATAGATAGTAATCCTTAACCATCTGCTTATTAAGCTCTCTCTAAAGTCTAGGCAAAGCTGAATCTCGTTATTCTTCTTCTTCCAGATAAAAATTGGTGAACACCATTCTATGTGTTGAATTGAAAATATCAGGCCAACTTTTCATAATTTTGTTAATTCCTTGAGTAGCGCGTCCCTTAGTTCAAAAGGCATATGCCCTACTTTTTTTCGCATAGGGCTGCTATCTTCCTTTAGGGGGAATGGTATGAACATCCAAGCTGGGAGAAATACTTCTCAGCTCATCACATAACTCCAAGCCAAGATGTTGTAGAATTCCTGAATCAAGGACACATAGTCCTTTCTTTCTTCCAAATTAAGTATGTATCCTAATTGAATTGGCCATGAATCATTCACAGCGTACTAAGGTCTAATGCAATTACGTCTACATCTCTTATCCTCTCCTAAGCCTCTATTGGCTCATTCAAAGTTTCTTGATAAATATCCTTTGTAGTGAACCCTGTTGAGATTCAGAGACAGAGACAAAAGTTAAGAGCTCAATGCTCTCTCTTTCTTCTTTTTATATCTAATTGACCACACACATAACATAAGTGTATACAATAGTACTAAGGTCTGTAGGACCATTCACACTGGGACCACCGACTTATTTAATGTCCCACACTTGTTGATAGAGGTAGACACAGCTAATGTTAGCCATACAAACTGACAGGAGAATAATAGAAGCTTGATATTCTAACACTCCCCCTCAAGCTCAAATCACCTGATGAACTCCAAGTAGCTGTCTAAAATTACTAAACTTATCTTTACACAAAGACTTGGTAAAGACATCTGCAACCTGTTCATCGGTCTTTACATGCATAAGATCTACTCTCCCTGCAAGAACCATCTCTCTGATAAAATGGTAGTGTATCTCTATGTGTTTTGTCCTGGCATGGTATATTGGATTCATTGCCAGGAGTACACTACTGAGATTGTCGCATAATAAGGTCACTAGAGCATCCACCTGAATATCCAAATCAGCCATAAGCTTGAGTAGCCATGAAATCTCGCATGCTGCCAATGCAGCACCCTTGTACTCTGCCTCAATACTAGACAATGAAACCGTTGGTTGTGGTGCGTAGATCGGATGTTGTACGCTCGCGTAGTGAATGCCGAAAGGTCCCCAAGAACAATAGAACTCTACTTTTTGCACAAAACTCAATGTAAAAAGCATGCACGACATGAACAAGAGACCAATTGTGTGCAATCTCCCCCATACCTTGTGTGAGTGCTCCACAAAGTATGTATTTTATGTATTAATCATCTTCAAGCTCAAATAATAGCCCAAATTACAAAATAGCAAGCTTTTAGCTTTTGAGTTTGCTTTAGCACAAAATAGAAATAAAGCTAGTGGGCGGTGCCCAAAGAGTCTGGGATGCCCAATACAATGTCCAAGTACAAATAACATAATCGTGCGCCCATGCGCATACAAAATAATAAATAAATATCCAACGCCTCAATAAATAGGCACGACAAAATATAGGTGCCATGCCTAAGGTATGCGCCCATCAAAATATAAATGATAAATTGAATGTAAAATAATACAATTAAACTGACAAAAGTGAATACCTAGCAGTCTTCAGCTACATAAATAAATCAACTGGTTAGAAATCAATCCTAACCTTAATTTATTACGAGTGCGCACTCTAAACTCATAAATGTTTATTAATTTAATATGCATTTTGCAGAATCACCCACTATGGAATCACCCATGTACACACTAAATTAATGAAACGCCCGAAAAGGACAATCGTCCCCATCAACTTCTTGCACAAAGAGACCACTTTGTGTATGAGCCCCAGTCATCAAAGTTTACGGAATCTATCGTAAAACCTCACGGAATCCACTGTGGCACGGAATCCACTGTGAAATATGCCTCCTAGCATCAGGTTGCTTCTTGTTGCTCCAGCTGATCATGCCACTTCCAAAGCCAAAATCACAACCACTTGTAGATCTACAATCATATGGGCATCCTACCCAATCCGCATCTGTGTATCCAACCAGTTTCAAGGGCTTATCTCTCATATAGAACAACCCATAGTCTAGAGTGGACTTAACATATCTCATAATCCGCCTAACAGCATCCAAATGTGGCTTCCTGGTCTTCTACATAAACTGACTTATGAGCCCAACTGCATAACTCAAATCTGGCCTAGTGATGGTCAAGTAGATCACAGACTTCCAACCATCTGCGTGTACATAGTCACATTCTGAATTTTAGCTCCAATGCTAATGTCCAGCTTGACATTCTGATCAAGGGATGTATCCAATGGTTTGCATTCAGCCATGCCATACTTTTTCAGCATTTCCATGGGATAATGTTTCTGCATCAGCCATAAACCATTTTCAGCCTTGTTACCTCAATACCCAAAAAGTACTTCAATTCACCGAGATCTTTCATGTTAAATTCAAATTTCAGCATCTTCATTACATGTTGTATGCCCAAGTCATCATCACAAGTGATTATCAAATCATCAACATATATGACCAGCACTACCAAGCCACTATCAGTCTTCTTTGTAAATAGACTGTGATCAGCCCTATCAACAGTAAATCCAACCTTTGCAAGTAGTTACTGATCCTAGTATGCCAAGCTCTCAGAGCCTGCTTCAGCCCGTATAGTGCCTTTTTTAGCTTGCATACATATTGTTGAAAATCAAGGTGAACATACCCTTCTGGCTAAACCATATAGACATCCTCTACTAAGTCACTATTAATGTTGAGAGAGAGAGAGAGTACGAGAGAGATACACAAGACATGCTCCCAAAGAATGATTCATATTGATGTAGAGTTAGTATATATAGGTGAGACCCAAGTCAAGTGAGAGATGATATATATAGTTGTAGCATCCCCACTCAAACAAAGGTCTCTGGCTACGAGTGAAAAAACCCTTGGGGAGAACAAGGGAAAAACCGGAGCCCCTACACATACCTACAATACAAAAATGATTTACTATAAAGTTTTCTTGAATACAATGATACATGCCTCAATCAGTGAGACAAGAACTTGGAACAATACCAAGTGCATGTCTTAATGAGCTAAAGCGAGCTTCACTAAGAGCTTTTGTGAAGATGTCTGCAACCATTTGATCACTGGGACAATGCTCCACCATAATGGAACCTTTCTTGACTTCATGTCGAACATAATGATAATGAATAGCAATATGCTTTGATTTACTATGTTGTATATAGTCTTTGGTAAGACTAATAGCACTTTGGTTATTACATCAAAGAGGTGTACTAGATGATGAAGGATGTCCCAAATCTGCAAGTAGTTGTCGAAGCCAAACTAGCTCGCAAGCTGCTAATGATGCAGCAACATATTCGGCTTCAGTTGTAGAAACCGCAACACATCATTGTTTCTTGTTGGACCAAGAAACCAAACATCCATTTACAAAGAAACAATTCCCACTTGTAGATCGCATAGATAAGTGTGAACTTGCCTAATCAGCATCTGTATATCCCATAAGGTTAAGAGAAGTTGAAGAAGATAAAGAAGAATCCTCTCGACGACGATAAATAAGACCAAATTCCTTAGTACCCTTGAGGTACTTAAGAATACGTTTTGCAGCACTCCAATGAATAGTGGAAGGGGAAGAAAGATAATGTCCCAAAAAATTAGCTGCAAATAAAATAACTGGTCTTGTGTTTAAACCCTCAATAATCAATACATAGTCAAAGTGTCCCATCTTTCTTTTTCTGGAATAATACTTGAGCTCCCCACGGTGAGTTGCTAGGTCTGATCTAACAGTTGCTTGAGCTGTTCCTTCAACACAATTGCTTCTGGTATGGACATTCTATAAGGTCTCTTTGCAATTGGTGCAGCTCCAGGCACTAGCCTAATCTCATGATCTACTTCTCTTGGAGGCGGAAGTTCAATCAATTCTTCAGGGAATACGTCAGCGTATTCCTTTAGCCAAGAAGGTCCTTCCTGAGACTCTTGCTTTTGATCTAACTTGTTGAGTTTGATCAGGTAAACGGGTAATCCTTTTCTAACTCCTTTTATGATCCTAGATACTTTGGCTAATTGGATTCTTGGCACTCCTACCTCACCTTGAGTTGTGACAAATTCCCTTTCAAAGTTTCGAAAGGAAACTTGACCCTTTTCACAGTGGATGTGGGCGTCACTAGGCTTAAGCCAATCCATCCCGAGTAGACACTCATGGATACTTAAATTCATGACTCTGAATTTGACTGAGGTTTTCTTTCCTCCCAGAAAGAATTCCACCTTAGCAGTTTGCCTGGTACAAGTTACCTCACGACCGTTTGCCAATTCCACAAGCAGGGTAGGTGCTTCTACTGTGGCTATTCCTAATGGTGAGATAAAGGAATGTGTACTGCCACAATCAATCAAGGTCTTGAAACATTTATCTTGATAGTCCGACGGTGTCTGAATCACCGAGAACTGGCGATTCGGCCCTTTCTTGTGTAAAGCGGCATGAACTGTCTCTCTTTCGAATTTTGCTTCCATAGTCGGATCTTCCTCATCTTCTTCTTCGCATCTTTGCCTATTGGCAATGCAGGCAGTTCTTCCTCTTCCACGGGTGGCGGCTCCTTGACCGCGGCCTGCACCTTGGAAAGGCATTTGATGATGCCCCCCGCTAAGCTTGGGACATTGCCTCTTAAAGTGATCGGGTTCGTTGCAGTGGAAACATCGGAGGTTTCGGCCATTACTTTGAGTAGGAACAAAGTTGTTGACGTTATTTGTCCTTGCTTTCTTCCTTTGTCCCTGATTGTGACCTTGAACTCTCTTCATTTGAGGTCTGAATGCTCCTCTATTCGGGTCACTATAGGACCAAGTTTTGTTACTCCTTGGTCTAGCTTGCACCTCCTGAATTATAGGCGCCGCTCGAATGAGTGCATCCTGAAGATCTGATGGACGCATAGATTCGAGACGGGTATTTATGAGTGGATTTAAGCCCACACAAAATTTGGACACCTGCTATGTCATGTCCATCTGTGGCGCATACTTTAAGAGTGAGACGAATTTAGAGTAGTATGCGTCAAGGGTGAGTCCTAGCTGTTTTAGCTAGTAGAACTCATTCATTTTCTGCGTACGATATGCAGGTGGCAAATATCTCCCCTGCACGGCTTTCTTCAACTTCTCCCAGGTAACGGACCCCTTTGAAGTCCCTTGATCCCTGCACCATTGCTTCCACCAAAGTCTGGCTCCGCCGGTGAGTTTTAACTTGGCGAGCATGGCCTGATTGGTAGGTGCAGTACCAGCTGCTTCAAAGTAATCCTCCATGGATTCAATCCAAATCTCAGCATCAGACTGGACGGATCTGCCTCTCCCGTCAAACTCGGGTTCAGCTATCTCGTAAACAATGTAGCTTAACTTTTTTAACATCTCTTATGCACAGCCAGATATTGATAAAAGAAGTATTTATTTATATTTACATGGGCGTAGCCTTATACAACGTCTCGTGTGATGATAATCCAATCATTACATTCAGTTTGGGGAGAACAACGTTGTATTGCATTTGTCTACAAGAACTGTGTAATAGTAGGGTTTTGGGTCATGGATCTTTAGGAATCGATAATTCATTGGAAGTTCAGGATACCCTTCCCATTGGAATCCATACTTCTCATGGTGGCCCAACACTTTAATCCTGTCGACTGGGATTACACGGGTTACTTTCTCATATATGTATGAGTTCATTTCAACCCTCCAACCTTGAATATGTAAAGTCAAATTTACGTGAGCTTCCACAAAAATGAAGAGCTTCACGACTTTCAAGTCTTCCAACCACTTGATCCTCTTTAGGTTGGTCTGTAGATAAGCAAACCGGTGGGCGGCTATATAGTAGATTCCTGAAGACCCCATCCATCTTCGTTCTATGTATGAGGGTGATGGATTATAAATCTGCTCCAGGATGTTCATCATCCCAATTCTTTGTCTATAAGGCGGAGAATGCATTGCAGTCATAAACATGACCCGAAACACCAAAAACTTGTTCCACACTTCATAGTTCTGCAAGACAGCATTGAAGATGAGGAAATGTTTGGACAGCAACAATTTCTTTACTTCATTTTATTGAGATCTCATAAAAACAATTTCGTTGTTGGTCGGCTCTGATACCAACTTGTAACATGTCCCCTAGTATCATGTAGGACACATCTTAGCAGTCCATCGGAAAGGATGTCTACAAAGCTCCGCCTAGCACTACCATGGAATGTTACGGGTTTCGCGATCTAGTTCTTCCCGCGTCTGCCACGTAGCGGAAGTATCCTGGCCGTTCCCACTTAGGATCGTGACTGGAGCGTCAAACCCGAGCGAACTACTTACGCAGAAACACCAGGTCCAAAGCGGATTCACGCTGCACTTGGTTCAAGGAGAATGGGAAACGAGAGGGATGCAAAGCTCAACCTCTCTGCCATAAGGCATAGTCCCATTCCATTCCCCTAAAACAGCGTAAATCAGGTAAGATTTAACTCTAGGTCATCGTTCTCGTTATTCTTTTTTATGATGATGATCATTCCGCTGTTCTTCGAGATTTTTGAGAAAAGTTCCCGGCTAACTGGGACCACCCAACTGTAGGACGGGACCCATGGCCCATCCTCCGCACTTTCCTCAATTTATTTTAGTTATGTAATTATCTAACACATTAATTTGACATATAACAATCACCTTCTTTAATTAACCCTGTTAAGCACTGGTTCCTTCACGTAATCTTATCACGTGACATAGAAAAACAACATCAAGCAAGTTCTTTTAACATTTCATCATTTTATCTTTGAAATACAAGGAGTTCCGCCCGTAGGCTTGTCCATAATCTGCCCAAAGGCTATCCAGTAATCCCCAGGAATCACTATTCCAAGCTTCCGCCCGGCCGTCAACTAGTATGCGGGCCTCGAGATCCAATCCCGAGTCATGTTGGCCTCTTGTGCAAGACCCGGAAGGCGAGGGATTTATAGCCAGAGCCCCCCTGGCACCCAACCGTCCTCCTGCTCCAAGTAGAACTCAACGGAGAGACCTCTCGCGGCGGGTTCAGTCTACGTTCCCAGCGCGGTCAACAACCCCCTTGGTTAGGGTCAGGCAGGCAGTCGGGGGTAACTGAAGCTCCCTCTCCCTTCAGGCCTTTAACCTGAAGTATAGGTACTCATTTAATTTGTAATTCATATTTCAAACAGAGCTCTAAAATCTCTAGCAAGCACAAACATTTTCGTTAATCAACCGAGTTGTTTGGCAAACTGCTAAGGAAGTGTTCTTTCCTTTTGAAGTGTATCAGCACTCATTCCCAAGGTGTCTTGTAACTTGGCAAGATCTCTTACATTCCGGTGTAGGGCATACCCAACTTGGTTAACCCTAAGGTGCCTTAGATATGCTAGTTTTTGGTTTACAACTTTCCTTATTTAGAAGGATATCCTATGTCTTTTTACAAGATAACCTGTGTAGGGATCTACCGTCCTTGATGAGGGTTTTTACCCTTTCCCCTTGTGAATCAATCACAAGACTAAATGATCTCATACTTGTTGCGCAAGTCCTGCGATGGAATAATATGTTTAGATTCTTTAAGCTGACGTATGTTAGGACTAGGGTTTCTTCTTTTAAGAACCTTTAGGAACAAACCCTAGTTCCTTATCTTTATGATTTGATTGTCCCTACAGTAAGGAAAGTAGTCAAGTGTTTAGGGTATGAATGTTTCAATGTTTAGATTGGTTTAGTTATCTTTTGGAAGGTAATATTAATCGTCTCGTCACGGTTTTGCTATCCTTGTGACAATTTACTTCCTAGTCAATACAGTTTAATTTAACTTTCGTTTTTCCTTAAAGATGAGCTCATGCCAACTAACAACACTTATCTTGCTAAGATGTGCAAATATTCAAGATAACTTCCTAGTAATTTGAGCATCAAAAGAAACCTTTCATGACTTTAACCATTTACAACGATTTGTTGCGAAAGGAATAAGACTAATGGTGCAAGATATAACTTCTACACCTTAGGATTTAACTAAAATATACTACTATAGTAAATGGTTAATCTTGCTCGTAATTTATAATGCTTGATGCAATTTGAAGAAAGCTAAGTTCTATACATTGTCATTCATAAGCTAAACTCCTTCGTTACAAATAACTCGAACAAATATATCCTATCCTTAACAATTTTTCTTTGCATGATCGACTTAAAACCGAATTAAAGCCAAGAAGAAAAACCTGGCTTTGAGGTGAGATATCCACATGGATACCGGAGGATGACCCTCCTGCAGCTACACCTTGGACTTTCTTCGGCGGCATCGTAGTTCGAATGTGAGGTAGCCTTTTCCTCTTTCTTCTGAAATTCCACCGTCTTCTCCTTCCTTCCCTTTCTTTTGTCTTTTTCCCACTCTTCCTCCTTCACTCCTTCTTTTTACTCCCTCTAGCTTCTCTCCCTATTTTTTTCTCTCACGGCTACTTTTCCCTTACGGGATATCATACGAGGCCATGATGATGGTTTGGATTTTTAGGTTCAGGGGGGAAAATAATGATGGGGATACGAGGGATTAGGAAGAAAGCTTAGGGAGTTATGGGAAAATGAGAGTTATGAGGGGGGTTGAAGAAGGGTTATAAGGGTTATAAGGGGGTGAAAAAAGGCTTAGGGGAATTAAAACTGGGGGTAGGTTCCCAAAGCCTAAGGGAGGGGCTTAAGGGGAAAATGTAATTTAATAATCCTAGGGGGGTTTAAAACCGGGGGGGGGACAAAGGGGGTTTAGGGGGGAATTAAACCCGGGGGGAGGGGGGGTGAACAAAGGGGGTTTAGGGGGAAATTAAACCCGGGGGAGGGGGGGGGAAACAAAGGGGGTTTAGGGGGAAATCAAACCCGGGGGGGGGGGGGGGGGGGGCGGGGGGTGAGGGGGGGAGAGGGGGGAAACAAAGGGGGTTTAGGGGGCTTATGGAAAGCTCACAAAAAAGCGGGCTTCCCTAAGGTCCTTGGACGCTTCCCAAGAAGCTTCTTTTGGGGGGGGTGTCGTGGAGAACCCACGTGGCAATATGTGGCAGCCGTATACGTTGGCAACTGGCGATGTCTTCTTCGACCCCAGCGGCTTCATGACCCTCTGTATGGTAGAGCTGGAGACGTCTTTCTTTCCCACGCCTGATTGCTTCCTCACAGCGATGATGTTCTCCACTCTCTCTCTCGACAGGACGCAGCAACGGGACGGCCTCTACGGCTCTTCTTCCTCTCTTCCTCACGGCTTCCAGCCTCCTTCATCTCCAGCGGCCCCCCTCGTTTAAATAGCGGAGGGGAGGGGGATCTTCCCTCCCTGCGTGTCAACACGCATGTCCCCCCTCCCTCCATAAGGCTCCAACAAGGAGCTTAATGGCTCCTTCTATTCCCCTCCCCCTCCAGCTCGTCAGTCGGCTGGAGGGATAAGGGGGGGAATTAAAAAAATTCCATTAATCTAATTCCTTTTTTTTTTTCACGGAATATTACAACCTGTGAGTAACCTTTTGCAACAACAAGTCGTGCTTTGAACTTATCAAACAAGCCATCAGCTTTGGTCTTAGTTTTATAAACCCATTTACATTTGATAGGAACACGATTTGGGGGGAGTTCAGTAAGAATCCATGTACCTTTGGAGATTAAAGAATCGTACTCAGCTTGCATAGCTTCTTGCCATTGATCCCTTTGAGACGAATTGATAGCTTCCATATACGATATTGGATCCTCTTGGACAGACATAGCATAATCAAAGACATCATATTCAATAGAATAGAATCCATGCTCTATCTCAATAGGAAGATCGACATAGATCTCCAGATTTTCATCAATCTTCTTTGGAGGTGAAGGAGGTTTATGATCATCAAAATTAGTAGAATCACAAAGCAAGTAAGGAAATGCACTAAGCAAAGACTGTGTATCATCTGAAACATCTGACGACCATGTGCCACGCATAGTCTTCTCATCAAATATAGCATCACGACTAATGATAACCTTTTGAGAAGAAGGATCATAAAATTTGTAACCTTTGGAATGATTTGAATAACCAAGAAAAATAACATTCAAACCTGGAGGATCCAACTTATGTCGAGTGTCCTTGGGCACATGAATATAAGCAATGCACCCAAATGTGCGAAAGTGAGAGACTGAAGGTGTCTTCCCTGTCCAAATTGTTATAGGAATTTTACGAGCAGGTGTAGTAGTTGGAAGATGATTTTGAATAAAAACAGCTGTTAGAAGTGCTTCAGTCCAAAACTTTCGAGACAAACCAAAGTGTATAAGCATGCAACGTATAGCATTAAGATTCGTGCGATTTTTGCGCTCAGCAACACCATTTTGCTGAGGAGAATAAGGAACTGTAAACTCATGATGAATACCTTGATCCTTACAGAAGTCATCAAATAGATTGGATACATATTCACCACCATTGTCACTGCGAAGTGTCTTTATAGAGAATCCAGTTTGAAGCTCCACACTTATCTTGTATTGTTTAAATATAGGTAAAGCCTCAGACTTATGTCGAAGAAGATAGACATGTGTGTATCGTGAGAAATCATCAATGAAAGTTATAAAATATCGATATTGAGACTTTGAGGCAGGAAAAGGACCGCAAATATCGGTATGAACCAAATCCAAGAGAGCACAGGAATGTGATGAAGTAGAAGTGTGGAAAGGCAAACGATGGTGTTTTCCAAGTGCACAATACTCACATATTCCCATACGTGAATGAGATTTAAGATCCATACCTTGCACAAGACCATGACGATGAAGATCAAGAATTTTGGCAAAATCGGAGTGTGCAAATCGTTGATGCCATAATTTGCAATCTGCATCTCCAGGGGCAGTAACAATATTTGCAACTATATCATTCAATGATAGCTCAAATAGATTACCATGTTGAGGAGCCACTGCTATAGTATGCCCATCTTTCTCTATACGACATTGATTATGATCAAAGCCAACAAACAAACCAAGATCAATGATGAGCAACAGAAAGAAGATTTCTTTGCAAATCTGGAACATGAAGAACTCCTCTTAATATTCTAGTGGATGAAACAATCCCCAGATATAAATTACCCACTCCTTTGACTTGACCAGTCGTATCATCCGCAAGGTAAACAAACTTCTTGACAGGAAGAGAATGATAATTGTGAAGCCACTGTGATTGGTATGTCATGTTTCTAGTGGCACCTGAATCAACGATGAATAGAGAACCATCATGAACATGAAGTACCTTTTCTGGAGAGATATCATAATGGACAAAATTGAGCTCTTGATGAGTATGATCATCATCAGTTATAGTTTATTGAACAATATAAGCTTGAGAACGTTCTTCATCATATCTGGATTAGGGCGTCCACCCTGTTGAAAACGTGAAGCAGGACACTTGCGAGCAACAAAAGTAGCATCAAAATCCCTTTGTTCGAGAGTGACCAAAAGAGCATCAGATTTTTCCAAATGATGCTCATGATGTTGAGAATATTCAATAAGAGATATACATGATTTGTCAAAGTGGATATCATCCTTGTTAGACAAAATAGTGATGATATTGTCAGAGGAGCACCGACAGCACCAAGCTGATTGATAATGTCTTTATAAGCCTCGATATGAGAGTGCATAGAAGTACCAACCTTATATTGAAGATTCTTCAAACAAGTTTGGAGATATAAAATTTCAGTGACTAATTTCTTCTCAAACGTTGAGATAAGATACTCCCAAATAGCATGAGAGGTTTTCAGATGAAAGACATCCAACATAAGTGAGTCAAGAAGTGCCGAAAATATATAACGACGAGCCGCTTTGTCATGACGAATCCAATCAGTATGATCAATTTTCCATTGTTCAAATAATGGACCATCAGTAATCACAGAATTGTTATTCATCACATCAATAGATTGAACTGGGCAAGATAGGTCGCCCAAAACAATATCAAATAATTTGTCACCTTCAAGAATTAGCATCATCTTTGCTTTCCACCAAGGAAAGCCTTGTCCTTGGAAGAAGGGAACCGAATGTTGGCCAGACGGATATCCGTTAACAATTACGCAATTGGCCATGCCTGTATGTCGAGAGAAAACAAATAAGATGAGATCGCAGAATCTGCAAACCATGATCAAGACGAGCGTAGTTGAGACGCATGACAATCAAAATAGGGATATGCACGTAAGAACGACGAAAAATATTGAGTGAATAAAAAGAAAGCCCGAAATAGAGAGGCGTAATGTGCAAGACGAGATGACGCATATAAGAAAAGTGCTATTTTGGTCGAGCAAAGAACGTGAATGATAATAAAACATCGCTAAAAATAGCAAGATGTTTGCTTGTCGTAATCAACATCATTAACGAAGATGAGCGATTAATAAATTGTAATAGGGGATTAACGAACGGTAATTAGAAATACAATTTTAAATAAAGAATCGCATATTCGAGCATAATTGCTGACTTGAATCCTGAACTGTCATAACTTTTGATCCAGAACTCCGATTGACAAGCGGTTTTAATAGGATTCGAGAGCACAACTAATACTTCTAATTAACTAATACTTCTAATTTGAACAAGTTCATGTATCAAATCATCACTTGTGCAAAGAATTCAATCAAGTATAAACAATGAAACAACTTATCTTCCTTGTTGTTGCTACGCATCCATAGCTCTGATACCATGTTGAGAGAGAGAGAGAGAGTACGAGAGAGATACACAAGACATGCTCCCAAAGAATGATTCATATTGATGTAGAGTTAGTATATATAGGTGAGACCCAAGTCAAGTGAGAGATGATATATATAGTTGTAACAATTAAGAAAGGCATTCTTCACGTCCATCTATTGTAATTTCTAGCCTTTAATAGCAGCCAAAGCAATCATAGTGCGTATGGTTGCCATCTTGGTAACAGGGCTGAATGTTTTCTCATAATCAAGTCCATATTGTTGGGCATACCCCTTAGCAACCAGCCTGGCTTTGTACCTTTCCACACTGCCATCCGATTTGCATTTGATTTTGTAGACCCATTTGCAGCCAATGGTCTTTTTCCTTCAGGCAGTGGCACAAGACCCCATGTCTTATTTATAGCCAAGCCATTCATTTCTTCATCCATAGCTGCACACCAGTTCTCATCTTCCACTGCTTCAGCATATGTACCTGGTTCTTTGATCTCCATCACTTTTGTCATACAAGCATAATGCTTTGCAGTGTAGCCACTATATGTCAACTTGTCAATAGGGTATCTGACCCTCTGTGAGCATCTAGGCTGTGGTGCATTGCTCGATTCCCCTCTCTCATGAGGTGAAATGTACCTGCTCTTCCTTGCGCTAGGCGTATAGACAGTCGGAATACTAAGTTCACTGTCTAAAGTGTCAGCAGACTCATATCCAGAAGTCATTCTACCAAGTGTCATCATACCAAATGCATCCTCAGTAATTTTCTCTTTTCCTTTGCTATCTAGGACATCATATCCCCCCCTCACTAACATAATGGTGTCAATGGACGGTGAGCTCCTCAATCTCCCTGTCCATGGGGATACTGTCTGACTACTAGGTCCCGACATAGCAGTGCTCTGCTACAAATCAAATGTAGATACATGAGTGGAAGGCATATCCAATGGCACGGTAGCCGGTGATGCATATCATGAACCCATCTCATAAAAAATAACATCCCTGCTCACCAAGGTCTCCCTGGTAGAGGGATCATAACATTTGTATACCTTCTTCTCCTGCGAATATTTAATGAAAACACACTTATGCACTTTTGGATCCACCTTCTTCCTTTTTTCATCTGGAATATGCACATAAGCAAGACAGTCAAAAACTTTCATGTGACTTATATCTGGCTTATAGCCATACAACTTCTCAAACGGTGTCATCTTGTGAATACTTGCAGTGGGAGTCCGATTCAAGATATACATGGCTGTCATAACAGCCTTAGCCCAATAATAGAGCGGCATCTTCTTCTCATTCATCATGGCACAAGCAGCTTCCATCAAGACCTTATTCTTTCTTTCAGCTACCCCATTCTGTTGAGGAATGTAGCTGCAGGTAAACTGCCTACGTATGCCATTTTTAGCTAGAAAGTTGTCAAATTCATTTGGCACATACTCCTCACCGCTATCTGATCTCAAGCAAGAGATATAGTAGTCAAATACATTTTCAACCTGCTTTTTAAATTGCTAAAAAATAGCAAACACCTCATCCTTTGTCTTCAAAATGTAAACCCAAGTATAGCAACTATAATCATCAATGAATGTCACATAATACTTCGACCCTCCCATAGATGCATTATGGGATGGCCCCCAAACATCAAAGTGCACTAACTACAATGGACGTGTACTCTACCTTACATGCCTGACAAATGGCAACCTCGATTGCTTACCAAATTGGAAAGCATCGCATACATGACTAATATCTGAGTATTGGAACTTGGGTAAACCTGTAACGAGCTATTTTTTCTGCATAATTTGCAACCTTTGCAAATTCACATGCCCCACTCTCTTGTGCCAAATTTCCAAATCTCTGATAGTGCCAGAACCATGGGCAAACATAGCTAAATTCAACTCTAGCAAGGTAGCATCAAGAGTAAACATTCTGCCATTCCTGTGACCGCGAGCTATCAACTTGCTTCCATTGCCAAACTCTTCAATAAAGCAGCCATGCTTATTGAATCTAACCTGCAAGTTCTGCTCCGAAGACAGTAAGTTCTTCGTAATCAAAGGAACATACAATACATCATGCAAATTTTTCTTTCTGCCATCATGAACCACAAGAGGCACTTTGCCTTCATGTTCAATGCTATGCTGCATGTCATCACCTGTACAGACATAGCCATGTTTTTCAACCACCATATCAGTGAACCAATCACCGGAGGAGTCATATGGTTTGATTTCCCTGAATCAATATATCAAACTACATCATCAGTTGATTTTTCAGCAACTCTGTCTTTTACATACTGCATGGCAAACAATCTATCTCCTACAGTATCATCTGCCTGACTAAACATAGCAAAGTGTCCATATTGTTTGCCTTTTTGATTGCCCTTCTTCTTCCAGCAATCCTTGGCAATATGCCCATACTTCCCGTAGTAATGACAATCCTTATCCTTATTCGAATTGTCAGATGGACATTGCTGTTGCCAGGAGCCTCTACCTCTAGGGTTAGATCTTCCTCTGCCTCTAAAGTTTCCACCACCTCTTGCATTCGATACCTGCTAGTTGTTATTGCCAAAGGATGCATTCTGTTGGCCTCCTCTGCCAGATCCATAGCCTCTACCTCGGCTACCACGGCCGCGCTAATTCGAATAAAAAACTGCATCCTTATTTTTAGATTTGCTTGACCCTGTAGCCAAGCCAAGTTTAACCTCCTCATGTATAAGCAATGAAACCAGCTCATTAAAATCAAGCATTTCATCCCTCACAGACACAGAAGTGTCAAATGACTTATACTCAGGCCCCAGTCCATTCAAAGTCACAACAACCATGTCTTCATCTTCAACCTGTGAACTAACAGATGCCAATTGATCCGCAATGGTCGTAACCTCCATGACATAATCCTGTATAGATCTGCTCTTTCTCTCCATGTTGTTGAACTTCTGCTTCAACTGTATCTTCCTAGCACTTGTCGTTGTGCCATAGTACTTGACCAAAATGTCCCATGCATTCTTAGGAGAGCTACAGTTCATTATCTGCATTACCATGGCATCTAAGATACATAAAGAAAGCCAGTGCAAGACTCTACAAGCTCTTTATGTCCAAGCTTAATGTAATCGTCTTTGATCAGCCGTAGGTCGATCTGGGAGCTCAGGTTCAACTTTCGCTCTAGTCACCAACTCCCAATAGCCTTTCCCTATTAAGAAGTTCTCCATGCAGAACTTCCATATGGCATAATTGTTACTGTCAAGTTTTTCCCCCACTATCTGGGTTATGTTGTCAGTCCTCTCTACATTAGCCATGTCGTATACTTTGTCTAACTACCTGCAAGCCAAAATCTTCCTGACAATTCAATTTCATCCTGCAACTATTTATGATAGTTTTCAGCACTGTATGTGCTCAGACAGTTAGCATTTCAGCCTGAAAGTAGTGGTACATACACCTCTTGACACTTGGCAATCACCTAGGTATTACAGCCTGCATGTACGAACTACATTCAATGCAAGAACAGCATGTATTTGGGCAACCTGTTCATGTACAGACAAGGAGTCTGTAGGCTGAAAATGATAGTAAACAGCAATTCCTTTTTTATCTCAACATAGAGGAAACGTGCCCCAATATCACTTACAGCAGTTCAGAGTTATATCTTTGCATATGGGGTTCCAAACATATCAATCTGACACTGAATACATCATGAACTGCAAGTACAAGAGCAAGGTACACTTGCTGTAAATTCCAGCCAAGCAAAATAGACAATGACAATGTATTTCACTCCACCAAACCCCTCAAAATATCACAGACATATGCCACCATACATGGGAACCAATACATGAACCTGAAAGCTTCCAAGATTGTCCCGTCATCAAGACACAGTAGCAAACAAGACATTCACAGTTCATTGCCATTCAAAACCATGTCAAGCCACTTGCTTTAGCTTCAAACATTTTCATCCAACTCCCTTCTCAATGCTCAAAACATTTGACACATATATGTCAAGTCACTCCTCTCACCACAAGAGTCAGCCAAAGACATGTAATGCTTCAAGAAGGACCAATGCTTGCTACCCACACTTTTTGACAGATTTTCAGCCTGTTTTAGGCTTCCAGATCTGTGTATTTCTAGTAAGAAATTTCAGCTTCAATGCATAACATCTAGTTTATATGTCTTCTTTGCATGTACCCATGCTCTAGTGGTTGTTTTGGACATGTTTGAGAGCTCCAAACTCATGTTAACCATGCATTCATGATGTATGTACCCTGTATACAGCAAACAGTGAAAAATCCCAAACTTGCAATTAGTGATTTCAACTCCCAGATGAGCTCACAGCAAACAAGAATGGTTCCAGGCCTTCAATCACCCTTCAAAGGGTTCACGCAATCTCTTTACCAATCAGTAAAATTGATCACGATCATGATTTGCAAGCATTTGAGTCCAAATTCTGGACTGGCACAATTCACGCAGATTTGTTGATGTATTCAGCAACCTCTACAGGAGTAGGAGTAGTTAGCCCTTCTTCTCGAGAAACTTAAAGCTTCAATTTTCTAGTCTTCTTCACAAATGCTTTCCATAGAGCCCAGTCATGGGTGCTCTGATACCATGTTGAGATTTAGAGACAAAGACAAGAGTTAAGAGCTCAGTGCTCTCTCTTTCTTCTTTTTATATCTAATAGACCACACACATAACATAAGTGTATACAATAGTACTAAGGTCCATAGGACCATTCACACTAGGTCTAAGACCACCGACTTATTTAATGTCCCACACTTGCTGATACAGCTGGACACATCTAATGTCGGTCATACAAACTGATAGGAGAATAATAGGAGCTTGATATTCTAAGAGACCCCTCATTGGATTCGTCACTTAATGACATCTCACTACTAGTTGCATCCTCTAATATATCTATCGCTGTAGATAATAAAGTGTAACATGTCCCCCTGTCCACTTGTAGGACACGTCTTAGCAGCCCATCGGGAAGAGAGTCTAGAAAGTGTCACCCGATACTCACAAGGAATGTCACGGGGCTTGCGATCTAGGTCTCCCCGAGTCTACCATGAAGCAGAATCACTTGGCCATTCCCACTTAGGACCGACCTCAATCAGGGTTTTCCTAATAGTCAAGTTCCTAGAAGGTAGCTAGCGTCAAGCCCCATACAAACTACTTTGCGCAGAAACATCAGGGTCAAAGCGGATTTATACTGCACCTGGTTCAAGGAGAATTGAAAACGAGAGGGATGCGAAGCTTGACCTCTCTACCCGTAAGGCATAGTCCCATTCCGTTCCCCTAAAACAACATAAATTGAGACTCTAGCTCTATAGTTTCTAGGTCATTGTTACCTCACTGTCAATTCTTTTGAGAAAACTTCTCGGCCAACTGGGACCACCCTTCCATAGAACAGACCCAGAGTCACATCCACCACACTTTCCTCGAGTTACTTTAGTTATCTAATTACCTACCACATTTAGTTTGACAAGCGAAAACAACTTCCTTAATTAACCATTTATTCACTGGTTCCTTCACGTAACTTGTGCACTGGCATAGAACAACAATGTCAAGCAAGTTCATTTGATCTTTATTTATCATAGTCTTTGGAATACATCAAATAAACCTGCCCAAAGGCTATCCCGGCAATCCTCAAGGATCGCTATTCCAAGTTCCACCCGTTGACTAGTATGCGGGCCTTTAGATCCCATCTCGAGTCATGTCGGCCTCTTGTGCAGGATCCGGAGGCAAGGAATTTATGGCTAGAGCCTCCACTGGCACCCGAGCATCCTCCTACTCTAAGTAGCACCCACGGAGAGACCTCTCATAGCGGGTTCAGTCCACGTACCCGGCGCGGCTAACAACCCCCTTGGATAGGGTCAGGCAAACAATCGAAGGTAACTGGTACTGCCTCTCCCTCTAGGCTTTTAACATGAAGAATTAGTTGTTTTTCCTGAATTAGTTCCTTGAGCAAAGAAGTAAAAACAGTGCACCTAAGTGTACAATCACGAGCATTCCAGTGGTCGTTTGTATGACCAACTGCTAAGGTGTGATTCCTTCTCCCCGAATGCTTCCAGCATTTAATCCTGGATCAATCACGACTTGGCAAGATCCCAAGGGTTTCGTAAGCTGAGTTGCTTGTTTACCCTTTTTCCTTGGGTTAGGGTTTATATCCTGTTGCTTTTTTTAATGGTAATTTCTTAGAAAATTCCAAGCTCAGGCATGTAGGCATACATTTGAAAGACACCGCTAGCAATTGATGGTTGACTCTCATTTTGGAGGAAAGGAGACCTACGACTTGGGAAAAGTTCAAGAGGAAGTTTTATGCTCAGTTCTTGCCTCCTGATTTTGATAATGATGTCAAGAAGGAGTGGGATTGGCTAGGCTAGAAAGAGCATGAGAAGGTCACTAGTTATGTGGACAAGTTTTGGTCTACTCTCAAGGTTACTCCTTTCATGGATATCAGCAATGAAGAGAAGAAAAGGAAGTTTGAAGCTTGCCTAATCTCTCATTTACAGAGAACCATGAAGGTGTATCCACATGAAACCTTATCTCGTATGATGGAGTCTGCCCATAAATGAAATTTTGCATACACCTGGTACATCTCAAAAGTTGAAGATGAGTTCTTATAGAGCTAGACAAGAGCAGCAACCAAGAGATAGAAATAATAAAAGAAGACCTACATCTACCCATGACCAATATTCAAAGTTCACCACTTAACCAACCGCCTTATTGAGTAAGTGAAAGTCAACAAACAGGAGATCCTAAAATAAGTAAACAAACTATTGGAAAAAGGGTTATTTCAACCTATCTCCTCTCCATACTGCTCTCCAGTCGTCTTACTTGTTCAAAACAAAGATGGTTCTTTCCGTATGTGCATAGACTACAAATCTTTGAACAAGATCACAATCAAGAATCATGTTCCTATCCCAAGGATAGATGATATCTTGGATAAGTTGCAAGGGGCTAGTATCTTTAGTCGCATTGATCTCAAGAGCGGCTATCATCAGATACATATAGCACATGAAGATGTTCATAAGACAACTTTTAGTACAACATTTGGACTATATGAGTTTTTAGTCATGCCATTTGGTTTGACTAATGCACCTGCTATATTCAATCGAATTAGGGAGAGAATTTTCAGAGCTCACTCAAAGTTCACAAGTGTCTTCTTTGATGACATTCTAATATTTTCACGGTTTTAAGAAGAGCATAGAAAACATCTATCTATTGTTTTTCAAGAGATTTGCAAGCATAAACTACAAGTCAATGCTAAGAAGAGTGAAAATTTTCTTTCGAAATTTCATTACTTGGGCCATATTGTTTCTCACAATTTAGTGAGGATGGATCCTGAGAAGATTCAAGCCATTGTTGAATGGCCTACACCTACTTTTGTACATGAAGTTAGAAGTTTCTTGGATTTATGTTCATACTATAGGAGTTTCATACAAGGTTTTGCATATGTTGCATCTCCTCTATATGACGTTGCTAAGGAGCAAATGGCTTTCTGCTGGGGATCAAGGCAACTACAAGCCTTTGAAAGAATTAAGTTTCTTGTGACTCAAGAACCAATTCTCATAGTTCCAAATCATCAAAAACCTTTTGAAGTTCACTATGATGCTTATGGGGATTGCTTTAGAGCTGTGCTTAACCAAGAGCATCATGCAGTAGCATTTGAGAGTGGACGCCTCAAGGATCATGACCTACATGCTCTTGTATATAAGAAAGAGCTTATGGAAATGGTACATGCTCTTCAAGTATGGAAACACTATTTACTTGGTACAGATTTTGTTATTAAAAAGGATCACCAAAGTCTAAGATGCTTCCTCACTCAGAAGAAGCGCTCAGAGAAATAGTTGCACTGGGAAAATTCCTTATCTATGTTTCATTTTCAAATCCTTCATACATCTGAAACTAAGAATTTGGTAGTAGATGCTCTATCACGGCAACCTCAAGTGAATGCAATCACAACTATTTACCATAACAAATTCATGGATTTATCCAACATGTATTCAATTGATTTCGACTTCTCAACCATATGGGATCAGCTGAAATCAGGTTAGTCGATTACACCTTACTCAGTTCGAGATGGTTATTTGTATCATCATCAAGAAATTTGTGTAGCATTGGCTCTTCTACACCTCAGGGATTGGATCTCAGATGCGCCATGTATAGATAAAGCACGTAAGACACATACTCCTCTCTTTTAAACAATCATTCCAAGAGATAAATGATAATCCTCACTGAATACTCCCAAAAGGGAAGAACATCTAGTCATATGGCTTAGGATACCTCACTCTCAACATGGATCCATGTTTATGAAGACAATTGCCATGCATCCACGATGATACCATAAGTTGAATCCAATGCAACCGTGAATGATTCATAGTGCTAAATTTGTTTTTTCATCAACAGCTAACATTGTGAAGCTGTAAAAACATTTATTTTCATGCCTTCACTCTAAACATAATTGTTGTGTTACATAGGGCCAATACCAAGCATGTGTTGAGATATCGAGCTCCACTCGTGATACACCAGGGTGACCGTTGTGTATTTATGTCACCGACTTGTCAGTTGCAGATGCGGTTGGTACACCGCCCATGAATAATAGCTACATGATAGCTATCCTTATCTACTCTAGTTCGTGGCTCAGTTAGTATGCCACCTTAATTAGTTGAGTTTGGTTTGAGACCCATATATAGGGTTCTTCTATTGTACTAGAGTTCTTTTGGCTTACACAAAAACTAAGAAGAGGAAAACTGTTTTCAGCCTCCATCCTTGTGTATATTCCCCCATTGTGCAAGCAAGAAAGCTTCAAGTGAGACTCCTTCCTTCTCTCCCACAATCTTGACATGGTATCAGAGCCTTGTTCGTGGTAAGGAGCTCAAGAAAGCAAGCCAAGCTCGCGGTGTTCTGGTAAGAGAAGCAGTGTTGCTTTCATTTTCTGTATTGGGAGCAGATCTCTGCAGGTTGCACAGCCAGAAAGTGCAGGAGTGCATTATCTCAGGTTGAGACGCCCTTCGCGGTGAAGCAAGTGGGCAGTATATGCTGCGGGAGAGGGCTTTAGCCCATGGCGACCTTGTTTTTTTTATTTGAGGCCATTTCGGGGTCTGTTTTGGAGGCGGAAGTTTTATGCACGCACTCAAGAAAAGGCCCTGTTTTATGCTGTGCGACCACTGTTCTACAGGTCGGTGAAAAGTTACTGTAGAAATTGCATCGTATGCTAGTGCGCAGAGACATTGGGAGTTTCAGAATCATCCTTGGTTCCTGTTTATGCAAAATCATCACTAGGAAGTGACTGTGTGGTCAAATACCACTTTCGCCAGTTTTGTAGATTTTCCCTTGTGAGAGTCAAGCTGTGTTTTTTGCAGTGACAAAATTTTTTGCAGTGTTCTGTAATGGCGTCTGATTCTCTTTCACAGATTGTCACTGAAAAGCTTGACAAGAACAACTTCCAAGCATGGAAGTTTAGAATGACGAATTTCCTTATGGGAAAAGAATATTGGGAATTTGTTGCAGGAAATGAAGAAAAACCAGTTCTTCCTGATGTTCCCAATCAACAGCAAATGCAGGCATTTAAAGCATGGCATGAGAGAGCCAGGAAAGTTATGTACTGGCTGTCTATCAGCATTTCAGACTCTATGATTGTGCACATTCAAGATGCAAGTATGCCAAAGGAGGCATGGGATACTTTGTCAAAAATGTATAGCACAAATACGCAAGCCAGGAAAATGCAGCTCAAGCAAGAGTTGCATAATGTGCAAAGAGAAAATATGAGCATCAATGACTACCACATGAAGGCGAAGAAGATTGCAGATGCACTTGCTTCCATTGGGTTGCCAGTGGAAGATGATGATTTAGTTTCTGTGACCTTGAATGGTCTAGGAAAGGATTATGCACAGTTCCGAACATCCATTTCCATCCGTGAAAGATTTCCTGATTTTGAGGAGTTGATTGCTCTTCTAATTTCTAAGGAGCAGAGAAATGGTGGTGCATCTTCTTCAGGAGAAACTTCAAAAGAAGCTGTCTTCTACTCAAATACTGGAAGAGGTAGAGGCAGAGGTAGAGGAGGCCGATATGGAGGCCGTGGTAGAAATCAGAATATGCAACAAACTCAAGAAAACCAGTCCTATGGAGGAGGACGTGGTAACTCTAGAGGCAGGGGGAGCCAAAGAGGTCGTGGTGGATAGCAAAGAGGCCAAAATGCAAACAGTAATGTTGAATGCTACTACTGTGGTAAAATGGGTCATATGGCTAAAGACTGTTATAAAAAGCAGAATGACATCATGAATGGAAAACTGCAACAAGGGAATTATGCATCTTCTAGTAGACAGGGTGATGATAGAAATGAGCATTTGTTTATGGTGCAACACATGAACAATTCTGTGACAAGTGCAGAAGAAAGCAATGATGTGTGGTATGTTGACTCAAGTGCATCAAACCACATGACAGGTCATGCAAAATGGATGGAGGATGCAAGGAAAATGGAAAAACCAAGATTTGTGGAGACTAGTGATGATACTGCACATCCTATTGTGCAAATTGGAAAAATTCCTTTGTCTATGCAGGATGGGAAAAAGAAATACCTGTCCGATGTATTTCATGTCCCGAATATCACCAAGAATCTGGTTTCTGTTGGTCAAATGGTTGAGCAGGGCTTGCAGGGCAGTTTTAATCCTCATGGATTCTTTGTTGAGGATATGAAAAATAAAAGTCGCTTGATAGCAAAAGGAAAGAAGAAGGGCAGAATGTTTACATTGGATGCAGACATGTCTAAATTGAGTGCAGCAATGTTTGCACATGGAACCCATGTAGTTGCATATATTGATATTTGGCATAAACGCATTGGTCATGTTAATGTACAGCGACTTAAATCAATGCAGGCCCAAAATATTATTGCAGGATTTCCCAAATTCAAGGTTGCAGAAATGCGTAAGGTATGTGAAGCCTGTCAGTTTGGAAAACAGGCAAGGAAACCATTTCCTAGACATGTTCAAGAGAGTGAGAAGCCATTGGAATTAATCCACTCTGATGTGTGGACTACTAAAGGTGCATCTCTTGGAGGCTGTCATTATTTTGTCACTTTTATTGATGACTACAGTAGAAAAGTTTGGGTGTATTTTATGAAAAAGAAAAGTGAAGTTTTTGGACATTTCAAAACTCTTAAAGCTATGGTTGAAAAAGAAACAGGCATGCAGATAAAATGCCTAAGGTCAAATGGAGGGGGAGAGTACCTCTCAAATGAGTTTGCAAAGTTCTTGCAGGAGCATGGCATAAAGAAGCAATATTCATGCAGTCATACCCCAGAACAAAATGGAATTGCAGAAAGGAAAAACAGGCATATTGGAGAGGTATCTCGTGCCATGCTCAATGAAAAAGACTTGCCAGATTTTTATTGGGCTGAAGCAGTTGCTACAGCAGTCTACATAATGAACAAGACTTCCACTGCAACACTACATGGAATGACTCCAGAGGAGAGGTATACTGGTAGGAAACCAGATATTTCTCATTTGAAAATTTTTGGTTGCATTGCCTATGTACATGTGCCTGATGAGTTGAGATCCAAGTTGGATCCAAAAGCTGAGAAGTGCATCTTTATTGGTTACTCTCTGCAGCAAAAAGGGTATAGATGCTATAACCCTTCTACTCGTAAGTTTACAGTGAGCAGAGATGTTGTCTTTGATGAGATGAGTAGCTGGTATAAACCAGTAAATGTGATTGATGATGTAGATGCACAAAATGGTAATGCTGCACAGAATTCACAGCAGCAATCACAAAATATTAGTGAACCTGGAGCGTCCTCTAGCCGTGGTTCACATTCTTCGCCATGGACAGGCAGATTGAGATCAGGAGAATCTTCTCAAAGTAATGCAGATAGTGGTATGCAGGTATCACGAAAAGGAAAAGAGAAGGTTGATCAGCCCATGTTTGATGTGAATGCATGTCAATCTTATGTGGATGGTGAATCTAGTGGCTCAGAACAGAGCATTGCTGATGAGTTGCGTATTCCTTCTATTGTTACACCTAGAGTAAGGAAGACCAGGGATGTTTTGAGAGCACCTGGGAGTGAACCTACTTTGCGCAGGTCTACGAGAGCTAGGTATCCTGTGGATAGGCTAAAATATTATGGATTTATAGCCATTCACTATGCATATATGGTCAAAGTGATACATGAACCAGAACCCACTTCTTTTGAGGAAGCCATGGGAAAGGAAAAATGGGAGAAAGCCATGGATAAAGAAATGGATGCCTTGGAAGCAAATGCTACATGGGAATTGGTACCTTTGCCTAAAGGTAAAAATGCAATTGGCTGTAAGTGGGTTTATAAGGTAAAGCACAATGCAGATGGTTCTATGAACAGATACAAGGCAAGATTAGTAGTCAAGGGGTATGCACAAACATATGGCATTGACTATGAAGAAACATTCAGTCCGGTTGCAAGGATGGCAACCGTAAGAGCAGTCATTGCTATGGCTGCATCAAAGGGATGGTCTTTACATCAAATGGATGTAAAGAATGCCTTCTTGCATGGTGATTTGCAAGAAGAGGTCTATATGGAGCAGCCACTAGGTTATGTGCATGCTGTTTATCCTGAGTTTGTTTGCAGGTTGAAGAAAGCCTTGTACGGCTTGAAGCAAGCACCTAGAGCATGGTCTGACAAGATAGGACAGTATCTTGTCACTATTGGCTTTTAGATTTCCAAGGCAGATTTCTCACTTTATGTGAGAAAAACAGAGAAAGGTATTATGCTACTTGTCATTTATGTTGATGATTTGATTATGAGGACAGGTGACAGTGATGAAGATATTCTTCATGTGAAAATGCTATTGAAGCAGAAGTTTGAGATGAAGGATTTGGGAGAGCTGCATTATTTCTTGGGCATTGAGGTGATTAGATCACCAAGTGGGATACAACTCTTGCAGAGGCAGTATGGATTGGACATGCTGTCCAAATTTCAGTTCCTTTGGAGCAGAATGTGAAGCTGAGCACAGATGCAGGTGAGCTTCTAGAAGACCCTACTATGTATAGACGCATAGTAGGAAGTTTGATTTATATGACTATTACCAGGCCAGATTTGAGCTATGCTGTTGGATTGGTAAGTCAGTTTATGCAGGCTCCAAGGAAACCACATTTGGATGTGGCTAAACGCATACTCAGGTATGTGAAGTCCACATTGCAGTATGGACTATTTTATGAGACTGGGGTTTAGATACAATTGCATGGATACACTGATGCTGATTGGGCTGGTAGTATTTCTGATAGACGATCTACCAGTGGATATGTGTTCTCCTTTGGGAGTGCTGCAGTCACTTGGAGCAGCAAGAAATAGCCTACAGTTGCCTTGTCGACCACAGAGGCTGAGTACAGGGGTGCAGCAATGGCTGCATGTGAGGTAGCTTGGTTGCATAAGCTACTTTATGATATGCATTAGTCTACAGATGGGCCAGTTGTCATTTATTGTGACAACATGAGTAGTATACACTTGGCAAATAACCTAGTCTATCATGCTAGGACAAAGCACATTGAGATGCATTATCACTATGTGCGGAAGAGGGTTTTACTAGGTCTTATTGATCTAGTTTATGTCAGCACAGAGGATCAAGTAGCTGACATATTCACGAAGGCATTGGGCGCAGAGAAGCTGCGCAAGTTCAGAGAACTGCTTGGTGTGCAGGAATTGGGATTGAGCTTGAGGGGGAGTGTTGAGATATCGAGCTCCACTCGTGATACGCCAGGGTGACCGTTGTGTATTTATGTCACCGACTTGTCAGTTTGCAGACGCGGTTGGTACACCGCCCATGAATAATAGCTACATGATAGCTATCCTTATCTACTCTAGTTCGTGGCTCAATTAGTATGCCACCTTAGTTAGTTGAATTTGGTTTGAGACCCATATATAGGGTTCTTCTATTTCTTTGTACTAGAGTTCTTTTGGCTTACACAAAAACTAAGAAGAGGAAAATTGTTTTCAGCCTCCACCCTTGTGTGTATTCCCCCATTGTGCAAGCAAGAAAGCTTCAAGTGAGACTCCTTCCTTCTCTCCCACAATCTTGACAGCATGTTCGTGCTATACTAGACCCTCTTAATTTTCAAAATCATTTGTCTTATATGCCATGAATTTGAAAAAAATTATGAGCACTTAACACCTCCCTTCTCTCTACCGCTTAAGTTTGTGCATTCTATTGTAGGCTTAGAGAGCATTTTTAATGTATTTTTCTTCATAAAAGATGATAAATACTCACTTTAACATAAAGATAAGGCCAAATTGATGCTAAATCTCATGCCTCAACCCTATCATACATTTACAAACATAAATGTGTTTTTTTTCTATTATTTACATGTGAAAACCCTATTTTTTCTCGTGTTTTTCTACTTTTCTCTATTTATTTATTTATAAATATTGATACTTTTTAATTTACTAATATAAATTGATTAGGTTGTCGAGAATCATTTTCATGTAAAAATTACATTGCGCAACGAATAGAATCTGAGAAAGAGATGGAGATAGAGAGTACACAACAAATAAGAGGAGAATTAGAAAATTCCCCATATGCTGGACATAGGGGTACGCTACCCCCTACTCAAGCATTGGAAAGATATTTCTTTTGGCACACTCTTAGATTTGACATTGAAATATATGTCTATGAGTGCAAGATATGCCAAAAAGTACAATTTGACACGCATAAACCACCTGGTTTGTTGAAGCCATTACCTATTCCCAATGAGCCTTAGGAAAGTATGGCCATGGACTTTATCATGGAGCTTCATCGCACACAAGCAGACAATGATGCAATCTAAACTATCATTGATAGATTTAGTAAGCAAGCTCACTTTATACATGTGCGAAAGACAATCAAAGATGATCATATGGCTGAGCTATTCATTGCTCATATTTTCAAGAATCATGGCATGTCTAAGTCCATTATAAGTGATCAAGATCCCTACATGACCAGGCTCTTTTGGCAAGCTCTCTTTCAAGAACCTCGGGACAAAGTTAAAGTTTTCATCCTCTTATCATCCTCAAATGGATGGGTAGAGTGAAAGTGCTAAGTCTACTATTCTAGACCTTTTGAATTCCTATGTCTCTATTAATCAAACAGAATGGGAAAAGTACTTGCCTTTAGTAGAGTTTGCATACAATAATATGGTGCACTCTAGTATTGGTAAGGCACCCTTTGAGATCATCTATGGTAAGTCTCATTTACCACCCATTCTTTTTATGAAGGATAATATATATGCAGTAGATGAGTTTGTTAGAGACATTGATATAACTTTCACGCAAGTAAAAGCTGCCATCCACACAAGTAAAAGCTGCCATCCAAAGGATATAAGAGAAGCATAAACGCAAAGCTAATAAGCATCTTCGTAAACTAGATCTCAAGTTGGGACAAGATATTCTTCTTAAGTTTGAGAAGGCTCACTTGAAGAAGCAGAAAGGTGAAAAGGGTAAAGTGGTTAAGCTTTCTAATTGCCATTATGGCCCTTTCAAGATCATAGATAAGATAAATGATGTGACTTTTTGTTTGGATCAACCAAGTCATTGGAACATTCATAATGCTTTCCATATAAGTTTGCTACATTCCTATATTGGAGAACCTCCAATGGAACCAATCAAGGAAGATTTCAACATAGAAGAAACAGAAGAGTTCCTTATGCCTCAAAGAATTTTACACCATCAGGACAATACTCTAAAGTCAGGTCAGGTATTACGGAAGTATCTGGTTAATTTTTAGAATTATCTCCCATTGGACACTTAGTTTATGACTAAGAGAGAACTACAAGACTTTCTAGATCTTCTTAAGGACTATATATCCCCTCTACAGTTGAGGTCAATTTTTTAGAAGCCAAAGGGATGTCACTAAATTGATTGCTTATAACGCATTCTCTATATAATAAATTTATGTCAATAAGTTAATGACTCACGTTTTTTAAAGTGTTGATGATGATCTAGCATGGCCATGCGACCATTTAGAGACCACCATTCCTAGTGCATCACTTAATGGGGCGATTAGACCACTTTGACAAGGATATCTAGTACATGCAGTACAAGTTATGAAGGGGAAAAGAAATGTCTACCAAGTGTAAGAGTGTACACAAGAACCAAGGAGTTACACATAAATGAAGATGGATTGAGTTCTAAGAAGAGAAAGTGTATTAGCATTGTGTATATGTATTTATGTGTGCATCCGGGGATGCCTGGGAACATTCACTAATGAGCATTGCATTCATTTGGGGTCATCCTTGTCAAGATTGTGGGAGAGAAGGAAGGAGTCTCACTTGAAGCTTTCTTGCTTGCACAATGGGGGAATACACACACAGGTGGAGGCTAAAAACAGTTTTCCTCTTCTTAGTTGTGTAAGCCAAAAGAACTCAAGTACAAAGAAATAGAAGAACCCTATATATGGGTCTCAAACCAAACTCAACTAACTAAGGTGTCATACTAACTGAGCCACGAACTAGAGTAGATAAGGATAGCTGTCATGTAGCTATTATTCATGGGCGGTGTACCAACCACATCTACAACTGACAAGTCGGTGACATGAATGCACAGCGGTCACCCTGGCATATCACGAGTGGAGCTCGACATCTCAACACTCCCCCTCGAGCTCAATCCCAATTCCTGCACACCAAGCAGGTCTCTGAACTTGCGCAGCTTCTCTACGCCCAATGCCTTCGTAAATATGACAGCTACCTGATCCTCTGTGCTGACATAAACTAGATCAATAAGACCTAATAAAACCCTCTCTCGCACATAGTGATAATGCACCTCAATGTGCTTTGTTCTAGCATGATAGACTGGGTTATTTTCCAAGTGTATACTACTCATGTTGTCACAATAAATGACAATTGGCCCATCTGTAGACTGATGCATATCATAAAGTAGCTTATGCAACCAAGCTACCTCAAATGCAGCCATTGCTGCACCCCTGTACTCGGCCTCTGTGCTCGACAAGGCAACTGTAGGCTGTTTCTTGCTGCTCCAAGTGATTGCAGCACTCCCAAAAGAGAACACATATCCACTGGTAGATCGTCTATCAGAAATACTACCAGCCCAATCAGCATCAGTGTATCCATGCAATTGTATCTGAACCCCAGTCTCATAAAATAGTCCATACTGCAATGTGGACTTCACATACTTGAGTATGCGTCTAGCCGCATCCAAATGTGGTTTCCTTGGAGCCTGCATAAACTGACTTACTAATCTAACGGCATAGCTCAAATCTGGCCTGGTAATAGTCATATAAATCAAACTTCCTACTATGCGTCTGTACATAGTAGGGTCTTCTAGAAGCTCACCTACATCTGTGCTCAGCTTCACATTCTGCTCCAAAGGAACTGAAATAGGCTTACAGCCTGTCATCTCATATTTGGACAGCATGTCCAATCCATACTGCCTCTGCAAGAGCTGTATCCCACTTGGTGATCTAATCACCTCAATGCCCAAGAAATAACGCAGCTCTCCCAAATCCTTCATCTCAAACTTCTACTTCAATAGCATTTTTACATGAAGGATATCTTCATCACTGTCACCTGTCATAATCAAATCATCAACATAAATGACAAGTAGCATAATACCTTTCTCTGTTTTTCTCACATAAAGTGAGAAATCTGCCTTGGAAATCTGAAAGCCAATAGTGACAAGATACTGTCCTATCTTGTCAGACCATGCTCTAGGTGCTTGCTTCAAGCCATACAAGGTTTTCTTCAACCTGCAAACAAACTCAGGATAAACAGCATGCACATAACCTGGTGGTTGCTCCATATAGACCTCTTCTTGCAAATCACCATGCAAGAAGGCATTCTTTACATCCATCTGATGTAAAGACCATCCCTTTGATGCAGCCATAGCAATGACTGCTCTTACGGTTGCCATCCTTGCAACCGGACTGAGTGTTTCTTCATAGTCAATGCCATATGTTTGTGCATACCCCTTGACTACTAATCTTGCCTTGTATCTGTTCACAGAACCATCTGCATTGTGCTTCACCTTATAAACCCACTTACAGCCAATTGCATTTTTACCTTTAGGCAAAGATACCAACTCCCATGTAGCATTTGCTTCCAAGGCATCCATTTCTTCATCCATGGCTTTCTCCCATTTTTCTTTTCCCATGGCTTGCTCAAAAGAAGTGGATTCTGGTTCCTGTATCACTTTGACCATATATGCATAGGGAATGGCTGTAAATCCATCATATTTCAGCCTATCCACAAGATACCTAGCTCTCGTCGACCTACGCAAAGTAGGTTCACTCCCAGGTGCTCTCAAAACATCCCTGGTCCTCCTTACTCCAGGTATAACAATAGAAGGAATACCCAACTCATCATCAATGCTCTGTTTTGAGCTGCTGGATTCACCATCCACATAAGAGTGACCTGCATTCACATCAAACATGGGCTGATCAACCTTCTCTTTTCCTTTTCGTGATACCTACATACCACTATCTGCATTGCTTTGAGAAGATTCTCCTAATCTCAATCTGCCTGTCCATGGCGAAGAATGTGAACCACTGCTAGAGGATGCTCCAGGTCCACTAATATTTTGTGACTGCTGCTATGAATTCTGTGTAGCATTACCATTTTGTGCATCTACATCATCAATCACATTTACTGGTTTATACCAGCTACTCATCTCATCAAAAACAACATCTCTGCTCACTGTAAACTTACGAGTAGAAGGGTTATAGCATCTATACCCTTTTTGCTGCAGAGAGTAACCAATAAAGATGCACTTCTCAGCTTTTGGATCCAACTTGGATCTCAGCTCATCTGGCACATGTACATAGACAATGCAACCAAAAATTTTCAGATGAGAAATATCTGGTTTCCTACCAGTATACCTCTCCTCTGGAGTCATCCCATGTATTGCTGCAGTGGGAGTCCTGTTCATTATGTAGACTGTTGTAGCAACTGCTTCAGCCCAATAAAAATCTGGCAAGTCTTTTTCATTGAGCATGGTACGAGATACCTCTCCAATATGCCTGTTTTTCCTTTCTACAATTCCATTTTGTTGTGGGGTATGACTGTATGAATATTGTTGCTTTATGCCATGCTCCTGCAGGAACCTTGCAAACTCATTTGAGAGATACTCTCCCCCTCCATCTGACCTTAGGCATTTTATCTGCAGGCCTATTTCTTTTTCAACCATTGCTTTAAGAGTTTTGAAAGGCCCAAAAACTTCACTTTTCTTTTTCATAAAATACACCCAAAATTTTCTGCTATAGTCATCAATAAAACTAACAAAATAATGACAACCTCCAAGAGATGTAGCTTTAGTTGTCCACACATCAGAGTTGATTATTTCCAATGGCTTCTTACTCTCTTGAACATGTCTACGAAATGGTTTCCTTGCCTGTTTTCCAAACTGACAGGCTTCACATACCTTATGCATTTCTGCAACCTTGAATTTAGTCAAACCTGCAACAATATTTTGGACCTGCATTAATTTAAGTCGTTGTACATTAACATAACCAATGCGTTTATGCCAGATATCAATATCTGCAACTACACCGGTCCCATGTGCAAACATTGCTGCACTCAATTCAGGCATGTCTGCATCCAACATAAACATTCTGCCCTTCTTCTTTCCTTTTGCTATCAAGCGACCTTTATTTTTCATATCCTCAACAAAGCATCCATGAGGATTAAATCTGACCTGCAAGCCCTACTCAACCATTTGACCAACAGAAACCATATTCTTGGTGATATTCGGGACATGAAATACATTAGACAGGTATTTCTTTTTCCCATCCTGCATAGACAAAGGAATTTTTCCAATCTGCACAATAGGATGTGCAGTATCATCACCAGTCTCCACAAATCCTAGTTTTTCCATTTTCCTTGCATCCTCCATCCATTCTGCATGATCTGTCATGTGGTTTGATGCACCTGAGTCAACATACCATACATCATTGCTTTCTTCTGCACTTGTCACAGAATTGTTCATGTGCTACACCATAAACAAATGCTCATTTCTATCATCACCCTGTCTACTAGAAGATGCATAATTCCCTTGTTGCAGTTTTCCATTCATGATGTCATTCTGCTTTTTATAGCAGTCTTTAGCCATATGGCCCATTTTACCACAGTAGTAGCATTCAACATTACTGTTTGCATTTTGGCCTCTTTGCCATCCACCACGACCTCTTTGGCTCCCCCTGCCTCTAGAGTTACTACGTTCTCCTCCATAGGACTGGTTTTCTTGAGTTTGCTGTATATTCTGATTTTTGCCACGGCCTTCAAATCGGCCTCCTCTACCTCTGCCTCTACCTCTTCCAGCATTTGAGTAGAAGACAGCTTCTTTTGAAGTTCCTCATGAAGAAGATGCACCACCATTTCTCTGCTTCTTAGAAATTAGAAGAGCAATCAACTCCTCAAAATCAGGAAATCTTTCACGGACGGAAATGGATGTTCGGAATTGTGCATAATCCTTTCCTAGACCATTCAAGGTCACTGAGACTAAATCATCATCTTCCACTGGCGACCCAATGGAAGCAAGTGCATCTGCAATCTTCTTCACCTTCATGTGGTAGTCATTGATGCTCATATTTTCTCTTTGCACATTATGTAACTCTTGCTTGAGCTGCATTTTCCTGGCTTGCGTATTTGTGCTATACATTTTTGACAAAGTATCCCATGCCTCCTTTGGCGTACTTGCATCCTGAATATGCACAATCATAGAGTCTGAAATGCTGATAGACAGCTAGTACATAACTTTCCTGGCTCTCTCATGCCATGCTTTAAATGCCTGCATTTGCTGTTGATTGGGAACATCAGGAAGAACTGATTCTTCTTCATTTCCTGCAACAAATTCCCAATATCCTTTTCCCATAAGGAAATTCGTCATTCTAAATTTCCATGCTTGGAAGTTGTTCTTGTCAAGCTTTTCAGTGACAATCTGTGAGAGAGAATCAGACGCCATTACAAAACACTGCAAAAAAATCTGTCACTGCAAAGAACACAGCTTCAGCCTCACAAAGGCAAATCTGCAAAACTAACGAAAGTGGTATTTGACCACACAGTCACTTCCTAGTGACGATTTTTCATCAACAGGCAATAGGGATGATTTTGTAACTCCCAATGTCTCTGTGCACAAGCATACGATGCAATTTCTACATTAACTTTTCACCGACCTGTAGAACAATAGCTGTACAGCATAAAACTGCGCCTCTTCCTGAGTGCGTGCAGAAAACTTCCGCCTCCAAAACAGGCCCCGAAATAGCCTCAAATCAAAAAAACAATGTCGCCAAGGGCAAAAGCCCTTTCCCGCAGCATATACTGCCCTCTTGCTTCACCGCGAAGGGTGTCTCAACCTGAGACAATGCACTCCTGCACTTTCCGGCTATGCTACCTGCAGAGATCTGCTCCCAAAACAGAAAATGAAAGCAACACTGCTCCTCTTACCAGAAAACCGCGAGCTTGGCTTGCTTTCTTGAGCTCCTTACCATGAACAAGGCTCCGATACCATGTCAAGATTGTGGGAGAGAAGGAAGGAGTCTCACTTGAAGCTTTCTTGCTTGCACAATGGGGGAATACACACACAGGTGGAGGCTGAAAACAGTTTTCCTCTTCTTAGTTGTGTAAGCCAAAAGAACTCAAGTACAAAAAAATAGAAGAACTCTATATATGGGTCTCAAACCAAACTCAACTAACTAAGGTGGCATACTAATTGAGCCACGAACTAGAGTAGATAAGGATAGCTGTCATGTAGCTATTATTCATGGGCGATGTACCAACCGCATCTACAACTGACAAGTCGGTGACATGAATGCACAACGGTCACCCTGGCATATCACGAGTGGAGCTCGACATCTCAACAATCCTCTCCCTTACAAGTCAATGTTTAAGGTCTTTTCTTTCATTAAGAAGAGAGGTAATTCTCTCAATAAAAAAGATGAGCGACATGATCCTTTGGAAGTGAGGAGAGAAGTGATTTTTTTCTTTCTAAGGTCTAGAATGACACAAGGCTTTGTGTGGAAGTCAATCTTAAGGTTGAGGCCCAAGGCAATTTAATGAACTCACCTTAAGGTGGTTGCATGGACCACAAGTTAAGAGTACAATTTAAGAAGTTGTTTGAAAAAAAAAGACATGGTGAATTCATTTTTTAAATATCTCACGATAGAAATATGATCTCTAAAAATGACCAGTGGGGGTTATCGGAAATAATGAGGTCTACAACTTTCGTGTTGGATGTTTTTCGATCCAAGCAACATACAAAGAGATATATCAAAATTGGTGATGCATAGTAGGTTAACAGCCACATCTTGCATGAAGATCAACTCAAGTCTCTCTCCAAGAAGAGAAGCTCTTGAAAGCCTATAAAAGAGGAGGCTCTCCTTGGGTATGTGAGAGGTGAAGGAAGCATCACTTGGCATGCATCCAAGAGGAGAAGAGAATGTGCAAGTGCTGCAGAAGCTCTGCTGAAAATCAAGCACCAAGAAGAGAGCCCTACACATATTGTGTAGGAGAGAAGGAGACTCAAGAAGGATCAAAAGGTACCAACTTCCAAGTTTGCAAGTGTTACTCGGTTGTATACCGTGCAAGGAACTATGATCTTTTTTCCAAGATCCACAAGTACAAAGTGGTTTATGTGTAACAAAGGAGCTTGCTCCTTGTCAATAATATAACTCCACAAGGGGGGGACTGGCCCATCTTCCAGTCCCTAGTGTGTTGTCAATTTCTCTCTCTCTCTCTCTACATATTTATTTTCTCTCATCTATTCTCTCTCTGTGCCAACATAATATTCACCATATATAGTTTAAGTATATAAGAAAGTCGAGCATACATCTCGGATATTATAACAATACATCTCATGAGAGTAGGCAATGGTTGGACACATTGTTTGGTGCCCAATCTAAATCTTCAAAATACGGATTGTTGATTGATTTTTTAAGGTTTGATATGAAGATTAATGCATCCCTTGCAACTCACCAATTATATGGAAAGACTACTAACTCAACTTGCAAGGATTAACTTAAAAATGGAAGAAAACATATGCATTGGAGTCGTATTCTAGAGTCTTCTTCTAGAATTTAATAATGTTCACCACACTAATTAACATGCCAGATCCCAAGGTTGAAGACATCAAGTCATCACTGAAGAATCACACACACAAAGATAGATTGACTGAAGAGTAACGGGAGCTAATGTCGGTCACACACATAAAGATAGACTGACTGAAGAGTAATGGAAGCTTGATATTGTAACACTCCCCCTCAAGCTCAACCATTTGATAAACTCCAAGTAGCTGTCTGTAGTATATAAACTTTTCTTTACCAACAGACTTGGGAAATATGTCGGCTACCTGGTCTTCAATCTTCACATGAATCAAGTCAATCTGCCTTGTAAGAACCATTCCTCTGATGAAATGGTAGTGAACCTCAATATGTTTAGACCTAGAATGGTAGACAAGGTTGCTAGCCAACAGAACACTTCTGAGGTTATTACAATGCAATCTCACTCTGCTTTCCCATTGTATTCCCAAGTATTTCAGTAGTTTCATTAACCAAACAACCTTGCAAGCCACTAAGGTAGCTCCTTTGTACTCAGCTTCTGTACTAGACAATGCAACAGTAGGTTGTTTCTTACTCTGCCAACTAATCATATTGTTGCCCAATCCAAATGTATAACCACTGGTTGACCTCCTATAATAGGCAAAACCAACCCAATTTGCATCACTAAACCCTATTAAGTCAAGGGATTTTCCATATGCATAAAACATCCTATAACCTATAGTACCCTTTACATATATCATGATCCTCTTGACTGCACCTAAATGTGGTTTGTGAGGCTTCTGCATGAAGTGACTAATCAACCCCACTGCATAACATAAGTCAAGACGCGAGTAATAGTCAAGTATATCAAGCTACCCACCATCTATTGATAGATGGTCACATTCTCTATGTCATTCCCAACATCAATCTATAGCTTGACATTCTGATCAAGAGGTGTCTCCATAGGCTTGCATTCAGGCATACCATACTTCTGTAACATGTCATGAGCATACTGCTTCTATAGCAGCCATATACCTTGAGGCGTAGAGACTACCTCAATCTCAACAAAATCATTTAGTTCACCAAGGTCTTTTACTCTGAATTCAGCCTGTAAATATGATTTAACTTCGGCAATGCCCTCTTCATCATCTCCTTTGATGATAAGATCATCTACATAGACCACTAGAAAACATATCAATGATATGCCTTCTTTGTGAACAGACTATGATTTACATCACCCAATCTAAATCCATGTTGCTGTAAATAACTGCTAATCTGAGCATTCCATGCTCTAGGTGCTTGTTTTAGTCCATATAAAGCCTTTTTTAGCTTACATACACGTGTAGGAAAGTCCGACTGAGCATAGCCTTCAGGTTGCTCCATATATACTTCCTCAACCAATATCACCGTTCAAGAAAGAATTCTTGATGTCCATTTGCCATAATTTCTGGCCTTTTCATACTGCCAAAGCAATGATAGTTCTGACTGTTGCTATTTTAGCCACCAGACTGAAAGTCTCCTCATAGTCAAGCCATATTGTTGTGCATACCCTTTTGCAACTAGCCTAGCTATATAGCATTCTAACAAACCATCTGACTTGCAGTTAACCTTGTACACCCATTTGCAGCCAATGGGGATTTTGCCTTCAGACAACTCAACCAATTCCCATGTCTCATTTTCAAGCAGGGTTGCATACTCTTCATCCATGGCAGCACACCAATTATCATCTGTGATTGCATAATCAAACTTTGTAGATTCTTTGTAACCTGTCACACTAGCCATATATGCATAATCGCGGGCTGAATAACCAGTATATGTAAACTTGTCAACTAGTTTTCTGACTCTCTCAGATCTTTGTAACTATGGCTCACTCTGAGCTTGCCTCTCATGAGGTGGTACATAATGACCTGCCTTGCTCCAAGCATCATGACAAACGGAATGTCCAACTCACTATCCAAACTATCACTGTTGGATGACTCATAACCTGCTGTAAGTGGACCTGTCACATCCTCAAGCATATTTTCTTTTCCCTTATCCAATCTCCCCCTCAGTGACATATCCGTGTCAGTGGACGTAGGAGTATGACTCTGCAAGCGTCCTGAGCAAGGACTTATTGTAGGTGACCCATCACATGTAGGATCACTCATAGATGTACTCACTGTAGATGTATTTTCAACATTACTAGTGCTAGCTGATCCATTAGTAGCCACTGCAATAGGATTACCATACTATGATGCCAGCTCATAAAAAACATCTCTGCTAATCAATGTCTCATGTGTAGATGGTACATAACACTTGTAAGATTTCCAATCTTGTGCATAACCAAGGAACACACTCTTGATAGCTTTAGGATTCAATTTCTTCCTCTTTTCATCAAGAACATGCACATATGCAATGCTGCCAAAGACCTTCAAGTGTGAAATGTCAGCCTTATGACCATACAACCTCTCATATGGAGTTACATCATGAATCCATGGTGTATGGGATCTATTCAACACATAGACAATAATCACTACTGCTTCAATCCAATAACCATTTGGCAAACTCTTCTCATTCAGCATAGCTCTTATCAATTCCATTAGTACCCTATTTTTCCTTTTTGCTACACCATTTTGCTGTAGTGTATAGCTACAAGTTAATTGTCTTATGATCCCATGTTTAGCAAGGGACCTATCAAAGTAATTAGAGACATATTCTCCACCTCCATATAATCTAAGACATGAAATTTTATAGCTCTACTCATTTTTAGCATGCTTCTAGAAATCCTTGAATGCATCAAATACATCATCCTTATGTTTCAGTATGTAAAGCCAAGTATAACTGCTAAAATCATCAATGAAGGATACATAGTAACGAACACCACCAAACGAAGCATTATGAGATGGACCCCATACATCTAAATGTACTAGCTGCAAGGGTCATGAGCTATTCTGTACATGTCTCATAAATGGAAACCCTGCTTGCTTTCCAAATTGACATGCATCACATACATGTCCAAAGTCATGATACTTGAACTTACGCAGTCCAAGCACAATCCCCTTCTACTGCATAGATATCAACTTTTGTACATTCACATGGCCAATCCACTTATGCCATATCTCAACATCTTGTACAACACCACCATCATGTGTGAACATGACTACTTTCAATTCTGGAATTGACACATCAAGAGTAAACATTGTGCCATCTCTTTGGCCTCTAGCAATCAATTTGCAGCCATTACCATATTCTTCCACAAAGCATCCATCTCTATTAAATCTCACCTACAGATTCTGTTTTTCCATCTA
Organism: Lygodium microphyllum; assembly: GCF_053477565.2. Taxonomy (NCBI): domain Eukaryota; kingdom Viridiplantae; phylum Streptophyta; class Polypodiopsida; order Schizaeales; family Lygodiaceae; genus Lygodium; species Lygodium microphyllum. Next base: position 137,741,773 of record NC_141137.1, on the reverse strand, counting down.
TCCAACTGACAAAATATTCATGGTTATTGTAGGTACATGTAGTATATCATGCAGGCTCTTTTTCTTGTCATCAGGCATCAACAACGGAACAACTCCTCTGTGCTGAATGTCATGTTGGGTGTCATCCCCAGTACACACATAACCATGTGAACCTACAACCATCTCATCAAACCATTCTCCATGGGGTGTCATATGATTTGAAGCGAATAAATGTACCATCTCTCATCTCTGTTTTCTGCCTAGATTCATTCTTAGACACATGTTGCATGGCAAACAATCTGGCATCCTGCTCATCATGAGCACCGCTAGAAGATGCATAGTGCCCATGCTGTCTGCCCTTTGCCTTCATATCTCCTTGCTTCTTGTAACAATACTTTGCAATGTATCCATAAATACCACAGTAATGACAATTCTTATCTTTATTTGAATGATCATTTGACTGTCATGAACCAGATCCACCGCCTCTACCATGGGATGATCTGTCCCTACCTCTAAAGCCACTAGATCCACTCTCGCCCTGAGTATGTGTATTTGTGCCATGCTAGGCATTCTACTGATGCTATCCCATAAGCATTTCGAGTGTCTCCTTGACCTCAAAAAGAGCCACGGCCTCTGCCGCCTCTACTACGCTGGCTAGAGGAAAGAACAATGTCTCTACTTTGAGACGGACTAGAAACCTGTATTCAGCCCAAGCTTAACTTCCTCATGCAGTAGCAAGGCAATCAACTCATCCCAATTAGGGGATTCAACTCTCACAAAAACAAACGTATCAAATGCTTTATACTCTTTGGCAATTCCATTCAATGTCACTGCAATCATATCATCCTTAGACACTGAAGATCCAATGGTGGCAAGCTGATTTGCTATGTTCTTAATCTCTGTAGTATAGGCATGAATGCTTCTACCACTCCTAGACATGTTATTGAACTGTTGCTTTTGCTGAATCTTTCTTGCATGTGTTACATTTTCATAATTCTTCATGAGTATGTCCCATGCATCCTTTCAAGAACTGCATCCAGTAATCTGTATAACCATAGCATCTGATATACATAAGAAAAACTAATGTAATATCTTGCATGCTCTCTTAGTTCATAGTTTATGAGCCCTTTTCTGATCATTTGTTGGATTCCTTTCATGTATTTCAGGTTCATCACCTGTACATAAGTCCCAATAACCTTTGCCAACCAAAAAATTCTTCATGTGGAATTTCCATAAAGCAAAATTGTTGTTGTCCAGCTTTTCTCCCACAATTTGAGTGACATTTTCGGTGCCTTGAGAATTTGCCATAGTTGCAGCTTAGGTATACAGTGATGCATACAACTTGGAAGTATTTGACTCCTTTTCCTACAACTGCTCAGGACCAGGTTCTTACTATTCAGGACAATTTCGTGCAATTCAGGACAGTTTTCCTGACAACTTGCTTGCTATGAAGTGTATTCCAACAATAAAAAAACATAGTCAACTAAGCTTAAATCAAGCTCAAATCAGTTGCAGCTTAGGTACACAGTGATGCATACAACCTGTAAGTATTTGACTCCTTTTTCTACAACTGCTCAGGACCAATTTCTTACTATTCATGACAATTTCGTGCAATTCAGGACAGTTTTCCTGACAACTTGCTTGCTATGAAGTGTATTCCAGCAATAAAAAAACATAGTCAACTAAGCTTAAATCAAGCTCAAATCGGTTCAAAACCTTCTATGGTAGTGGCAAAACATCCCAAAAACAAACTATATCCATATAAGTATCAATGTTTATACTATATACAAGTAGCAGTACCAAATACAACGAGCCCACTACTATAACCAGCAGCATTTTCTTTGTGAAAAAAAGAGTATTCAGACCTCAAAACAGCCCCAAAACATCTCATTCAGTTGCCACTCTATGCATGAGTTAATACATGTCCAACCGATCAGAATATATTGCATGTATGTCAAGTGAAGATGATAGATCTCCTTCCTGTAGACAATAACTAGTCAATACCTTGGTATAACCAGCAACAAATCAATCCAAACTTTGGACTTTCAGCACTCACAATATCCCAAAAAGTATCTATCACTCAAGTGGTATCATCCAAGCATTTGTCACTAGCAAATAAGCATCACAGATACTTCAACCCTATAGGTATATTGTTTCCGAATTCAGAATAGTACCCAATTCACTGTTTCTCTAATATTTCCATGCAATAAAAGTTAGTTGGTTAGTTTGAAAGTTAGATAGTCAATTAATAAGTTAGTAAGATTACTAACTAAAGACTAACTAAGGTAAAAATTGACTAGCATTAATAGCTAATAATTTTCATTCAATTAAAAATATATTTAAAAAATCAAGAGTCATAAATCTAACATTTCTCTCGGATTGATAAGGACCGTAGCCACCCTTCACAAAAAGTACAATGTGAACGGGACTTATGAGCCATATTAATCACTAGTATTAATGTGTATAGTTTGAAATGTCCAAAAATATTAGATTCTTGGGGAGGGGGGGAGGGGAGGGGAACTATTATATTTTAGATATTATCTTAAAAAGATAGAACTAAAAGTCATTTAGAAGAAAAGACAAGTGATGTTTTAGTTAGTTTTAGAGATTTTATAAAAAGAGAAAATAAAGAAAAGTGATTGGCGAAATCACACGCGCTGCGATCGCAGTCTAGAGGCAGTAGACAGCACTTCGAACAAAGAAAAGAAGAAGGAGTGAACTATGAGCTTTCTAACCAAGTGCCTTGGATTTTTACCCCCCTTTTGGAGCCAATGCAACCATCAGAGTTATGATTTGAGCATCAGATCACTAAGTCTTCTAAGAGCCCCTCCACTCTTGTTCTCAGACTTATCCCCTCCTCTCAAATTCATTATAAACATGAGGCATGGGGAGGCACAAGAGAGCATAAGGAGACCCCGAAAGTCTGCAAGAGAGAGGGAGAAAGAGAGTATACCCCTCCAAGAGATTGTGAGAGAGAGCTTGAGAGAGAGAGAGAGAGAGAGAGAGAGAGAGAAGAGTTACCCCAAGAGGTTGCACAATTTCCCTCTATCTCGATCCTCGATTTAACCATCTTCTCTTTCGCACTCACATCTTGAATCTATTCCACCTTCTTAATCTCTTGAGTCTACTTGCAGACGATGGCCTCCAAACAAAGAATGTCGTGTGTAGATGACAATCCTACAACCACCAAACAGAGATTCGAGCGCAGGCATCACTATCAATCCAATTGCGGTATTGGTCGTAAGTAATATATTTTCAAATTGATAGATGCTTGTTTTAATGCTCGCAAGAGATGCATTAGGCTCGATACCTTGTGGTGCTAGAATAGGTCATTGAAAAGGATAAATTGCATCTCAAATATTCAAAGATGAAGTTTGTGAAGTGCTTGTATCAAAGGGAGTTAAATTGCACCTAGTTTCGATGTGATGAATTCATTCATAGCATAAGCAACATATGGGATACTAAAGTATTGAGCATCGATGAGTCTTTGATTAATCTTTACCAAGGATAATATTTTTTAAAGTTTGCAAATGCATATACATGGTACATACATGGGAGAGATTATGTAACGTTACATCGATGACATGCGACTCCTTGCCTTAGGAAAAAGGAAGATAAAGCCAAGAAAAAAGTTGCATATTAGGGAAATGCTAAAAGATAATTGTCACTTGGAGAAGAGGCATAAATGCTATTTCTAGATTGATTAATTTGCATTGGAATGCTAGGACTTACGTCATGTATAGTATTGGAACCTTTAGCATATGCCTTAGGCTAAAGGAGGGAACATTAAGTAAATTCTAAGGGGGGAGCGAATATGCGATGGAATTACTGTCGCATTGTCATCGTGTTAAGGTTTGAAGGTCTACCACCAAGGCGTAGTGCGGAAGAGGAGTATCGGATTCACAGTTTGGAAAAGGGAAAAATATTGGAGTTTGACAAGATCCGGGGTTTACAAATGATTTAGATGTGGAAGAAGAAGTCAAGCTTTTCTATGTATTTAGCATACATGAATGGAATAAATAACTCTAAAATGCTTTTGGATACATAATCCATAACATAAAGGATATACTCAAATTCTTAATTCAAATATGAATATGAAATGCAAGCACTAATGGCTTTTATCTCAAGTTCATAGATGGATTTCAACTCTAGGAAACAAGTATTATGTTGGTAGACTTCAAATACATTCAAGATTTGGGCCAATGGAACATGAAATGCATTGAAGGAGCATAATTTTAACTTCAACCCTGTTTTAACACAAAAAATTCCAGCCCATAATCAAGCTCAAAAAGAGTGCATAAACTCATGAATAAGCTCCTCTAATCATTAATGAGTAAGTCCTGAAGAAAAGAGGTCATTTTCTTCTATTACAACCACATAAATCTCTTGTTTGCTCATAAGAATGGACAAAAACAATGGGCTTCCCTGTTTATGACTGGTTATTTCACCCCATAATAGCCCATACACCTTCAAAATTCTCACCCTTTGCTTGCCCCAAAGTCACTCAAGTACCTGGGTACAAGTCGGGCTTCATTGGACCATGAATAAGGTAGATAAAATGAGAGAAGATGTACATAAGAGCAGGCTGAATACTTTTCTCTCAGATTTTCCCCTTTTATAGACTGTCATACCATGCATTTTTGTCAGACCAAATGGATAGATAAGTGGAGCTCTCACCTTGTTTGCATCTTCATCTTCAGCCCCCTGTTAATCTCCAGTTTGCATGCTCCAAAGCATGCACCATGGCTTCAGCTCTCTCTAGATGCACAGTCAGGCTGTGCAGCCCAGATTTTGCGCTAAAAAATGCGGGTTGCTTCCTGCTCAGGCCTAGGTCACTTTTTGACCTACTCAGGTCACTTGCTGGTCACATTAGTCTATTACTTCAGGTCCCTCGTGAACCTAGTGGACTTTTGGCATTTTTCTTGAGTTCTAACCATATTTTTGCACTTGAATCAATGTGATTTATCCTGCAGACTATCAATTACTTCCAACTGACCAATGTTGAGATATCGAGCTCCACTCGTGATACGCCAGGGTGACCGTTGTATATTTATGTCACCGACTTGTCAGTTGCAGACGCGGTTGGTACACCGCCCATGAATAATAGCTACATGATAGCTATCCTTATCTACTCTAGTTCGTGGCTCAGTTAGTATGCCACCTTAGTTAGTTGAGTTTGGTTTGAGACCCATATATAGGGTTCTTCTATTTCTTTGTACTTGAGTTTTTTTGGCTTACACAACTAAGAAGAGGAAAACTGTTTTCAGCCTCCACCCTTGTGTGTCTTCCCCCATTGTGCAAGCAAGAAAGCTTCAAGCGAGACTCCTTCCCTCTCTCCCACAATCTTGGCATGGTATCAGAGCCTTGTTCGTGGTAAGGAGCTCAAGAAAGCAAGCCAAGCTCGCGGTGGTCTGGTAAGAGGAGCAGTGTTGCTTTCATTTCCTGTTTTGGGAGCAGATCTCTGCAGGTAGCACAGCCGGAAATTGCAGGAGTGCATTGTCTCAGGTTGAGACGCCCTTCGCGGTGAAGCAAGAGGGCAGTATATGCTGCGGGAGAGGGCTTTAGCCCCTGGCGACCTTGTTTTTTTGATTTGAGGCCATTTCGGGGCCTGTTTTGCAGACGGAAGTTTTCTGCACGCACTCAAGAAAAGGCTCAGTTTTATGCTGTGCGACCACTGTTCTACAGGTCGGTGAAAAGTTACTGTAGAAATTGCATCGTATGCTTGTGCGCAGAGACATTGGGAGTTTCAGAATCATCCTTGGTTCCTGTTTATGCAAAATCGTCACTAGGAAGTGACTGTGTGGTCAAATACCACTTTCGCCAGTTTTGCAGATTTGCCCTTGTGAGGGTGAAGCTGTGTTTTTTGCAGTGACAGAATTTCTTGCAGTATTCTGTAATGGCGTCTGATTCTCTTTCACAGATTGTCACTGAAAAGCTTGACAAGAACAACTTCCAGGCATGGAAGTTTAGAATGACGAATTTTCTTATGGGAAAAGGATATTGGGAATTTGTTGCAGGAAATGAAGAAGAACCAGTTCTTCCTGATGTTCCCAATCAACAACAAATACAGGCATTTAAAACATGGCATGAGAGAGCCAGGAAAGTTATGTATTGGCTGTCTATCAGTATTTCAGACTCTATGATTGTGCATATTCAGGATGCAAGTACGCCAAAGGAGGCATGGGATACTTTGTCAAAAATGTATAGCACAAATACGCAAGCCAGGAAAATGCAGCTCAAGCAAGAGTTGCATAATGTGCAAAGAGAAAGTATGAGCATCAACGACTACCACATGAAGGTGAAGAAGATTGCAGATGCACTTGCTTCCATTGGGTCGCCAGTGGAAGATGATGATTTAGTTTCCGTGACCTTGAATGGTCTAGGAAAGGATTATGCACAGTTTCGGACATCCATTTCAGTTCGTGAAAGATTTCCTGATTTTGAGGAGTTGATTGCTCTTCTAATTTCTGAGGAACAGAGAAATGGTGGTGCATCTTCTTCAGGAGGAACTTCAAAAGAAGCTGTCTTCTACTCAAATGCTGGAAGAGGTAGAGGCAGAGGTAGAGGAGGCCGATTTGGAGACCGTGGCAGAAATCAGAATATGCAGCAAACTCAAGAAAACCAGTCCTATGGAGGAGGACGTGGTAACTCTAGAGGCAGGGGGAGCCAAAGAGGTCGTGGTGGATGGCAAAGAGGCCAAAATGCAAACAGTAATGTTGAATGCTACTACTGTGGTAAAATGGGTCATATGGCTAAAGACTGCTATAAAAAGCAGAATGACATCATGAATGGAAAACTGCAACAAGGGAATTATGCATCTTCTAGTAGACAGGGTGATGACAGAAATGAGCATTTGTTCATGGTGCAGCACATGAACAATTCTATGACAAGTGCAGAAGAAAGCAATGATGTATGGTATGTTGACTCAGGTGCATCAAACCACATGACAGGTCATGCAGAATGGATGGAGGATGCAAGGAAAATGGAAAAACCAGGATTTGTGGAGACTGGTGATGATACTGCACATCCTATTGTGCAGATTGGAAAAATTCCCTTGTCTATGCAGGGTGGGAAAAAGAAATACCTGTCCGATGTATTTCATGTCCCGAATATCACCAAGAATCTGGTTTCAGTTGGTCAAATGGTTGAACAGGGCTTGCAGGTCAGATTTAATCCTCATGGATGCTTTGTTGAGGATATGAAAAATAAAGGTCGCTTGATAGCAAAAGGAAAGAAGAAGGGCAGAATGTTTACATTGGATGCAGACATGTCTGAATTGAGTGCAGCAATGTTTGCACATGGGACCGGTGTAGTTGCAGATATTGATATCTGGCATAAACGCATTGGTCATGTTAATGTACAGCGACTTAAATCAATGCAGGCCCAAAATTTTGTTCCAGGATTGCCCAAATTCAAGGTTGCAGAAATGCATAAGGTATGTGAAGCCTGTCAGTTTGGAAAACAGGCAAGGAAACCATTTCCTAGACATGTTCAAGAGAGTGAGAAGCCATTGGAATTAATTCACTCTGATGTGTGGACAACTAAAGCTGCATCTCTTGGAGGCTGTCATTATTTTGTCAGTTTTATTGATGACTATAGCAGAAAAGTTTGGGTGTATTTTATGAAAAAGAAAAGTGAAGTTTTTGGGCATTTCAAAACTCTTAAAGCTATGGTTGAAAAAGAAACAGGCTTGCAGATAAAATGCCTAAGGTCAGATGGAGGGGGAGAGTACCTCTCAAATGAGTTTGCAAAGTTCTTGCAGGAGCATGGCATAAAGCAGCAATATTCATGCAGTTATACCCCACAACAAAATGGAATTGCAGAAAGGAAAAACAGGCATATTGGAGAGGTATCTCGTGCCATGCTCAATGAAAAAGACTTGCCAGATTTTTATTGGGCTGAAGCAGTTGCTACAGCAGTCTACATAATGAACAGGGCGCCCACTGCAGCAATACATGGAATGACTCCAGAGGAGAGGTATACTGGTAGGAAACCAGATATTTCTCATTTGAAAATTTTTGGTTGCATTGCCTATGTACATGTGCCAGATGAGCTGAGATCCAAGTTGGATCCAAAAGCTGAGAAGTGCATCTTTATTGGTTACTCTCTGCAGCAAAAAGGGTATAGATGCTATAACCCTTCTACTCGTAAGTTTACAGTGAGCAGAGATGTTGTTTTTGATGAGATGAGTAGCTGGTATAAACCAGTAAATGTGATTGATGATGAAGATGCACAAAATGGTAATGCTACACAGAATTCACAGCAGCAGTCACAAAATATTAGTGGACCTGGAGCGTCCTCTAGCAGTGGTTCACATTCTTCGCCATGGACAGGCGGATTGAGATCAGGAGAATCTTCTCAAAGCAATGCAGATAGTGGTATGCAGGTATCACGAAAAGGAAAAGAGAAGGTTGATCAGCCCATGTTTGATGTGAATGCAGGTCACTCTTATGTGGATGGTGAATCCAATGGCTCAGAATAGAGCATTGATGATGAGTTGGGTATTCCTTCTATTGTTACACCTGGAGTAAGGAAGACCAGGGATGTTTTGAGAGCACCTGGGAGTGAACCTACTTTGCGCAGGTCTACAAGAGCTAGGTATCCTGTGGATAGGCTGAAATATGATGGATTTACAGCCATTCACTATGCATATATGGTCAAAGTGATACAGGAACCAGAACCCACATCTTTTGAGCAAGCCATGGGAAAAGAAAAATGGGAGAAAGCCATGGATGAAGAAATGGATGCCTTGGAAGCTACATGGGAGTTAGTACCTTTGCCTAAAGGTAAGAATGCAATTGGCTGTAAGTGGGTTTATAAGGTGAAGCACAATGCTGATGGTTATGTGAACAGATACAAGGCAAGATTAGTAGTCAAGGGGTATGCACAAACATATGGCATTGACTATGAAGAAACATTTAGTCCGGTTGCAAGGATGGCAACCGTAAGAGCAGTCATTGCTATGGCTGCATCAAAGGGATGGTCTTTACATCAGATGGATGTAAAGAATGCCTTCTTGCATGGTGATTTGCAAGAAGAGGTCTATATGGAGCAGCCACCAGGTTATGTGCATGCTGTTCATCCTGAGTTTGTTTGCAGGTTGAAGAAAGCCTTGTATGGCTTGAAGCAAGCACCTAGAGCATGGTCTGACAAGATAGGACAGTATCTTGTCACTATTGGCTTTCAGATTTCCAAGGCAGATTTCTCACTTTATGTGAGAAAAACAGAGAAAGGTATTATGCTGCTTGTCATTTATGTTGATGATTTGATTATGACAGGTGACAGTGATGAAGATATCCTTCATGTGAAAATGCTATTGAAGCAGAAGTTTGAGATGAAGGATTTGGGAGAGCTGCGTTATTTCTTGGGCATTGAGGTGATTAGATCACCAAGTGGGATACAGCTCTTGCAGAGGCAGTATGGATTGGACATGCTGTCCAAATATGGGATGATAGGTTGTAAGCCTATTTCAGTTCCTTTGGAGCAAAATGTGAAGCTGAGCACAGATGCAGGTGAGCTTCTAGAAGACCCTACTATGTATAGACGCATAGTAGGAAGTTTGATTTATATGACTATTACCAGGCCAGATTTGAGCTATGCTGTTGGATTGGTAAGTCAGTTTATGCAGGCTCCAAGGAAACCACATTTGGATGCGGCTAGACGCATACTTAGGTATGTGAAGTCCACATTGCAGTATGGACTATTTTATGAGACTGGGGTTCAGATACAGTTGCATGGATACACTGATGCTGATTGGGCTGGTAGTATTTCTGATAGACGATCTACCAGTGGATATGTATTCTCTTTTGGGAGTGCTGCAGTCACTTGGAGCAGCAAGAAACAGCCTACAGTTGCCTTGTCGAGCACAGAGGCTGAGTACAGGGGTGCAGCAATGGCTGCATGTGAGGTAGCTTGGTTGCATAAGCTACTTTATGATATGCATCAGTCTACAGATGGGCCAGTTGTCATTTATTGTGACAACATGAGTAGTATACACTTGGCAAATAACCCAGTCTATCATGCTAGAACAAAGCACATTGAGGTGCATTATCACTATGTGCGAGAGAGGGTTTTACTAGGTCTTATTGATCTAGTTTATGTCAGCACAGAGGATCAGGTAGCTGACATATTCACGAAGGCATTGGGCGCAGAGAAGCTGCACAAGTTCAGAGACCTGCTTGGTGTGCAGGAATTGGGATTGAGCTCGAGGGGGAGTGTTGAGATATCGAGCTCCACTCGTGATACGCCAGGGTGACCGTTGTATATTTATGTCACCGACTTGTCAGTTGCAGACGCGGTTGGTACACCGCCCATGAATAATAGCTACATGATAGCTATCCTTATCTACTCTAGTTCGTGGCTCAGTTAGTATGCCACCTTAGTTAGTTGAGTTTGGTTTGAGACCCATATATAGGGTTCTTCTATTTCTTTGTACTTGACTTTTTTTGGCTTACACAACTAAGAAGAGGAAAACTGTTTTCAGCCTCCACCCTTGTGTGTCTTCCCCCATTGTGCAAGCAAGAAAGCTTCAAGCGAGACTCCTTCCCTCTCTCCCACAATCTTGACAACCAAGTTGTAGGTTTCCATAGACTTATTTTTCATCAATATACATGGTACAACTGAAAATTATATGCTAAATACAAGAGAACTTATGTAACTAAGTTGGTTATTGGGTAATAATGACTAAATTTTGTGTGCAAATTCCTCATATAACTCCTAGTGAAGTTCTTCTGTGTTCATAAGAATCCCATGATTTATATTGTGAACAATAAACTCTTTGACATTAACCCCCTCCTAACCTGCACATCCTCCGACATGTGCCATTTCATAAGATTACAAGTTAAGGAGGGTCTTCTTCTGATATATCTTCTTCTTCATCCTCTAAGTCTTTTTCTTCTTGCTTGTCTTCAAGTAGAGGGCTCATATCTAAGTCATCAAGCTCATAAGTTGAAGATTCTCTTTGTTTGAAGAGCTTGATTCGTTTCTCGGCTATTGGTAGTTTTATCATGGTCCCATCCATTTCAGCCAAAGAGTAAGTAGCATTATTATGTACTACTTTTACAACATATGGTCAAAACCATCGCTTGGCTAACTTTCTATGAGCACTATATTGATTGTCCAGGCTGCTATCATAGACAAGTACCCAATCATTCTCTTGAATAGCTCTTGGACGGAGTCGATGATGCTTGTCAAACCTCTTCTTATTCTTTAATCTTGTTGTTTTCAGCCTTTCAATGGCTATCTTAACATCTTCTGGCCTTCTTTCAAGTTGCCTTATGCGCAGAGTCAGCAACTCTTCTCTATTCATGCCTTCATCCCATGGTAAGATACTCCATGTGACAATGGACTCTTCAATAGGCATAATAGGTGGTTGTCCATATATTAGTTTAGTCGGCATATAACCTATTACTGCACTATGGGTAGTTCTATCAACCCATAATGCGAATGGTAGCATTCTAAGCCATTCCCTCATCTTTCCTTTGCATGATTTTGCTAAAGCTTTAAGAATTGGTTGATGGCCTCTTTCGCTCTTACCATTGCCTTTAGGGTTGTAGGCTGATGTAAGAGATAGCTTAATTCCCAATTGAGCAAAGAAATGGCAAGCCTCATCAACATCCAATTCTCCTCTATCAGCGTAAGAAGTATAGAAAAATCCTAAATCAAGGAGAAAGGCGCACGAGAAAATTGCAAGTCAATACTTTCGTAAAAGGGAACAAGGCGCACCATGATTTGTTTTAAGAGTGCGGGGCTCTAACCCATGCAATTTGTAAAGGTAGACAAGTGGTAGGAAGGAAGCTAGGAAGATAGGAGGACAATGGGAAAAAGGACCTAGGTTATGACCGGTGGCCATGTAAAAAAGGGGATAAGGGGATGACTGCCCAAAAGGGATTTAGGATTTTGTATATAAAGTTGAAAAGTGAATGAGAAGCTCATTCTTGTGTGTGGCCAAAAGTGGCTCTCTTCTTCTTCTTCTTCTTCTTCTTCTTACTTGTTTGAGCTTGTGCTTGAGAGAGGGAGTGTGAGAGTGTGAGGGAGTGAGTGTGTGAGGGTGAGGGACTAGGGTGGAGAAGCTCTCCGTCTTCTCCTCTCTTCTTCTCTTCTATTCTTTTCTCTTGTCTTACTCGCGACAATGGAGCTTGGATCATGGAGCTTGAGGATGGAGCTTGCTTGAAGCTTGCACTTGGATTGTGGAGGTACCACACTGCTCGGGAGAGGAGGTAACTCAATCGGGCATGGAGGTAAGCTCAATACACCCATAGAGATGGATAGCTTGTCGGCTATGTGAGAGGTAGCCATTAGTGCTCGGCTTGAAATGCTTGAAACAATAAGTGGTCCATGGGTTTTGGCAGTTGATCGCCTCTACACTTTCAATTACTAATTGAAATTGATCATAACCAGAGTATAGGCTACCCAAAGAGTATATAGATCTACCAAAAAATGCATTTACAAACTCATCTACAATAGGACCAAGTTCCACATTCCTAATGGTCAATTTATTAACTAGTGTCATATGTTTAATGAATCTTAATGTTCCATTTTCATTGGGCATTGTGAACCATGTATTAGAAGAAAGCTCCAAAATCTCTATGTTCATTCGTACATCAATAAATTTAGGCAAGTGAGCCTTTGGTATTAGAATTGGTGGCAAGCTCCATGGTACATGTGGAATAAACATAGGAGCAACTATACTTGGATCCACACAACCAATCTCATGTGGCTCAAATTCAAAAGCTCTTCCATGCTTGGGCAAGACCTCCACAAGACATTGCTTCTCTATGAGTAAAAGAAAGTCATCACATCCAATTTTAAGCATGTAAGAGATTCCATATTAAATTGGTGTCCAATCCCTTTTGGATTACTCAAGTTTGGCTTGGCAAGAAGCCAACTCAATCATCTCCTCACTATTTGGAGATAAGAGAAATGCAATTGGTGTCACCTTTTTATCCATAGTCTTGTAGTTTTCATAAAGTTTCACTTTAGCCTTGTCATTTGAGATGGACATTCTTGCTTCACAAACTCTGCTATCACATAAGTATATATCCAAAGAACATACATGTGCCATGTTATTTTTAGCTTCTAGCTTAGATTTCAACATAATTAAAAGTTAAATCTTTTGTTTATATAAGGTGGCCCATCATACATTCTTCAACTTCTAACAAACCATTCTTTTTCATGTCTTTCTATGCTTTGAAAACATACTGTTTTGCAAATCTTTTTATGGTCTCAACCCTTGGAAAACATTCAAAACTTCCTATTGAAAATCTAATAAAACCTGTAGAAAAGGCATTTGTACCTACCATATGAGGTGATACTATTTTCCATCGCACACCATCATAGTCCCCCTTTATAATGATACATGTTAAAAATCCAATTATCAAGAATATCTAAAATCTTTGACATTTGGTGGCAAAGGATAATCCCTCAATCTATCATGATTTCTTTCATGATTTGCACAAATAGTCAAAAACTTTATAACCCTTTTTTCATCATGGCTTCTGATCCTTCCATAGGTTGAACCATCATCTACATCTTTGTCTCCATGTGAATAGTTGTAATATATACTTATCCAAGAACAATTGGATAAGAAGAGGAATCCTACACAAAGAAGTATTGGCCATCTAGGTCATCTACAATGTTTTCTTCACACTTGGACAATCTACATATAAATCTTGGAGGGTATCATTAGGAGCCTGCATTCTCCATCCATGACTGTCTATCTATCATTCTTTGTAATATTCCATGGAAGAAATAAAATGGGAGAAATAATTATTTTTTTAAAATTCCCCCCCTTATCCCTCCAGCCGACTGACGAGCTAGAGGGGGAGGGGAATAGAAGGAGCCATTTAAGCTCCTTGGTGGAGCCTTATGAGGCAAGGAGGGGGACATGCGTGTCGACACGCAAGGAGGGAAGATCCCCCTCCTCTCCATTATTTAAATGTGGGGGCCGCCTGAGATCGGAGGGGGAGGAAAATAACGCCATGAGGAAAAGAGGAAGAAGAATCGTAGAGGTCGTCCCGTTGCTCCAGAGAGAGTGGAGAACACCATCGCTGGAGGAAGCAATCAGAGTGGGAAAGAAAAGGCGTCTCCAACTCTGCCATACAGAGGTCGTGAAGCCACTGGGGTCGAAGAAGACATTGCCATACGGGCGCCACATATTGCCACGTGGGTTCTCCACGACACCCCCCTCAAAAGAAGCTTCTTGGGAAGCTTCCAAGAACCTTAGGGAAGCCCCCTTTTCTGTGAGCTTTCCATAAGCCCCCTTTTTCTCCCAAATTGCCAAAAAGGGTCTTCATATGGTATCCTTAGACCTTTTTCCCCCTCCCCTATAAAATTCCTTATATGCCTTTAAGATTACCCCTGAAGTTTCCCCCTTAAGGCTCTATAAGCTTTTTTTCCCCCCATCAAAATTCTCCTTGCTACCCTCCCCCCATATGTTTTTTAAACCCCCTTTGTTCCCCCCCCCCCCCCCCCCCGGTTTTAAACCCCCTCATAACTCTCAATTTTCCACAACTCCCTAAGCTTTCTTCCTAACCCCGTATTCCCATTATTATTTCCCCCCCCCCCCCAAACCTAAAAATCCAAACCATCATCATGGCTCGGATGGTATTCCGTAAGGGAAAAATAGCCATGAGATAAAAGATAGGGAGGGAAAGTAAAGGGAGTGAAAAGAAGGAGTGAAGGAGGAAGAGTGGGAAAAAGAAAAAAGAAAGGGAAGGAAGGAGAAGACGGTGGAATTCTCGAAGAAAGAGGAAAAGGCTATCTCACATTCGAACTACGATGCCGCCGAAGAAAGTCCAAGGTGTAGCTGCGGGAGGGTCATTCCCCGGTATCCATGTGGATATCTCACCTCAAAGCCAGGTTTTTCTTCTTGGTGTTAATTCGGTTTTAAGTCAATCATGCAAAGAAAAATTGTTAAGGATAGGATATATTTGTTCGAGTTAATTTTAATGAAGGAGTTAGCTTATGAATGACAATGTATACAACTTAGCTTTCTTCAAATTGCATCAAGCATTATAAAATTACGAGCAAGATTAACCATTTACTATAGTAATATATTCCTAAGGTGTAGAAATTATATCTCGCACCATTTATCTTATTCCTTTCACAACGAATCATGGTAAATGGCTAAATTCATGAAAGGTTTCTTTCGATGCTCAAATTACTAGGGAGTTATCTTTGCTAGTTGCACATCTTGGAAAGGAAATTGTTGTTATTTGGCATGAGTTCATCTTTAAAGAAAATGGAAGTTAAACGTTAAGAATTAACAAGTATAAAAATTAGATATACGAACTCATTTGGAAAGAAAATGTAATGGGGGATTGTTGGATGACACTCTATTAACACTTTTCCCTTGCTATTTGAGGACTTGGGACTAATAAAGTGTGTATACACCAATTTCACAGCTAGGCCTTTTTGTCCCAAGGAGTATTGCCGCTCTTTGTATCACCTTGGCATTATGCTATATGCCAAATTAGACTGTATTGATTGGGAAAGTAAATTGTCACAAGGATAGTAAAACCGTGACAAGATGATTAATATTACCTTCCAAAAGATAACTGAATCAATCTAAACATAGAAACATTCATACCCTAAACACTTGGCTACTTTCTTACCGTAGGGACAATAAATTCATAAACATAAGAAACTAGGGTTTGTCCCTAAGTTTCTTAAAAGAAGAAACCCTAGGCCTAACATACGTCAGCTTAAAGAATCTAAACAGATTATTCCATCACAGGACTTGCGCAACAGGTATGAAATCACTTAGTCTTGTGATTGATTCACAAGCAGGAAGGGGAAAAACCCTCATCAAGGACGGCAGATCCTTACGCAAGTTATCTTGCTAAAAGACGTATTTTTGGATATCCTTCTAAATAAGGAAAGTTGTAAACCCGAAACTAGCATATCTAAAGCACTTTAGGGTTAACCAAGTTGGTTATGCCCTAACACCGGAATGTAAAAGGATCTTGCCAATTTACAAGACACCTTGGGAACGAGTGTTGATACACTCAAAAAGGAAAGAACACTTCCTTAGCAGTTTGCCATACAACTGGGTTGATTAATGGAAATGTTTGTGCTTGCTAGAGATTTTAGGGCTCTGTTTGAATTATGAATTACAATTTAAATAAGTTCCTATACTTCAGGTTAAAAGCCTGAAGGGAGAGGCAGCTTCAGTTACCCCCGACTGCCAGCCTGACCCTAACCAAGGGGGTTGTTGACCGCGCCGGGAACATGGACCGAACCCGCCGCGAGAGGTCTTTCCGTTAAGCTCTACTTGAAGTAGGAGAACACTTGGGTGCCAGGGGGGGCTCTGGCCGTAAATCCCTTGCCTTTCGGGTCCTGCACAAGAGGCTAACGTGACTCAGGATTGGATCTTGAGGCCCGCATACTAGTTGATGGGCGGAAGGTTGGAATAGTGATCCCTGGAGATTACTGGTTAGCCTTCGGGCAGATTATGGACAAGCCTACGGGCAGAACTCCTTGTATTTCAAAGATAAAATGATGAAATGTTAAAAGAACTTGTTTGATGTTGTTTTTCTATGTCACGTGATAAGATTATGTGAAGGAACCAGTGCTTAACAAGATTAATTAAAGAAGCTGATTGTTATATGTCCAATTAATGTGTTAGATAATTACATAACTAAAACAAACCGAGGAAAGTGCGGAGGATGGGCCATGGGTCCGTCCTACGGTTGGGTGGTCCCGGTTAGCCGGGAACTTTTCTCAAAAATCTCGAAGAACAGCGGAATGATCATCATCATCCAAAAGAATAACGAGAACAATGACCTAGAGTTACATCTTAAATGATTTACGTTGTTTTAGGGGAACGAAATGGGACTATGCCTTATGGCAGAGAGGTTGAGCTTTGCATCCCTCTTGTTTCCCATTCTCCTTGAACCAAGTGCAGCGTGAATCCGCTTTGGACCTGGCATTTCTGTGTAAAGTAGTTCGCTCGAGTCTGACGCTAGTTGCTGATGACCCATTAAGAAAACCCTAATTCCGGTCGATCCTAAGTGGGAACGGCCAGGATACTTCCGCTACGTGGTAGACACGGGAAGAACTAGATCGCAAAACCCGTAACATTCCATGGGAGTGCCGGGCGGATCTTTCTAGACATCCTTTCCGATGGACTGCTAAGACGTGTCCTGGGTGATACTAAGGGACACGTTACAGTTGGTATCAGAGCCGACCAACAATGGAATTATTTTTATGAGATCTCAATAAAATGAAGTAAAGAAATTGTTGCTGTCCAAACATTTCCTCATCTTCAATGCTGTCTTGCAGAACTATGAAGCGTGGAACAAGTTTTTGGTGTTTCGGGTCATGTTTATGACTGCAATGCATTCTCCGCTTTATAGACAAAGAATTGGGATGATGAACATCCTATAGCAGATTTATAATCCATCACCTTTATACATTGAACGAAGATGGACGGGGTCTTCAGGAATCTACTACATAGCTGCCCACCGGTTCGCTTATCTACGGACCAACCTAAAGAGGATCAAGTGGTTGGAAGACTTGAAAGTCGTGAAGCTGTTCATTTTTGTGGAAGCTCGTGTAAATTTGACTTTACATATTCAAGGTCGGAGGGTTGAAATGAACTCATATGTATATGAGGAAGTAACTCATATAATCCTAGCCGACAGGATTAAAGTGTTGGGCCGCCATGAGAAGTATGGATTCCAACGAAAAGGGTATCCCGAACTTCCAATGAGTTATCGATTCCTAAAGATCCATGACCCAAAACCCTACTATTACATAGTCCCTATAGACAAACACAATACAATGTTGTTCCCCCCAAACTGAATGTAATGATTGGATTATCATCACACGAGACGTTGTATAAGACTACGCCCATGTAAATATAAATAAAGACTTCTTTTATCAATATTTGGCTGTGCATCAGAGTTGTTAAAAAGTTAAGTAGCTTCATGATTTACGAGATAGCTGAACGCTAACGTCAATTATCATATAATAACGTTAAGAAAACTTTTATCCAGGCACAACCCCAGGTACAGGTTCCAAATTCGCCCCCTACATCAAATACTGCTGTGACGCAGGAGAAGAAGTTCCTCCTCAATCAGATAAAGCCACCCGAGTTTGACGGGAGAGGCAGATTCGTCCAGTCTGATGTTGAAATTTGGATTGAATCTATGGAGGATTACTTTGAAGCAGCTGGTACTGCACCTACCAATCAGGCCATGCTCGCCAAGTTAAAACTCACCGGCGAAGCCAGACTTTGGTGGAAACAATGGTGCAGGGATCAAGGGACTTCAGAGGGGTCCATTACCTAGGAGAAGTTAAAGAAAGCCGTGCATGGGAGATATTTGCCACCTGCATATTGTACACAGAAAATGAATGAGTTCTACAAGCTAAAACAGCTAGGACTCACTCTGGACGCATACTACTCTAAATTCGTCTCACTTTTAAAGTATGCACCACAGATGGACATGACATAGCAGGTGTCCAAATTTTGCATGGGCTTAAACCCACCCGTAAATACCCGTCTCGAATCTATACATCCATCAGATCTTCAAGAAGCACTCATTCGAGCGGCACCTATAATTCAGGAGGTGCAAGCTAGACCAAGGGGTAATAAAACTTGGTCCTATAGTGACTCGAACAGAGGAGCATTCAGACCTCAAGTGAAGAGAGTTCAAGGACACAATCAGGAATAAAGGAAGAAAGCAAGGACAAATAATGTCAACAACTTTGTTCCTACTCAAAATAATGGCCGAAACCTCCGTTGTTTCCACTGCAACGAACCTAGTCACTTCAAGAGGCAATGTCCAAAGCTCAGCGGGGGACATCCTCAAACGCCTTTCCAAGGTGCAGGCCGCGGTCAAGGAGCCGCCACCCGTGGAAGAGGAAGAACTGCCTACATTGCCAATAGGCAAAGATGCAAAGAAGAAGATGAGGAATATCTGACTATGGAAGCTGAATTCGAAAGAGCAACAGTTCATGCCGCTTTACACAAGAAAGGGCCGAATCGCCAGTTCTCGGTAATTCAGACACCATCGGACTATCAAGGTAAAGGTTTCAAAACCTTGATTGATTGTGGCAGTACACATTGCTTTATCTCACCAGCATTGCAAAAAGATTAGGAATAGCCACAGTAGAAGCACCTACCTTGCTTGTGGAATTGGCAAACGGTCGTGAGGTAACTTGTACCAGGCAAACTGCTAAGGTGGAATTCTTTCTGGGAGGAAAGAAAACCTCAGTCAAATTCAGAGTCATGAATTTAGGTATCCATGAGTGTCTACTTGGGATGGATTGGCTTAAGCCTAATGACGCCGACATCCACTGTGGAAAGGGTCAAGTTTCCTTTCGAAACTCTGAAAGGGAGTTTCTCACAACTCAAGGTGAGGCAGGAGTGCCAAGAATCCAATTAGCCAAAGTATCTCGGATCATAAAAGGGGTCAGAAAAGGATTACCCGTTTACCTTATCAAACTCAACAAGTTAGATCGAAAGCAAGAGTCTCATGAAGGACCTTCTTGGCTAAAGGAATACGCTGACGTATTCCCTGAGGAATTGATTGAACTTCTGCCTCCAAGAGAAGTAGATCATGAGATTACGCTAGTACCTAGAGCTGCACCAATCACAAAGAGACCTTATAGAATGTCCATACCAGAAGCAATTGAGTTGAAGGAACAACTCAAGCAAGTGTTAGATCAGGGTTACATCCGACCTAGCAACTCATCGTGGGGAGCTCTAGTACTATTCCAAAAAAAGAAAGATGGGACACTTCGACTATGTATTGATTATCGAGCGTTGAATCAATCAACAGTCAAGAACAAGTATCCTATTTCTAGAATAGATGAGCTTCTTGATCGTCTTCAAGGTGCAAAGATCTTCTCCAAGATTGATCTCAGGTCAGGTTACTATCAGATAAGGATCAAGGAAGAAGATATTCCAAAGACGGCCTTCAATACAAGATATGGGCACTTTGAGTTCTTGATTATGTCATTCGGGCTTACAAATGCACCTGCCACCTTCAATAGATTAATGCAGGATATTTTTAGACCATATCTTGATGATTTCATGCTTGTCTTCTTCGATGACACTTTAGTCTATTCTAAACAGGAAGAATATCATGAACCTCAACTTCGTATTGTCCTTGAGACAATGAGGTCTCATAAGCTGTATGCAAAAATGAAGAAGTGTGCATTCTTCAAGCGTCAGATTGAATATCTGGGATTCATAGTATCATCAGAAGGAATATCAATAGATCCAGCCAAGGTCAGAGATGTGCTTGAATGGCCAATACCAATATCCATCAAAGAGATACGTAGCTTTCTTGGATTGACAGGATGGTATAGGGTCTTCATAAAAAATTATGCTTTGATTGCAGCACCTCTTACAGATTTACTAAAGAAGCAGACTTCCATTACATGGTCAACTTCCGAACAAAATAGCTTCGACAAACTGAAGCAAAGTTTGGTATCAGCACCTATTCTAAAACTTCCTGACCTCAATAAGGAGTTCGAGGTAGTAACTGACGCTAGCATTCTTGCCTTGGGATGTGTACTTATGCAGGAAGGTCATCCAGTAGCATACTCTTCAAGGAAATTGAAGAGTCATGAAAAGAATTATGCCACGCATGATCTGGAATTACTAGCTGTCATCCATGCTCTAAAGCTTTGGAGACACTACTTGTTGGGTAACAAGTTTACTCTAGTAA
The DNA here is from genome assembly GCF_053477565.2 of Lygodium microphyllum. Classification (NCBI taxonomy): domain Eukaryota; kingdom Viridiplantae; phylum Streptophyta; class Polypodiopsida; order Schizaeales; family Lygodiaceae; genus Lygodium; species Lygodium microphyllum. Next base: position 137,721,113 of record NC_141137.1, on the reverse strand, counting down.
CCGATCATAAGAGTCTCAAATGGATTTTTACCCAGAACGAGCTCAACATGAGGCAACGTCGGTGGATTGAAGTATTGGAGGAATATGATTTTGAAATCAAGTACCGACCAGGGAAAGAGAATGTAGTTGCCGATGCACTCAGTCGCAAGGCATTCCTAAATTCCCTAATCTTGCAGAATCCATCAACGGCCAGATCTCTGGCTACAAAGGTATCTATGCCAAACAACCTTATACTTGAACTAGCTAGAGAGGAAGCATGCCATGATTTGGCCTACCAAACAATGATAAAAGAAATATCTACCAAGGAGCAGAATCAGAAGTTGCAAGCTAAGTATCAGAATTTTCCATTGATAATGGACTTGTCTACTACAGAACAAGGCTGTATATACCAGCAAGCCAGTCACTTAAACAGAAGATATTATGGGAAGCTCATGATTCTCCTTTCGCAGGACATACTGGCTATGATAAAACTCTTAATGCAGTTAGGAAGAGCTATCATTGGGAGAGGCTGAAAGGTGACGTTCTCAAGTATGTCACTGAGTATTTGTCTTGCCAACATATCAAGGCCGAACATGTCATGATGCTAGGGAAACTGCAACCGCTTGACATTCCCCAAATGAAATGGGAATTCATCAGTATGGATTTTGTTGTGGGCTTACCCCAAGTCCAAGGAGGATACAATTCCATCATGGTTGTGGTTGACATGCTTACCAAGGTTGCACACCTGATTCGAGTAAAGACAAACTATAAAGCCTCCGATATTGCAAGATTTTTTATCAAGGAGATATTTAAGCTACATGGGTTACCTAGAAGAATCATTAGTGATCGAGATTCTCTCTTCACATCACACTTCTGGAGAGCTATCTTTGAAGCTATTGGGACTCAACTCTGTTTTAGCACCACCTACCATCCCCAAACAGATGGCCAAACAGAGCGAGTAAATCAAGTCATTGAGGATATGCTTAGGGCATACTGCTGTCGAGAACCTAAGAGGTGGATTCAATACTTGCCTTTGGTTGAATTTGCCTACAATGCTTCTTACCAGCAGAGCATTCAAATGACCTCTTTCCAGGCATTGTATGGTCATGATTGTCGAAGTCCCCTAAACTTTTCTGATCCAACCCTAAGATTTGAAGCTTCAAGACAAATGTTGGAGGACATGGATGATCAAATAAGATCAATAAGACTAGACATACAAGCAGCCAAGGATAGGCAAAAGGCATACGCAGATTTGAAACGTCAAGATAGAGTCTTCGAAGAGGGAGACATGGTCTTCATTCGTGTACTCCCTAAAAAGAGTTCTCTATCCCTAGGAGAATGCAAGAAGCTAAGTCCAAGGTATTGTGGGCCATATAAAATCCTCAAATGCCTAGGACCCAACGCTTATAGATTGCAAGTCCCTGAGAACCTAAAGGTTCACAATATATTCCATATCATCCTATTGAAAAAATATGTACCCAACCCTAATCATGTACTTGATGACCAACAAATTGTAATGCCTAGTCAAGGAGTCCTTGAACTAAGGCCGGAAAGGATCTTAGATGTTAGGGAAAGACAGTTAGGATCTAGAGCCTTGAAAGAATGCCTCGTCCAGTGGAAAGATTATCCCGAAGAGGATGCCACTTGGATAGATGAAAGCTCTCTCAACCATCAATATCCCCAGTTTATCTAGAGATGAGGACATCTCGATTCCTCCAAGGGGGAGAGAATGTAATATTTCGCGGAAGATATAAAATGGGAGAAATAATTTTATTATTTTCCCCCCTTATCCCTCCAGCCGATTGACGAGCTGGAGGGGGAGGGGAATAGAAGGAGCCATTTAAGCTCCTTGGTGGAGCCTTATGAGGTAGGGGGGGGACATGCGTGTCGACACGCAAGGAGGGAAGATCCCCCTCCCCTCCATTAATTAAATGAGCGGGCTGCCTCAGATCGGAGGGGGGGGGAAAAACGCCGTGAGGAAAAGAGGAAGAAGAATCGTAGAGACCGTCCCGCTGCTGCAGAGAGAGTGGAGAACACCATCGTTGGAGGAAGCAATCAGAGTGGGAAAGAAAAGACGTCTCCAACTCTGCCATACAGAGGTCGTGAAGCCGCTGGGGTCGAAGAAGACATTGCCATACGGGCGCCAGATATTGCCACGTGGGTTCTCCACGACACCCCCCTCAAAAGAAGCTTCTTGGGAAGCTTCCAAGAACCTTAGGGAAGCCCCCTTTTCTGTGAGCTTTCCATAAGCCCCCTTTTTCTCCCAAATTGCCAAAAAGGGTCTTCATATGGTATCCTTAGACCTTTTTCCCCCTCCCCTATAAAATTCCTTATAGGCCTTTAAGATTACCCCTGGAGTTTCCCCCTTAAGGCTCTATAAGATTTTTTTCCCCCCATCAAAATTCTCCTTGCTACCCCCCCCCCCCCTTATGTTTTTTAAACCCCCTTTGTTCCCCCCCCCCCCCCAGGTTTAATCACTCTAAAGTCCTTTTTTTCTATTTCCCCCTCCCCCCCCCCCCCCCCCCCGGTTTTAAACCCCCTCATAGCTCTCAATTTTCCACAACTCCCTAAGCTTTCTTCCTAATCCCCGTATCCCCATAATTATCCCCCCCCCCCCCCCCGAACCTAAAAATCCAAGCCATCATCATGGCTCGGATGGTATTCCGTAAGGGAAAAATAGCCATGAGATAAAAGATAGGGAGGGAAAGTAAAGGGAGTGAAAAGAAGGAGTGAAGGAGGAAGAGTGGGAAAAAGACAAAAGAAAGGGAAGGAAGGAGAAGACGGTGGAATTCCCGAAGAAAGAGGAAAAGGCTATCTCACATTCGAACTATGATGCCGCCGAAGAAAGTCCAAGGTGTAGCTGCGGGAGGGTCATTCCCCGGTATCCATGTGGATATCTCACCTCAAAGCCAGGTTTTTCTTCTTGGTGTTAATTCGGTTTTAAGTCGATCATGCAAAGAAAAATTGTTAAGGATAGGATATATTTGTTCGAGTTAATTTTAACGAAGGAGTTAGCTTATGAATGACAATGTATACAACTTAGCTTTCTTCAAATTGCATCAAGCATTATAAAATTACGAGCAAGATTAACCATTTACTATAGTAATATATTCCTAAGGTGTAGAAATTATATATCGCACCATTTATCTTATTCCTTTCGCAACGAATCATGGTAAATGGCTAAATTCATGAAAGGTTTCTTTCGATGCTCAAATTACTAGGGAGTTATCTTTGCTAATTGCACATCTTAGCAAGGAAATTGTTGTTATTTGGCATGAGTTCATCTTTAAAGAAAACGGAAGTTAAACGTTAGGAATTAACAAGTATAAAAATTAGATATATGAACTCATTTGGAAAGAAAATGTAATGGGGGATTGCTGGATGACACTCTATTAACACTTTTTCCTTGCTATTTGAGGACTTGGGACTAATAAAGTGTATATACACCAATTTCACAGCTAGGCCTTTTTGTCCCAAGGAGTATTGTTGCTATTTGTATCACCTTGGCATTATGCTATATGCCAAATTAAACTGTATTGATTGGGAAAGCAAATTGTCACAAGGATAGTAAAACCGTGACAAGACGATTAATATTACCTTCCAAAAGATAACTGAACCAATCTAAACATAGAAACATTCATACCCTAAACACTTGGCTACTTTCTTACCGTAGGGACAATAAATTCATAAAGATAAGAAACTAGGGTTTGTCCCTAAGTTTCTTAAAATAAGAAACCCTAGGCCTGACATACGTCAGCTTAAAGAATCTAAACAGATTATTCCATCCCAGGACTTGCGCAACAGGTATGAAATCATTTAGTCTTGTGATTGATTCACAAGGAGGAAGGGGAAAAACCCTCATCAAGGACGGTAGATCCTTACGCAAGTTATCTTGCTAAAGACATATTTTTGGATATCCTTCTAAATAAGGAAAGTTGTAAACCGGAAACTAGCATATCTAAAGCACTTTAGGGTTAACCAAGTTGGTTATGCCCTAACACCGAAATGTAAAAGGATCTTGCCAATTTACAAGACACCTTGGGAACAAGTGCTGATACACTCAAAAAGGAAAGAATACTTCCTTAGCAGTTTGCCATACAACTGGGTTGATTAATGGAAATGTTTGTGCTTGTTAGAGATTTTAGGGCTTTGTTTGAATTATGAATTACAATTTAAATAAGTTCCTATACTTCAGGTTAAAAGCCTGAAGGGAGAGGCAGCTTCAGTTACCCCCGACTGCCAGCCTGACCCTAACCAAGGGGGTTGTTGACCACGTCGGGAACGTGGACCGAACTCACCGCGAGAGGTCTTTCCGTTAAGCTATACTTGAAGTAGGAGGACGCTTGGGTGCCAGGGGGGATCTGGCCGTAAATCCCTCGCCTTCTGGGTCCTGCACAAGAGGCTAACGTGACTCGGGATTGGATCTCGAGGCCCGCATACTAGTTGACGGGCGAAAGGTTGGAATAGTGATCCCTGGAGATTACTGGTTAGCCTTCGGGTAGATTATGGACAAGCCTACGAGCAGAACTCCTTGTATTTCAAAGATAAAATGATGAAATGTTAAAAGAACTTGCTTGATGTTATTTTTCTATGTCACGTGATAAGATTACGTGAAGGAACCAGTGCTTAACAAGATTAATTAAAGAAGCTAATTGTTATATGTCAAGTTAATGTATTAGATAATTACATAACTAAAACAAACCGACGAAAGTGCGGAGGATGGGCCATGGGTCCGTCCTACGGTTTGGTGGTCCCGGTTAACCGAGAACTTTTCTCAAAAATCTCGAAGAACAGCGAAATGATCATCATCATCTAAAAGAATAATGAGAACGATGACCTAGAGTTACGTCTTACTCGATTTACGCTGTTTTAGGGGAACGGAATGGGACTATGCCTTATGGCAGAGAGGTTGAGCTTTGCATCCCTCTCGTTTTCCATTCTCCTTGAACCAAGTGTAGCGTGAATCCGCTTCGGACCTGGCGTTTTTGCGTAAAGTAGTTCGCTCGGGTCTGACACTAGTTTCTCTTAGCTAATGACCCATTAAGAAAACCCTAATTCCGGTTGATCCTAAGTGAGAATGGCCAGGATACTTCCACTACGTGGCAGACGCGGGAAGAACTAGATCGCAGAACCCATAACATTCCATGGGAGTGCCGGGCGGAGCTTTCTAGACATCCTTTCCGATGGACTGCTAAGACGTGTCCTGGACGATACTATGGGACACGTTACATTCTTATACAAATGCATGACCAATACATTGATTTGAGAAACATGACCAATATGAGTAATGCAAGGAGTTTCAAGATTCCCAATTTTTGCTATTATTTCATGTTGCATAAGGCTAATAATTTTGCATGTAGTGGCTTCTAGGTATCACATTTGAAGCCTCATCTTTACTATAATGCATTTGTCACACACCCCTTTGTGTATGGCTACAAACATTTGCATTTTCTATCTCAATACTTGCTTTTCTACCATCAAAAGATTGATATTCTTAGCATCAACAAATTCAATTTTAGCATCTTCATTATCATCAAGAACTGCTTGAATACCCTGTAATCTAGGCTCTTCTTCTACTTGCACCATAGCATGTATCAATTCTTCAACTTTATATCTTTTTCACTTAATGATGTTAATAATTTCTTCATGGAACACCCTCTTGGAAATGCAAAGAATCTCTCCTAGAATAAATTTCACTTTAGTATTCAAGATGCATTCTTCCAAGACCTTTTTCAAGTTAACGGTAGTCTTGGGAGGTTCATTATATATAAACCCTCTATATTATGTGCATTCAAGTTCTATTTAAAAATAACCTTATCTATGAGTTTCTTAAAGATAAAACACACTTCTTTTCTATTCACTCTAAAAATGACCCCTTTATATGGGACCCTTATTTATGTTTAAAAATGGGTAAAACTAGCTTTTATAAAGTCCCTTATTTTGAAGCCATGTGATATACTTACATATTTGTGAGTGATTTCCTTGAGGAAAGGTGTAGTCTCTATATCTAATTATAGTCTATATCTTGGCTTTTCCCTTTGGGTTTGCATATTTCTACTTCTTCTCTTCTGAAAAATCCTTGTGTGTGTGTGTGTGTGTGTGTGTGTGTGTGTGTGTGTGTGTGTGTGTGTGTGTGTGTGTGTGTGTGTGTGTGTGTGTGTGTGTGTGTGTGTGTGTGTGTGTGTGTGTGTGTGTGTGTGTAACACACACACACACACACATATTCCATATAGTATGCTCAACCAAAGTCTTAGTAGGAGGTGTAGATGGATTAGAGTTAGATCTACCCACCACCCTTAGCAGCTCTCTTTGACACTTTAGGATATCCAATCATCTCTCTTTCTCTCTTCTTCCACAAAGTTATTGTGTTCTAAGCATTAGCAAGATAAGAATAAATAGAAAAGGAATCTATCAGAGAATCCCAACTTATCTTTTCATGAATACTCTTCCCTCATAATTTTTTTTGGCAAAGAAAACTTGCCAATGTGCAAGGGAAGGACACTTGGCCCTACCTAATATCAAGATAATAATGACTTTTGCAAGGGCACCCTTCCCAATATACAAGCAAAGGAAAGGAAATCTATCTTTGAGTAGCACAAAACCCTAGAGAGAAAAGTAGGAAAGTTTTAAAAATAGCACCTCCTCTATTGCCACCAACTTGTCTCTGAGCAACTGGTGCTAATCCCCCCAAAGTTCAACTTGCTACTGGGGGATGACTCACTGGTCTCATTAAACTTCATTAATGGATTCTTAACCATATAGAAACATTAGAAATAGGACCTCACTAACCAAGTGGACCACCGTAAGCAAGCCAATACCACCCTCTTCGAACAACTTTGATAGAATGATATTGCTCTTTGGGAACATCGATAAAGGTGGAGGGATGACAACAGGTGCAACTAGCTTTTGTCGATGATGTCAAGAGCATAGTGCAATAATTGGAGTGGGAGAATGTTTTTCTCCAAGAAGTGTGGATCACAAACCCTGATGGTGCAACCCCACTCTCCTTGCAGATAATTGAAGAACTCCAATGCACCTATGATGTAGAATGGCTTGACCAATGGGAAAAGCTCAAATGTGAACTCTGAGCTACCTTGACCAAATCCTACTCCAAGTTTCCTCCTTTGCTAGACAAATCGGATGAGCCACACTCTAATGCCAAGTTCACTCCCCTTTCCCATCTGCAACCCACCACTACTCCATCCCACCCACCATAATAAGGCAAAATCACCCCTACTGGCAATGGTCCCTCTCACTCCCACTCTATATTTAGCTCCATGGCCAAGTTCAAACTTGTTGCTCTACGTCTAACTGGACTATCCATAATCTAGGTCCATGTAGATTGACTACTGAGGGAATAAGCAATAGCAGCCAAGTGCTTCCCATCCACTGGTAAAGGTAAATATATTGCTAGGAAGGAATCCGCTAAGGAGGTCCTCATCACCTCACCTTCCCCCTAGACTAGATCTAGTAGGACAATTCACTTGGGTAGAGACTGAAGGTGACATTGGTAAGAGTAATTTTGTGAATTTGAGTCCATTTTGTGTGCTATGTTAAAGGCGAAGATAGTTAGTGGCCTTTAAAGCTAGGGATTGCCAGTGGCACATTAATGAGGTGACACATATACTCGGGGAAGTTACTATAAGTATATCCTCTACATCACATGCATTCAAGGTCTATTTGTAAATATCCTTATCTATGATTTTTTTCTGAATAAAACATAACCATTTTCTATTCAATCTATAAATAACCCCTTTATATTATACCCTTCTATATGTAAAATATGTATAAAAATGGTATTTTAAAAATACCTTATTTTGAACCTACATGATGCACGCATATATTCATGAGTAACTTACCTAAGAAAATATAGGAGCAATTAAAACCATCTAACACAGCACATGGGTGGAGTGAAGGTCATAACAAGTGGCCGGCTATATAAGGAAGTGAGAGAGGAGATCAATAGTCGCACAATATAAGGGCTTAAGGGATCAAATATCCAAGGGAAATTAGGATTGGAAGGCAAAGGGGGGCTACCATGCTCAACTGTTAGACTTTTTGTGTGTCTCTTTGGTTAGACTTTTCAATGGCATCTTGAGTGTTATCTAGAAGTAGAGTTAACTCTTGTATTATCCTCTATCACAATGTCTAGTAGCAGTATTGCTATTGTCTTATATTCATTAGATGTCTTGATTCATGAAGGTTCTACTATCCCTCACTAGTTGTTCTCGAGTACAGTGTCATTATCACTCTTTATCTCTATTGAGATAGTTGTATTATTCTTTTCATATAGTGAGAGTTGATTTGTAGGGCCCGGTTTCAAAGCAGAAAAGTCTTGGGAGGCGTAAAAGACCAAATTTTCATGTAAAATGAAACGGTTGTGGACTGATGAGCTAGAGTTTTCCTAGATGGAGTTCGCTGTTAGGAACACAATGCAAGTCTCGGTCCCTCGATTGGAGTCCATTTGGACCCCCATTGAATCCTCGCAAGGTTTGACATTCTAAAGCCGCTACGTGCTAGAAAGTGCATGACAGAGGCCAAGTTTATAGATTTCGACACCACAAAGTTGACGTCTAGTCCATTTACGAATTGGAGTTCATTTGAGCCTCCGTTTGGCAAAAAGCTATTTATGTCCAAGTATGAACATGAAGAATTGGAACTAGTTATTTTAAGTTTAAAGCTTAATAGCTTGTTTAAGAGAGAAAAACTCAAAATATGAATCGTGGGGGGCGGGGATGCATTCTTTTTTGGTGCCTCCTCCTTGATTAAAAATTTATTATTTGTGCATGTTCGTAGTATTAGAGATGGTTGAGGGAAGAGGGCAGCAAGATAGAGAATTTGGACACTCTCCAACGCTTCAATTCATGCGAAAAATGATTGAGTAAATAGAAAGATCAATTTTTAGTATTTCTCTCTCCTCTCTCCTCTCTCCTCTCTCCTCTTATTG